>NC_024327.1:3080459-3106419 GCF_000523025.1 Cynoglossus semilaevis
ACACATGAGTGTGTGATATTTTCTTTTGTGTACACACACACACACACACACACACACACACACATATATATATATATATATATATATATATAAATTTGTATATATATATATATAAATATAGGTTTATACATAACACGTTCCTGTGAACTAAGCTAAAGAAGTCCTAAAATATTTAATAAAAACCATTAAAAAATTGAATTTGAATTATTTACATAAAATTTAAACCAGACAGGATGGTGGAGGAGGAAATGTGCTTCTATAAGCCTGTTGACATTTCCTTCCGCTGTTTTTGGACGTTTAATTTCCTGTATCTAAGGAGGAGATCAGCTAATTAATTAGTAATGTAAACAGGCTTTAGTTACAGGCAGCCGTCCCCGTTATCACTATGGTATAGCACTGTGGTCTAATCTGTAGATGAGATGAACGCAGGTGTATTTATATAAGAGGATGGATTGGATTTGGCTGGATTATAAACTGCCTATGCAGATACCATCTGTTATATCAAAACGCTGTCAGCATCAGTGTGTCAGCATCCCGGCTGCAGAGATGTGACATTTTTATTTACTGTCGACTCTCAGCTTCAGTTTGGTAAGTGTTTGTTGCGCAGCCTGTTGTGTTGACACAGCAAACGGTAGATAATTATTGAGTCCATGAGAATGCTCATCATTAAAATTAACTAATCTCCATATGTCTGCGCACAACTTCTACTAAATGATCCATGGACCTGTACCAGTCTGGGGGTTGGGAGCCACATATAATGATAAGGCGCACAGGATTTGACTAGCATGCCTTAAATTGTGGAACTCATATGTCTTCTACAGCAAGTTGTTTTAGAGGCTTCTCTTGACCGACTGTAGTCTGTGTGTAATCAACTAGTGATGTGATATGTAACAAGTGACCCTGGTCAGATCTACGATGGTTTTAAGGAATGTCTCAGACTCATGGGACATGGTGTATGTGGAGGCCACTGAGACCAGCCGACATTAAAGTCTGGGACAGGTTGAAACAGCGCTGCTAATCTAGTCTTCTGCTTCGCTCAGAGTCTGATCACGTTTGAGGTTTAATTACACTTTTCCACCTTGTTAACTTGTCATAAACCTTGGTGAACTGTGTGTACCATAACTCTGCTGGTCCCATGGTGCAGGTCACATGACTGCTTCAGCCTCAGAGCCAGCTGTATACTTGACTGTCTCTTTCCTCTTTGTGCTCAGTGTTCTGCTGTGTGCTCTATGAGGTTATTAGCACCTTGTGGTGCCAGAGTCTTAGTGTGAGTGCTGGGGTATGACATATACATGATTTATTTGTTTTTGAGGTTAACTTAAAAGCTGTAAACCTTTTTATATACATAGTGACTGTATCACCTGAATAGTGATTCTTTACAGTCACTTCTTCAGGTTGGGTTTCAATAAATATGCAGTGAACTGGAAGGCAGTGTTATAAAGGTCACACGGCCCTGTGGGGAATGGAGTGATGTGTGTTGTCTAGCTGCAAGCTGTGAACCCAAACCAGAGAGACACGAAGTATCCATCCATCCATCCATCCATTGTCATCCGCTTATCCGTTACCGGGTCGCGGGGGCAGCAGTCGCCACCCAAATCACATTGCACCGTACCAACCCCCCAAACCTTCCTGCAGGTGGTGAGTCCACTGGAAGGTATACACGAAGTATCAAAATTCTTTTTTTTTATTATTTTTTTCTTCTTATTAACAGAAGGTTCTTTCAAGCCAAAATTAAACAAATGTTTCTGTTAAAACAAACAAAAAATCTTCAAACTGCTATTGCTGTCATCGCAGACTATGTGGCAATACAACACAAATTGGGAGTTATCAGAACTCTGAATCACAGAGCCAAACACATCCCTTCCCAATAGGAGGACAAGGCGAAGGAACAGTCTCACATCAGAAGAGCTTTAAAGACCTGCGGCTACCCCAATTGGGCCTTCTCCAAAGCCACCAAAACCAACCAGAAAAACAGAGAGGAGGACAGTAACAAACAGAACAACATTGTCATTCCTTATGTTGCTGGGACCTCCGAAAAACTTAGGAGAATTTTTAATCAGCACCATATTCCTGTCCATTTTAAACCCACCAACACCCTCAGACAAAGACTGGTTCATCCAAAGGACAAAATACATTGCCTCAAACAGAGCGAAGTTGTATATGCAGTACAGTGCAGTGAGGACTGCCCTGATCTCTACATTTGGGAAACCAAACAACCACTGTACAAGTGTATGCAACAACACAGGAGAGCCAGCTCCTCAGGGCAGGACTCATCATCAGCTGTTCATCTACATCTTGAGGACAAAGGACACACTTTTGAGGATAAGGATGTACATATCCTCACCAGAGAAGAGAGATGATTTGAGAGAGGGGTGAAGGAAGCCATCTACGTCAATCTGGAGAAACCATCTCTCAATAGAGGAGGTGGTTTGAGACACACCTCTTATCCACCTACAATGTCATCCTGAGTTCTCTCCCCAAAAAATTCAACCCGCTACCTGAAAACAAGACCACAGTTTCATTTCAAAGCACACCCAGCCAAAAGTGTCACTCAGGTGCTATAACTATTAGTCCATAGCTATGGTACCACTCCCCATTCACACCTCCAACCTGGTGACTTTACATCCCCCTCCTTAGAATATGGTGTGTTTCACCACACCTCCATCCCCCCTTTCTGCAATGACCCTTGTTACAGGTATGTAGCCCCCTGAAGGCTAAATACCAGAATTTCCCAGTAGTCAGTCAGAACTGAAGAAGCCTTTTGAATGAGAGGTGAAACGTCTTCAAAAAAACCTACTCCGTCCAGTTGCCCTTGATGTAACTTTTTCTTGGATTAAATGACCCGGATGACTGAGAACCTACACAGACATAAAACTGAGTATTAAGCCAAAGTCAAAAGTCAGTCAACTTCATTGTCAAATATGCCATACATACAGGACATATGGCACAATGAAATTGCCACGGTGCAAAATGGCAAGGATATAATAAAGGAGATATTTGCAAGGGAACAGGAAATAAACTAATAATATATGTACAATGTACAAAGAAACACACTTGTGAAGATATATGCTGAAAAACAACATGTGCTGTGACATTATTCAGTAATTACAGACAGAATGAACGATGAGTGGTGAATCAATAAAAGCAGTAGTGACTCAGCTTATTCGGTTGAGGGTGAGGTAGTACTTGGAGATGGTGCAACATGTCTATGATGATCCACAGTCTTTTTATTCATACTAGTGCAAATAATTTGTGCAAATGAGTAGAACAGAGACTATGTGTGAGGGATGGGAAGGATAGGAGGGGCACAGTAGAGTCTGTGACAGAGGGGGGAGGGAGGGCAGAGCAGGTAGGGAGTTGAGTCTTTTCACAGCTTGGTGGATAAAACTGCCTTTGAGCCTGCTGGTTCTGGCTCGGAGACTCCGCAGTCTCCTACCTGATGGCAGTAGGCTGAAGAGACTGTAAGCTGGGTGGGAGGGGTCACCTGCAATCTTAAAAAACCTTCTGTACAATTAACACAGCCATTTTAACAGAAAGTGAGCAGAGCTTTTACACCAAACACCACATTCAATTGAAAAACATAACACTAAATACTGTCATCTGCTACCCAGTAAACCAAATGTCACTAGTGCTAAGTATTTTTTTTATTTTTGTGTTTTGATTAAACACATGAACAAACACTGTGTTGGCCAGGTAAATCTCAACACAAAAGCAACTTTGTGAGGTGTAAACTCATCATCTCTCCAGTGTGACATTAAACTAAAAGTTAAAGAGAAACATTGTCAGGTCTTTTATTAAAATATTGTATCTAAACAGAACAAATATTGCAGTACTTCTTGCTACTTTTTGTTTCCAATGTTAAAATATGTTAAAGAAAAAACCTACTGATTAATGAACGTCACAGTAAGGCAGTGAAGTATTTAACTTCAGTAGTCACTGGATTGGCACACGTTTTCCAGGTACGTCTATTTGAACAAGGTGTCAATCCTGACTCTGAAACTGGTATCCTGTCATTCCCACTTTATTGTCGTTGTTGAATTACTGTGTAACCACGGAAATGCTCCCTCAGGTTCACCATAAACTATGTAATGACCAAAACATGACACCAACTTAATGTGCAGCTGTCGCCACAAAAAAAACCAAAATTTGAATCTGTTCAAAAAATAGTGTGCACAAAATATACACATACAGACCCTTTCCAAAAAAAATTTGAATATCATGGAAAAGTTTATTTATTTCCATAATTCCATTCAAAAAGTTAAACTTTCATAGATCATAGATTCAGGGCCCACAATTTAAACGATTTCAAGTACTTATTTGTTTACATAATTTGGGCTTCCAGCTCATGAAACCCACGGAAAAAGGAATTCGAAAAATTAGAACACTGTAGCGAAATCACCATTCACTTCTCAGTTTTTGCAGTAAAAAAAGAGAAAGAAATTAGGATTACATCAAATCACTCAAAATATGGTATTTTCAAAACAATATGTCAATCTTCAGTAATTGGTTGGGAATCCCTTTGCCTTAATCACTGCCTCAATGCTCCTTGGCATTGATGCAATCAGCCTGTGGCATTGCCTAGGAGTTATGGAAGCCCAGATTTCCTTGATGCTTGCTGTCAGCTCTTCTTTGTTTTTGCGTCTGGTGCCCCTCATTTTCCTCTTGATAATACCCCATAGATTTTCAATTTTTTTTCTCCACAGTATTCTAATTTTTTGAATTCCTGTTTCCGTGGGTTTCATGAGCTGGAAGCCAAAATTATGTAAAAATAAACAAATAAAGACTTGAAATCGTTTAAATTGTGGGCCGTGAATGTATAATCTATGAAAGTTTAACTTTTTGAATGGAATAATGGAAATAAATAAACTTTGCCATGATATTCTAATTTTTTGGAAAGGGTCTGTAATATGTTTTAAAAAGTAGAAATACTGTGTGTATAACAAATGTCACACCAACTCAACCTGATGTTTGATCGAGCAATTATGAAATTGCTCACCAGTGACAATTAGATCCACAAACATTGCATTGTGTAATGTCTCCGAATCTGTTTCCTGGTTCTTCCCACAGACTAAGGACACAGAGCAGCAAATCATCAGAGAAACATTTCACTTGGTCTCGAAAAGAGATGAGAACGTCTGTAATTTCCTTGAAGGTGGAATGTAAGTCATCAAATGTGGATGTATTTTATTACCACGTGACTGTGATTTCCTCCTTTATTGTACCTATTAACTATCATGTAATCTATTCTAGCACATGTTGACTTTTGACTGAAAAGTTTTTTTTCTTCTTCTTTTTCTTTCGGCTTTGTCCCTTTTTTTCAGGGGTTGCCACAGCAAATCATTGATTTCCATCTCTCCCTGTTCTCTGCATCTTCTTCGCTGACTCCAACTACTGTATCTGCATGTCCTCCCTCACTGCATCCATATATCTCCTCTTTGTCTCCTACCTGGTAGCTCCATCTCTAACATTCTTCTACCAATATATCCACTGTCTCGCCTCTGCACATGTCCAAACCATCTCAATCTGGCTTCTCTAGCTTTTTCTCCAAACCTTCCTGTCTGTGTTGTCTCTCTAATGACCTCATTCCTGATCCTGTCCATTCTTGTCACTCCTAAAGAGAATCTTAGCATCTTTAACTCTGCCACCTCCAGCTCCACCTCCTGTCTTCTGCCTATTGTTAGTGTCTCTAAACCATACATCATGGCTGGTCTCACCACCGTCCTGTAAACCTTTCCCTTCACCTTAGCTGACACTCTTCTATCACAGATCACTCCTGACAATTTTCTCCAGCTGTTCCATCCTGCCTGCACTCTATTCTTCACCTCTCTTCCACAGTCTCCACTGCTCTGAACAGTTGATCCTAAGTACCTAAACTCTTGCACCTTCACCACCTCTGCTCCTTGTAGCCTCACTATTTCACTGTTCTCCCTTTCGTTTACACACATGTACTCTGTCTTGCTACGACTGACCTTCATTCAGAAATGTTTTGTTTCTTATTCTGTATTTTTTCCAGTGGCGCTTTGGCCCAGAGGCAATGTCTCTGTCATTGGTGTGGGACCCCAGGGTTCACCTCCTGGGCAAGATCGAATCTTGGTTAGGGTGGTTGGGACCTTCCAGTGGACTCACCACCCGCAGGAAGGTTTAGGGGAGTTGGTACGGTGCAATGTGATTTGGGTGGCGACTGCTGCCCCTGTGACCCGGTAATGGATAAGTGGATGAAAATGGATGGATGGATGTATTTTTTCCAGCTTCTGTGTCAAACTATGATTGAGGGCAAAGGTTAACATTATCTCTATATTGTGAACTACCCCTGAAACTTAATAAAAATACATTTTTTTACTCCTGCTTGTGATTATAAGTATATAAAGAGAATGATGTGTCGTGTTAGTTGTCTTTCTGCCCTTTTCAGTGTAACTGATCAGAATTCTTTTTTGACACATGATCCTGTTCCTTTTCTGCCAGGTTAATTGGAGGATCAGACTACAAACTGATCTACAGACATTATGCCACACTCTACTTTGTGTTTTGTGTGGACTCTTCAGAAAGCGAATTAGGAATTTTGGACTTAATCCAGGTAACTGTGTGTAAAATCCCTGACATTTTATACCAAGTCGGACTCGTGCTCATAGTTTCACATATTTCAATCCTTTCCTTGTAGGTATTTGTGGAAACACTTGACAAGTGCTTTGAAAATGTCTGTGAGCTTGACCTAATTTTCCACGTAGACAAGGTAGGAAGTGAATGCATCTCTATGATCTCTATATTTCTGTAGTATGAAACATGAAATGTCAGATTCTGTTTATGGTAAGGCTTTAAAAAAAATAAATGTTTCATCTGATTATTCACAGGCTAGCCACAGAATGACGACCACTGTGTAGCCAATAATTCCACAGGTCCGTTCACTTGTTGTTGCTCTAATTCACACAGTTGATACACGTTATTTGCACATACCCACAGTATGTGCAAATAACGACCTTTTTTTTACAGCACCTCAACCTTCAAATACCATCTGAATAAACAGATGCGCAGTAGTGCATAATCTACAAACTCATATACTGTAGCAATATTTTGAATTACACTTTGGCATATTTTTGTTTTGACATTTTTCTATATTAATAATTTCATCAGTTGGATTAGTCAGTCAGATAAAAACAGGTGTAAAACACATACATCTACCTGATGTTTGTCTCTCTGTTCCAGCAGTATATGGAATTTTATTGTGGTCAGTTTAAGGAGTGTTGATTCAATTCAATTATTTATTAATTATTATGATTAATCACAATCACGATTAATCGTGATTAATATTTTAATTTTAAATGTTCTGACAGCCCTAGTTTTTACAGTATAATTGAACTAATGTCAGAGTAAGTGGGTTAGAACAACATCATGATAAACCATGTTGATATATAGACTGCCTCACTCTCAGATATACAATATAAGAAGTAGTTAGGGAGTGATTTATTATGTTTTTAATTTTTTATAAAAATTAATGCGTACTATGCGCTTAACTGTTGGATCCTTTTGGGTACTTGAACTTGAAATTGGTGCTAGAAATCTGCATAGTTCTGAACAATTCTCCTTCAAGTTTCTGTATTTTCTTAATCCATGATACATTCCTCCCCAGGTGCACAACATCCTGGCAGAGATGGTGATGGGTGGAATGGTCCTGGAGACCAACATGAATGAAATCATCACACAGGTGGACGCTCAGAACAAGATGGAGAAGTCTGAGGTAAGCCTGACCGCAAGTTGATTCTATTTCCACACTCTCTGAGGTATCGTATGCGGGCATGTGTGTATGCTGCACCCTGCATCTATCGGTCTGTCTGTCTGTCTGTCTGTCTGTTTGTATGTCTTTCTGTCCGTCTGTCCGTCTGTCTGTCTGTCTGTCTGTCTGTCTATCTATCTATCTATCTATCTATCTATCTATCTATCTATCTATCTATCTATCTATCTATCTATCTATCTATCTATCTATCTATCTGTCTATCTATCAAAACTGCACTCATGGTTTGGGTTTGTTTTATAGTTACTAACAATGATGTCAAAACATTGTAGAAAAAATGAGAACAACTGACAGGAAGTGTGAAAACATGAAATCGAGGAGGAGGATGACGACTGCCCTGACACTGACAGTGAAGACTAACTATGTTATGTGTAGCCTATTGCCTCAGAGTTGTATTGCAGTGGTTGCATTGTTAACATTACCATTCATTTTCTTATGCTGTTTTGTATTGTATTATATATTGTACATACTGTATGTATATATGTTTTAATAAAGATTTTTTTTATGAATGATGATCAGTGTATTTAGTTAGGAGCGAATAAATGAACGAATGAATAAACAAATGGTCCTTGTCATTGATTACTTCCTTTTATTGATCAAAATGACTTAACATAGAAAGTTCACCTTATCGTCTATTTTCCTCATCGTTCTTCGTGCAGGCGGCTGTGTATAAAGCACTATTTAGAATCCATTTGGCCCACTTTAGAAGACTTTTGGGAGAATTCCTCTCTATCGGCAACGTTAAGTAAAACCACGGAGGTAGCCGTGTTGCCGGAGTGTTGACATTAATCAGCTGCTCGATTGGTGTAGCATGATCACACGTCGAACCATGCCACCGCTCGTGGACCAAAATGTTATTACGCCCTGAAGAAACTAGTTCGGCATAAAATGCCTCGCCATAAAACATGGGCAGGATGTTTTGCAACAAACTTTTGGTTGTAGGTTAAACGTAACTCGTTCTTTTTTATGAAGTTAAGAACGTGTAGTTCGCAGACGTCAAGATAAAACGATAACAGGGTTCACCTTATGGCCTAATTCTCATAACGAGTTACTATGAAACGTTTCTCAAAAACTCCATAAGGTACACTGTGCACTGTACACAGTTCAACTCAGCATGGACATTTAGGGTTAGCCGCAGCAGGCTGCTAGCATAGAGCAGCACAACTTGAAACAGCTTCAGTGATGCTATGTCTGGAAAAAAAACAACCTTGTCCTGTCGTTAGCCTCTTCAAATTGGCCGTGTTCAGTTGGATGATTGTGGTTTAAGTGTCAGATTAGATTAGCTGTTCTGATCGACTTCATCGTGGCTGTTGGTTCACTTTAGGCCAACATATTAGGTTAGCCTTTGGTAATGGTAGCGTTTTCTTACGAGTATGAGCTTCTGCTTCCGTTCTCAGACACAGAACTGTCACGCCGTAAAACATGTGAGCTAACCTGTGGTTGCGGATTGGGGTTGTTCATGTTGAAAATCATCCGACTATGATCACTGGTGTGTCCATCGGTGCATCTCTCATGAAATTAATCAAAATGACTAAAATAAGTGATGTTGATGTTTTGTTTTATTTTTGTTTTTATTTTATTTTCCTAAATTTGATGCACACATTCTGGACATACATATCCATCCATAGCATCAAATGCATGTGCATTTGATGCTATGAAGGCATCTGAATGTACATCTGCACATGATGTCCATCTAGTAGCTGTCAGTGCTTTTGCATTGTGTCAACAGTTGACTGATGTTTGTCCAGTTTCTTCTGTCAGCATACTGTGTGTGTGTGTGTGTGTGTGTGTTTGGAATGTTCACTGTCCAGTAGGTGGTAATATTCAGCATTTTTGTTACATGCACTGCTTTGTATCTGAATCACTCTCCTGTGTGTGTTTGTGTTCATGTGTTTGTTAGGCTGGAATTGCAGGAGCACCCGCTCGTGCCGTATCGGCTGTAAAGAACATGAAACTTCCGGAAATGCCCAGAAACATCAACATTGGTGATATCAACATAAAAGTGCCAAATTTACCTTCCTTCAAATAGTGGCAGCAAGTCCCTGGATCAGCAGACGTTAGCCAATGTTTACCATGATGCAGTCTGTTTACCAACACCTCAAAGTAACTTTGATCAAAGGTATACATCTTGAAGGTACCGTGTGGTTTGTCACTCCTTGTTTTAGTGTTATCACTGTGTTTCTCCTTTAAAGAACACAATGTTTTACGTGATTTGTCTGTTTTTTTTCCTGTTGGAAGGAACATTTAAGTATTTATTTGTGAGTGGTACATTCCTTTTGCCTCACTGGAGGCCCATGGCATTCAGCTGCTAAAGTTCAGATTCCTGTCAGTTTGGAAGTGATAACTTCCACTTATTCATAAGTTTACATAAAGGTGCAAAAATGGCTGGTATTAAAGTCTTAGCTAAAAAAAAAAACACTTGAAGATCTGCTACAGACTGTCATGTGATGGCGTATTTGTAAAATTAATGCATATAATAATTCAGCACGATTATTATATTGCTTTGTTACAGAAGTCTGAAAAGTATATATGCTGAAATGAACCTTTCTCTATTGTTTGTATGCAAAATATTTTTAAATAATTTCTCACGTTTTAACAGATTATTGTTTGATTTTATTCTATAGCCTTTTTTCTCCTCTTTTTCAATGTAATAAACATTGATAAAGATTAACCTCTACCAAAGTGATGCAAAGGCCAAAGTATGGAGAAGGAAAGGATCTGCTTATGATCCAAAACACACAAGCTCATCTGTAAAGCATGGTGGAGGTAATGTCATGGCTTGGGCTTGCATGGCTGCTTCTGGAACGGGCTCACTTTACTGAGTCAGTCTTTATTGCTGATGTAACTCGTGATGGTAACAACAGAATGAATTCTGAAGTCTACAAAACCATTCTGTCTGGCAATTTACAGAAAAATGCATTCAAACTAATCGGGAGAAGCTTCATAATGCAACAAGACAATGACCCAAAACACACTGCCAACACAACAAAGAACTACATCAGGGTGAAACAGTGGAAGTTCTTGGACTGGCCAAGTCAATCACTGGACTGTAACCCAATAGAGCATGGATTTTCCCTCCTGAAGAGAAGACTGAAGGGAGAAACCCCCAGAAACAAACAGTAAAGGCCTGGGACAGCATTTCAAATGAAGAATGCAACAGCCTGGTGAAGTCAATGGGTTGCAGGCTTGATGCAGTTATTGTAAGTAAGGGTTATGCCACCAAATATTAAATGTTATTCACTTTAAGTTAATTTAATAATGTCTGTTCCAATACTTTTGCTCACTTGAAAGGTGGGTGGGGTCAAAGAAAAGGTGCTCTGTCCTGAGTTGTTTAACACATCTAGATCAATAGGTCAATACCATAAAATAAAATCTGGAATTCTGAACTTTTGTGTCATATTCATCTTTTGATCTGAAACCCAAATGTCTTCAGTATACAACAAAAACAAAGGAACTGACCTTGCTGTTTCAATACTTTTAGAGGAGACTATAATTCCATTTGTTTGCCTTAGTACTCTACTTGAGAAAAAAAAATCCATTGCAAAGAGACTGAACAACAATGAAGAACATTTTTAATTTTTTTAACTGCCATTTATAGAAACCAAAGAGAACTTCGTCTCCCTAAGTGTAACTGTAAGAAAGCTAATTTATATGGGAAGTAAAAATATAATTTGGCCAGGTGTTTTAGAGAAAACCACTAAATACTACTTTAGTTATTACAGTACTATTATGAAATTAAAATTAGCTGTCTTAGAAGCTAATGTCTAAGAGTATCAACAGAAAGTACTTATTTGAAAATAAATTACAGATTAAAAACACTTAAATGAAGTGCTTTTAATTCTGGATTGTTTTAAAATACAGTATATTATTCAAAATAAAAGACAAACTATATAACACTTATGTGAGTTCTTCCTTGACACACGCTGACACAGATGATCGTTCGACAGACTTTATTGAGGCTATTATAAAGCGCTCCTGCGCCGTGCTTGGCTTTTTTGGTTGCGTGGCGTGCTTGCTGCACTCGTACGCACTTCTCTGCCCCCTCCTCGGTCCCGGCTCCTTCTAATATAGGGTAGTGATGTGCGGATCGATCCTGAAATATCGATACTTCCGATTCAGGATCTTTATGCTCTGAAATCGATTCTGAAATCAAAATATCGATACTTTTGATACTTACGCATTCTGAGATGAGGTGTATCCTAAACAGAAACATGGTGAAAAGTATCCAAATTATTGAGATGTTGTCTAAGTGACGCTCGGTTGGTGGGACTACTTCTTCTTCCGCCTGGGTGTGTGCGTCATGCTTAAGCACAGGGGCTCTACTCCGTGCTCTCACTCAGTCACTATTGATGGGAATTTCGGCTCTTTTTTGGAGAACCGGTTCTTTTGGCTCGGTTCACTGAAAAAATCCGACTCTTTCGGGTCCCAAATGGCTCCTCAGATTATTTATTTTATTTTTTTATTTATTTTTGTTTTACAAATAACATGTTTTCAGAGTTTGAAACATTGTTTTGACATATTTTATATGATTGTGTTCTCAAGGTTTTCTATTGTTGTGTTGACTGTATAGTAAATGAGGCAGCTACCTCAGTACACTCCAGAGTTTAAAATAAATAAATAAATAAAAACCTCAGCCTCGGATTCTTAAAGAAGCTATGATTTGAAATACACATGTTTTATTTAAAAGACAAATGATAAAATATCGATAACGGTATATGCGATACCAGCCCGAATTTTACTCGGTATCGGATCGGAAAGGAAATTGGTGGTAACGAACATCACTACTGTTAAGTTTCTGTATTATTTATGTTCCACAAGTATATCAGGGGAGAGCGCGGACGCAGTCCCCCACTACCAGAAATTATGCAGTCGAGATTCCCACATTTGGGGAATTCGCAGGGGTCAGCACAGCCGGAGTGCAATGGCTAAGCCTCGCCCTGGGTGAACCACCTTCTTGATCATGGTATCTCCCCTGCCAGGTAAGTATGAGTTGTACACGGGTTACACTGCCAACCCATACACTCGGAAACCCTTCTTACTGATGGTGCTACCACCTGGAAACGCATTCAAACAAAGCACATTCAAGCACTACCACACCAATGTTATAATTTATAACAAAACATAAAATAAAAACACACACACACACACACATATATATACAGAGAACGTAGTATGTTTAAAATGGAAAAAAGGAGGATTATTATTATGGAGGATTAAAAGAGCCACACTTTTAATAAGCAGAGTACAGTCTCGTGTTCTACATCAACTACACAGACAAAACACTTATATTCATTAGAACGAGCGGATAGTGAAATTTTTTCTGACCTGTTATAGGTTAACAACGTCACTATTGCTGAAACAACTCAGTTGGATACTTATATTTCACAATTTTAGGGGGTGCACCGTTCCTGGAGGTACTGCAATACCAGGTCGATACGCGGAGTGGACGGAGCAAGCCCCTATTCCATCTCCCAGATCCAAAAATCAATTTAATATATGGTCCCCGGGTAGGGGACGTATCAGATATTAAACTGATAAGAACAGATACTACACTTGATCTTAGCCAAAAGGCCGAGAAGCGATAACGACACACCCCTGCTCTACGCTCATACCCAAGGACACCGCTCTTTTTGTTGTGTAGAACCACCGATTTAATGATGGAGGAACAGTAGCAGAGACAACACGGAAGACGTCGAGGAAAACGCCGCCGGTATGGCGGCCGTCTTTGGTTTTAAAGGCTGCCAGAAAATTCGAGGTCCGCAGATTAGGAACCTGCTGGAGGCAAAGGACTTCTTCCTCTTCGACTGTGACGGAGTCATATGGCACGGAGAGAAGGCGATTTCCGGCGCCACCGCCGTGGTCAATTCGCTAATCCGCCGCGGTAAAAACGTTTTTTTCGTAACCAACAACTGCACCAGGCCCCGGGAGAATTATGTGCTCAAGTTCTCCAGGCTGGGCTTTAATGGTGTGATACTGGAGCAGATTTTCAGCTCGTCCTACTGCTCGGCCCTTTACTTGAGGGACGTGGTGAAGGTCCGCGGTCAGGTGTTCGTCATCGGCTGCGACGGACTGCGCAGAGAGCTGCTGCAGGCGGCCATCCCCTGCGTGGAGGAGGCGGATGATCCCGGCGCCACCATCTACGACTGTCCCCTGGCTGCGAATGTCAAAGCGGTGCTGGTGGGACATGATGACAAAATGACTTTTCTAAAACTGGCCAAAGCCTCGTGTTACCTGAGAGACCCGGAGTGTCTGTTCCTGGCCACTGATAATGACCCCTGGCACCCGCTTTCCGGGGGGAGGATCCTGCCAGGTACAGAGGGGGTGATGGGCGATCAGACAGACTTACTAGACTTTAATGACTTATTCGTATTCTTTAACTTTATAATAGGTTATATTTGATGATGAAGAAAAAAAAGATGCTGTTTAAGACAGTCTTAAGATATACATAAACAAACAGTCAGTTTATTCGTTTATAACAGTTTATTTTGATGTTGTGTGTTGTTCTACAAAATATTTTCTGACCCCTCCTCAGGTTCTGGATCCCTCACTGCAGCACTGGAAGTAGCCTCGGGCCGCAAGGCCACTGTGATCGGCAAACCCAGCCGCTTCATGTTTGAGTGCATCTCCAGTCAGTTCAGTGGTGTCGATCCCGCCCAGTGCCTGATGGTCGGGGACCGCTTGGAGGTCGATATGCTGTTCGGCTCCAACTGTGGGCTGGACACCATGCTCACTCTGACGGGTGTGTCCCAAATAGAGGAGGCCCAGGAGTACAGGAATAGTGAGCTGACCAGCAACCACAGCTTTGTACCAGACTATGTGGTAGATACTATAGCTGACTTCTTACCTGCTTTCGAGGAACTGGAGGAACAGAGCAGTTAAATCTGATGTGCAGACTGCATCTACTTTATCTTCAAGTGCAATGTTTTAGTCTGCCATTTATAGAATAATAAAAAAAGAACATTCCAATCTAGGCTAATCCAAAATCATAAATGCCCTTTGGAACCAATCGGCTGTTCATACAAAGTCATGCATAGACCAGAATATTCTCCTCAAACTGACCCACAGGTTAACTGCATTTTTCAGTGTTTCCTATAGTGTCGTACATACTCGTGACTTTGTTTGTACATTGTTGTTTATATCAATATATGAATAAATAGATAAAGAGAGACAGCTGTTGAAGGAGATCTTGGTGTATCTTTCTTCAAATCCTACGAGTTAATTGCTGGATATACAGACATGGACAAAATTGTTGGTACCCTTCTGTTATTGAAGAAAAACCCACAATAGTCACTGAAATAACTTGAAACTGAAAAGTAGTAATAAATAAAAAATTACTGAAAATGAACTAATGAGAATCAGACATTGCCTTTGAATTGTGGTTTAACAGAATAATTTTAAAAAACAAAATAATGAAACTGGCCTGGACAAAAATGATGGTACACAGAAAGTCTGTCTATTTAAAAGGTGAAAAGTCATCTCTGTGCTGTTTGGTACACTGAACATGGACCACAGAAAGCTAAGGAGAAAGTTGTCTCACAAGATTAGAAAGAAACTTATAGACAAGCATGTTAACGGTAAAGGCTATAAGACCATCTCAAGCAGCTTGATGTTTAAGGTCCATGGGACTGTAGTCAACCTCCCTGGATGTGGCTGCAAGAGGAAAATTGATGACAAATTGAAGAGAGACAGATAACAGAACAACTTCCAAAGAGATTAGAGGTGAACTCCAAGGTACGTCAGTATCAGAACGCACCATCCGTCGCTGTTTGAGCCAAAGTGGACTTAATAGAAGACGACCAAGGAGGACACCACTGTTGAAAGCAAATCATAAAAAAGCAAGACTGGAATTTGCCAAAATGCATAATGACAATGACAAAAAGCTTCTGGGAGAATGTCCATTGGACAGATGAGACAAAACTGGAGCTTTTTGGCAAGTCACATCAGCTCTATGTTCACAGATGCAAAAATGAAGCATACAAAGAAAAGAACACTGTACTTACTGTGAAACATGGAGGAGGCTCAGTTATGTTCTGGGGCTGCTTTGCTGTATCTGGTACAGGGTGTCTTGAATCTGTGCAGGGTACAATGAAATCTCAAGACTATCAGGGCATTCTGGAGCGAAATGTGCTGCCCAGTGTCAGAAAGCTTGGTCTCAGTCACTAGTCATGTGTCCTCCAACAGGATAATGACCCAAAACACACAGCTAAAAACACCCAAGAATGGCTAAGAACCACACATTGGACTATTCTGAAGTGGCCTTCTATGAGCCCTGATCTAAATCCTATTGAACATTTGTGGAAGGAGCTGAAACATGCAGTCTGGAGAAGACGGCCTTCAAACCTGAGACAGCTGGAGCAGTTTGCTCACGAGGAGTGGGCCAAAATACCTGTCGACAGGTGCAGAAGTTTTGAGAGTTACAGAAATCACCTGATTGCAGTGATTGCCTCAAAGGGTTGTGCAACAAAATATTAAGTTAAGGGTACCATCATTGTTGTCCAGGCCAGTTGCATTATTTTGTTTTTTAAAATTATTCTGTTGAACCACAATTCAAATGCAATGTCTGATTCTCATTTGTTCATTTTCAGTATTTATTTTTATTTATCACTATTTTTGTCAGTTTCAAGTTATTTCAGCGACTATTTTGGGTTTTTCTTTCTTTAACCTTAGGGTACCAACAATTTTCTCCACATCTGTAGCAGATGATTTAATGACATGTACACACAGCCCCTACTGAATAAGTCATCCTGCCTCTGCTTACACACCCATAGTCCTCATCAATTTTTCAGTGAAGACCATTTCTCTGTCTCGGTCCTTCTCTGTCTGCCTCTCCATGTCTCTGTCTATCTTTGGAATTATTTTTATCCTTTGGCTTTTTGGAGCTGGAGTCATCGTCATGGATTTTAAATCTTGCATTGTCCTCGTTTTTATGTTTGATGGGTGAAAAGGCTGGAATCTATGTTATTGTTACGAAGAAAAAAACCAGTTGTGAAATATAATTGACTGAAAAAAAGGCTTTTGCATTAATTCATGCACTGATAGGAGTGGAACTATTACTCTCGTTCAGGACGGATGTCAAAACACACAATTCCCGTTGTATTATCTCCTGATGTATTGTCGTTCATATTCCGTTTTATCCACAGCGGGTGGGTGAAAACACATCCACATTCATAACGTCAGGCACCTTTTTACCTTGCCGTCGGAGAATTAATGTCATTTGGATCAAGCCCTGCGTGTTCCTCCACTGGCTTTGAACTGCTAAATGATTGATGGGTGAGTTGAAAAGGAATGTAGGTCACTGTGGGTGAGTGTTTGACACAAGCAGCATAAATCAGACAGGGCAAAGAAGATAATGACTCAGCAGCGGTCATTACAGGTGTATTCAATGGCATAAGACGCTGCAGTTTCCTCAAAAACCTAGACGGCACCTTTTTAATACTCTGTTATTCGATGTTAAAATATGCACATAGAGAAGATTTATCAGTCGAGGGCAGTGAGAGTGGGCTGTGTCGGCCCATATTATATCCACTTATTCACCTGTAATAGATCGCTTTAGTGATGATGTGTGTAAGCAGACAGCAAGGTGGGCCCACCTGTACGGTATAAATGGAAGAATGGAAAATGTTTTTGTCTTTGCTGAGACAGGTGTGAAGCTGTCACACCTGTCTCAGCAATATACAGCTTTTTGTTATATTTCTACCCTATTTATTTATTTCGATTAATTGGGATTAATCGATCACTTCATTTCGATCATGATTAATTGTGACTAATTACGATCATGATTAATCGTGATGAACTCACAGCTAAGCTGTGACTAATAAGGTTAAAATTTATGTTTGACACTCTTAACTTTATCGTAAACTATATTAGCAGAAATGGACCTAATAAAGTTAAAAGGTAATAAGTCATTTTGAGCAATAAAAGGAAGTAATCAATGACAAGGACCATTTGTTTATTCATTCGTTCATTTATTCGCTCCTAACTAAATACAACACTGATCAAAACATATACTGATACTAAAACATATATACATACAGTATGTACAATATATAAAACAATACAAAACAGCATAAGAAAATGAATTGTAATGTTAATGCAACCACTGCAATACAACTCTGAGGCAATAGGCTACACACGACATGTTAGTGTTCACTGTCAGTGTCAGGGCAGTCGTCATCCTCCTTCTCCTCAATTTCCTTTATGTGTGCACAGTTGCAACACCTACACAGGTCTGTATAACAGAGTCCTGCAGAGACACAGGAACACCTACCTGTCTCACAAGCACTCTCCTTGCAGCTGCAGTGTATGACATGCAAAACGCTGTCAGGTGTCGGATTTCTTGTCACCCATGTGACATAGGTTTCCATCTTCTAGGTGCCAACCGTATCCAGCAGGTAATGGAGCACCTATATTTTGTTTGATGCAGAACCTCATGACTGCAGCCTAATAATTTGCCCTTTTGCAGTGCTGATGAAGGGCATAACTTGTGGGGGGAATAGACAATTCTGGCGAGGCTGATGATGCCATACAGAAAGTCTTGTACCTAACCTCATTGACAGTGACCTCATTGCAGTGCAAATGTTGAGTGGTAAGTTAAAGTTAGCACCCAAATTTATAAAACCCTTGAGGTACTCTTAAGGTTTCTCACATGCTACAGAAAATGTCTTTCTTTTGCGTTTACCATAAAAGGCACTTGTGGAGTCACACCCAGAGAATATATGTATGCCAACCAAGGCTGAACACACACTGGTTCAAGAGCTGATGACACCTTGGTAATGTCAATGATGCGTGACCTGTTGCCCGTCCCTGTGAAAAAATATAAGCTGCATGGTAGATGTGTCTGCAGACTTACAGCAATGACAATGCCACATCAGTGTCAGGGCTCTTAACGATGACAGTTGTGTGCTCCTGTGCAGCATGTTGTGCATGCAAAAACACCCTTGTGTCACATTCTCCATTACAGTCACAGAGTGACATTGATCCCTATGTGTTATGTACAAGCTGAGGTTTTTACCCAATCCTGTAAGATCTGCATTACGATTTGTCCTTTTTCTTGCATATTATGCACATGGCTGGAAGGATGGGGCCAGAGCTCGCGATGGGCAGGCCTGACCTGGGTCTAAGTTTCTTTGTCGGAAACGAAGAAGTCCTGTTCAATGCTGATGGGATGGCCTCACTTCTTAAGCGGTCTTCCGTATCCTCTCCTCTATCACGCTCGAAAGGCCTTTTCACTTTTGCAATTGCACTCTTGTCAATAAACCTCAGGTAACATGTGGGATGGAAACCAGCGTTCCCGGGAATGCTTTCAAACTCCAAATCCAGGCAGTGTTTGTAGTTTTCAGCTACGTATCGGCACTCACCCCTCAACCCAAGCCACCGATGTCTTCTTGTACGTATTCCACCGTGCGAGTGTGAAATCCTGAATTTTTTTCTTGTTTCACAGAGGCTATGTGCATATAGCACAGGTTGTCCTGAAGATTTCGTTTTTTACTCTTTTTTGGTGAGTTTTCCTCTTCTTCGGTACTGCTAGATGAAACTCTGCAGGCAGCCATCTTGCTTTTCTGTTTACCAAAAGCTGCTACTCTATTGGTGTAGTCTGGTCACGTGTCAGCTGTGCCACCTCTCACGCACCAAAAGTTTGTTGCGCCCTGAAGACGCTAGTTCTGTATAAAATGCCTCGTTATAAAAAATGGGCATGAACTTTTTGATGTATGCTTAACATAACTCCTTTTTATGAACTAAAGATTGTGTAGTTCGCAGACATCAGAGCGGAATTCAATTTCTGAAAGACTTTGTGCTTCACCTTACGGCCTAATATGAGGTATGTGTATAGAGTGTAAATAGTCTCTGCTTGGACTCAAATAAACCAACCTTTAGTGGATGAGTTTCATAACACATTCTTTTTTTAATTTCAGTTCAGTTCAGTGCAGCTGCTTCAGTGAAACAAAAGCTTTTTCCTACAGTGTGTGTAAATGATGTCTGTATCGACCGAGTATTAGAGCAACGATAAGTGCGTGGACAGTGTTATTATACATTATACAGTGTGTGTGTCTTCGTACCTGTGCATTACAATGTGTGTACAAGGAACATAATGCTTTACCGGAAACACTGCAAACACTATTTTATTTCTTTCAAATTTTATTCCATGTTAATACCATAAATATACAAAACTATTTCACATGCGACAAAGGCCAGATGAAAGTGCAATACATTTTTTTTTACATGACTGGTGATGGGGATCAAATTTACTCATTACTTTACAAAATATACAAGTGTCCCTTCTGAATGAGTTTTTAGTTTAAACCAGTGAAAGCAAATTCAGTGGGGTTTAAAAAAAGAAAGAAAAGAACAACACAGTTTAGTGTGGGCAAACTACAGATACATCATTCTGTACTACAGACGTTAAATACATCAACAAATACCCACTGAGGCATGGCTTTGTTTAACTGCTCCAAACTATAGATACGTTGTCAGTGTTCCAGTTCAAACTGTTCCAGTAAAATACGACCAGGAGACACATCAAAAAAAAAAAAAATCTAAATGACATTTGGTAGATCTCTCACAGCTTGTCAGGACTTAAAATAACACTTGAGGGTTTTTTTTATGTACAACTATTGTACATACAACCTCATTCACATGTACACAACTTCTGCAGGATCAAATTGCAAAAATCACAGCACAAAGCAAAATACAGATTAAAAAACAAAATCAAACCAAACACAACTAAAAAAGCAAACAACATAAATAACATTATAAATAAACCAGAAAAGTGCAACCACTCAAAAAACATGTGACTATGTCACGACCACTTTTTGATCGTTGCGTGTTTGTGTGAGAGCCACACACCTATCGTGCACGCACAGCTGTTCATGTCATGTTCATGTCGTCGTCCACTGTGCATGCACACACATTCAGCCACTCATCAACAATACGAGATGATAGAGCACAACACTAATGTTCATTTTTGAACATTAACTGAAGGTAATGTTCAAAAAACGCAGCGACCTACTGACCTGGCACACCACCTACCGACTCATGCAGTATTTGTATGGCTCATAAATGAAAAACGGACAGAAAAGAAAATATCTTCACTCTTAATGCGCTGAATAAAGACAGACACCGGACATAACCATGGCTGCCGTGAGTGAGCTGAACATGCGTGTTCCTTTTCATGCTTTCACACCTCACACCAGTATGTTACAGTGATGTCGACCGAGGCCACTTCACCAAAAATTACAAAAGCACACAGAGAGAGGAAGATAGCAGTTCAACCAGCTAGTGTGGCTTAAAGGCTATGGATGGTGACTGCAGGTCTGTCCTGTAATAAGAACATTTAGACACAATCCTATTTATGAGAATTCAGTTTAACCATCTTGACAACAGCAGATAAGGTAAAATTCACCTTTAGCGTTTTCATAATCAAGCAACGTGTTAAAAAAAAGTCACAATTATCTTAAAGTACAGCTTCACAGAGTCACAGCCACTCAAACGTACACTGAATGTCCAGTAGATGACCATGACAACAGAATTATGTGCAAACACCACCATCAGATTATCAAGTATTTTTATGTCTCTACTGCGTTAGGTTATTAGCAATTAAAAAAGGTTTACGCTTGAAATACTATTGCAGCCTGATTGAGGATCAATGCAACATGACAGACGAACACAAAGATCGTGATGATACGTGAGAGAAGTACTATCTAGACCGTCTGAGAATACCTTGAGTATTGAGACATGTCAATGGGAGTGAGCTGAGCTCACCTGACTGTTGTCTGAAAACTGAATGTTTTTTAAATGATAGTGGGTGAACAGCTGTGGGCATGGTGTCTGTTAGTCTTGCTACAAACAACAAGGCCAAAGCTTCACATCTCTCTTTTTTCAGTATGTGTGTGAGTGTGTGTGTTGGTTCAGGGATGAGGTTTAAAGGCTCCACGAGCAGCGTTGGATGCAACGCTAGCTGCAGCGTTAGCCGCCGCAGTCTGCACCGTCTTGTTGGACATGACTCCAGTTGCAAACTCCTGCTGGGCTTTTTCAAAGCTAGCACCAGTGGTACGGTAGAGCGCATGTACCTGTGGAGGGGTGAGATAATATTTGGTTAAATGAACACATTACATTTTTGACTCCTTTGGGGGAAAAAAGTACATTTCAATGCTGTTACTATACTGCAATACTCAAGGTGTTACCTTCAGTGACTCATTCAGGAGGTCTTTAAATGAGTATCTTCAACTGCCCCCCAACCCGGACTCTCATGATTTAAAGACTGGAATAATAATTTTCCATTTACTCTCTCCTTTGGGTATTTTAGGAACTTCCACCTCAGTTACTAATGTGGAGCCTTCTTGTTCTTTTTCTTTCGGCTTTGTCCCTTTTTTCCAGGGGTTGCCACAGCGAATCATTGATTTCCGTCTCTCCCTGTTCTCTGTATCTTCTACTCTGACTCCAACCATCTGCATGTCCTCCCTCACTGCATCCATAGATCTCCTCTTTGGCCTTCCTCTTTGTCTCCTACCTGGTAGTTCCATCTCTAACATTCTTCTACCAATGTATCCACTGTCCCTCCTTTGCACATGTCCATATGTGGAGCCTATGGAGAATTATTTGTTACCTTTTTGAACATGATGAGCGAGCCCACGGACAGTGCAGTGAACAAAGCAGCGACCAGCAGCATAATGATGCCCACTGGGATACTACTGTTCAGACTGGTCAAAGCTGCAATCCAGCCACTGGCAAAAAATTAATTAATAAAAATAAAAATTAGAACACACTCACCAAGCTACACATTAGCACTGAACCCCAAATACTGACCATGTTCCCCATCCAGTGATGCCAATAGCTTGTAGAACGTGAACGCCAAACTGACAGATGTAGACAAAGAAGAAGATGAAGAAGCGGAATGAACTGTCACTCCTGCAGTGGACAACAAGGAGGGAGGGAGTGAGAGACAGGAACATTTGGCGAAGGGGGTAAAAATCACAAAAGTGTACAAAAGTATCCTTTGTGTCCACTGTGTCCTTATCCATGCCTTTTTTCAAACTTCTTCTGTGGCTAATGAACTAGGGGTTACCAAAAAATATGGAGTAATACGTAAGAATACATTTAATGTTTGCAGTTCCCTTATACAGTAACAAACCAGTTTGGTGCCTGGACTTGGCAGAAAGGGCGTGGCTACGGAGTGTTCTATTTATGGTTGGTACTATTATAGAAATTTCTCTGTATTGCTGATGGTTATTCTCCCAGTTTCTTTCCACATTTCTCCAATGACCACAGTCTGGGCCTCTAAAAATGTTTTTATGGGCTGCACATGGCCCTCAAGCCACTATTTGAATAGGCAGGGTTAAGGGTCTATAGAATAGATTCTATATGAGAAACATTTGTATGACATTTCTAAGCTGAAGGAGCGGGATGTAAATGTGACAGAAGAACATCCTGAGTGGAGGCCATTACATTTCTGAAAGGTCAGGACGCTGAGCTGTTTGAATGGATGTAACTAGGACAGAGAGGATGAGACATGAACAAGCAATACATCTTAACTGATATAGAATTGAATCAGACAGAGATGATTTGATATAATAAAGAATTAAGACTAATTTAACTTTAACTAGAGCCATTTCCCCTTACAAAAAAACCTACTTTATTTATGATGACATCAGAAATGAACAGGGTAAAATCTAAAATGGATTCAATTCACTTACCTAAAAGCCCCGTAAAGTGGTCTGTACCAACAGACAAAGGAACAGGGGGTAAACAGCAAAAACCATAAAATGGCCAGACCAAAGTCTACACCATGCGATCCATCCACAGAGAACCAGGCTAGGCAGCCAAACATATTCACAAAGAGAGTTCCTGCATGAACTGGAGACAAGGGCAGAGAGACAGAGATGTGCCATGTTGTTGTTAAAATATTTTGCCTGTATCCAAGACACCATAGGTTGAAGCTTCCCTTCTTCCTCTACTGTTTCAATGCACGCAGCAACAATTTACCAATGTAAGCACAGAAAATGAACTCCATGATGATCCACTCACATATCCAGAGGTTATACATGATCTTGACTGTCTTCTGGAACTCTATAGGGACGTCCACAGCAATATCGTGGTAGAAACATGGACCAACAGGGAACATCTGTGGAAGTGGAGGCCAGTTGTTCTTACGACCTGTGTGGAAGAAGCCAGTAACGGATTTAGAACAAAAATAATTGAAAATGTTTGTACAAATGTTCATGCACAAAATTTCCCTGACGTGTGGAACTGCAGAAGTAGCTGCATCCATTTATCCTCGGTGTTGCTTCTAAAGAACCTCACCAACATTCTGCCGCTTGATTCTGGTTTTTAGCTGAATGTTTTGGTCTGAACTTCGCACTTTGGCCTTTTCTTTTTGGTAGCATTTTGTTGGCCTTTCTGGTTTTATCCAGTTAATCTTCATTGGTGCAGTAGCAGCATTCAGGTCACGAGTGTAGACGGTGCCCTCTTGTGGCCACATATAATGTATTTTCTTTGCTCATAAGTTTCTTCAAGTAGCAAGAGAGGAAAACTACTATAATGGTCCAGAAAATATAATAAACATTTTCCGTAACAAAAAAAAAAAAAATTAAAATAAGACACAATATACATATAAAAATATCCCTTCCATATACAGTAAAGCTTCCTAAACTTCAAGTAAGGCAAACTGCAAAATTTTGAAATCTAACCAAAGGCTGCAGACTATATATTTTCAGACAAACTGATCTTTATGATACTAGCTTGTCACATCGAGTGTGAATGTGTGAAGGAAAGAGACATCACTGAAGAAGTGACGGACCACCTGCAGCTCCGTGGGACTGTAACTCTCTTTCCCGATGGTCAAGCTCCGCTGCTTTCCTCTCCAACTCCTCCTGTCTTCTCAGCAGCTCAGCCTGAGCACGGGCTTGATCCTAACAAAGACACAGAAATACTTGTAAGACACAAGTTATGACATGCAATAAAGGGACTAAAGAGAGATAATGTTCCACTCAAGTGAGCTGTCGGCTCATTTTTCTTTTTAGTCTGCACTAAACCAACTCTGAAAAAAGCCACATATGAGAGGGGGAAAAAAATCACTTCACACATGAAACAAAAGACAAATTGTGCAGGTTGTGGAATAGGGTGTGTCTGCTATATCATCAGAGCACATGCATGTGTACGTGTGTCAGTATACATAGAAAAAAGTAGAATTAACAGCTGCATAGTCAGGGTGCCGTACCTGATTCCTCGGCTGTGAATAAGCCGGCGGCTCTTCTGTGGGCTTCATGATGGCGGGCTGTGTGTTCTGTGAGGGGGCTGGAGTAGATTTGGCAGCATTTCCAGGGCCTGCCTGTAATTACATACAGCACAGGGATAAAGTTGATGAGCCATACAATGAAGATTTTGGAAAGAGTAGTTGAAGCCAGGTTGAGGCAGGAAGTGGAGATTTGTGAACAACAGTATGGTTTCATGCCTAGGAAGAGTACCACAGATGCAATATTTCCCTTGAGGATGCTGCTGGAGAAGTACAGAGAAGGTCAGAAGGAGCTACATTGTGTTTTTGTAGATTAGAAAAGGCATATGACAAAGGGCCAAGGCAGGAATTGTGGTTTTGTATGAGGAAGTCAGGAGTGGCAGAGAAGTATGTTAGTTTGGTGCAGGTCATGTATGAGAATAGTACAACAGTCGTGAGGTGTGCTGTTGGAAGGACAAATTACTTCAAGGTGGAGGTGGGACTACATCAAGGATCGGCCCTGAGCCCCTTCTTGTTTGCTTTGCTGATGGACAGATTGACAGATGAGGTCAGACAGGAGTCCCCATGGACTATGTTGTTTGCAGATGACATTGTGATCTGTAGTGAGAGTAGGCAGCAGCTAGAAGAAAACCTAGAGAGGTTTGCACTAGAAAGAAGAGGAATGAAGGTCAGTCGAGCAAGACAGAGTACATGTGTGTAAACGAAAGGGAGAACAGTGAAATAGTGAGGTTACTTGGAGCAGAGGTGGTGAAGGTGCAGGAGTACTTAGGATCAACTGTTCAGAGCAGTGGAGACTGTGGAAGAGAGGTGAAGAATCGAGTACAGGCAGGATGGAACAGCTGGAGAAAATTGTCAGGAGTGATCTATGACAGAAGAGTGTCAGCTAAGGTGAAGGGAAAGGTTTACAGGACGGTGGTGAGACCAGCCATGATGTATGGTTTAGAGAC
>NC_024327.1:3106524-3108945 GCF_000523025.1 Cynoglossus semilaevis
AAAGAGGAAGGCCAAAGAGGAGATATATGGATGCAGTGAGGGAGGACATGCAGATAGTTGGAGTCAGAGTAGAAGATGCAGAGAACAGGGAGAGATGGAAAACAATGATTCGCTGTGGCAACCCCTGAAAAAGGGACAAGCCGAAAGGATAAGAAGACAGGTATGTTAATACGTGTGCTGTTCACAAACACAAAAACCTCTCATTAAATGAAAATTAGGCCACAGTTAAATGGAGTCAGTGGAGTCCTCTCAGACTGAGGATGTGTGGGTAAAAAAGACAGAGGCTATTAGACAAATTAGGTCACTGACTCAGGAGCACACAGACAAAACAGCATGCACACTGCTGGTGATGGTGGTGATGCTCATGCTGACCGTTCTGGCATGTCTGAAGGGGTTGTACTCCTCCAGGCCTCCAGGAGGAGCAGACCTGGTCACCTGTATCACCGAAGGATCCTACAGAGGAGAGAAAGGTCAGGGGTTTGATTTTTAATATTCAAAGAACAGACAAAAAGCCAATCCCACCACTGATCATCTAAAGCCTGGTATATTTTGTTGATGTAACCAGTCACACCAGTAACATGTACATACAGTATATCATGTGTTAAAACAAGAAATACCTGGGATATATGCTCTCTTCAAAGTAATGCAAGTTTGTGAAAAGGTTCTTTATTTACCACCTTTAAAAAAACCCTACTGTAACGACAGAACAGATCATCTCACCTCTGACCACATATTGCTCATGTCATTAAGATTGCAATTGTTATTATTATGTATGACTAATATGACTACTAAAACTATAGTGTAACTAATCTTTTAAATTGACAGCTGTGGGTCATCTATTTTAAATGGAATGTCAAATGAACACAAAGGACAGAACTGTAACACTGTGGCACAGGTTGGAATACCATTCAGCTCCTAGTGGACGATAGTAGAGCTGACAATAGTTGTGCCAAGGGTAAAATAGTGACAAGGTAGTCTTTGGTGTCTCAGGACAGTCACCACAGTCCTCTAGAGACTTTTAGTACGTGTTTCGGGAGAGGTTTTTGAAAGGTTGCTGCACCACCTGATCCACAATCTCAAAAAGTCCCAGAAAACTGGTTAAAGGTATAGGGGTTGGACAATGAAACTGAAACTGGTGACCAAAGGTTTAGCTATAGCAGCCCGGCCATGTATATTGACCCTGTGGAGCTCCCGACAGACAGTTTTGGTGGAAACAGGAGAGCTGAGGTGCATATTTAATTCTGCAGTGAGTTAGGCAGCTGTGGTTTCTGGATACAATCCGGGTTAGTACCCAGACATCCCTTTCAGACAACTTCCTCTTGCGTCCACAGTTACTCCTGTTGGATGTGGTTCATCCTTCTTGGTGGTATGCTGACATTACCCTGGATGATTTGATACATCACAAAGACTTGCTGTCTTGGTCACAGATGCGCCACAGCAAGACGTGCATCAACAATTTGTCCTCTTTTGAACTCTGATATGCCACCCATAATGTTGTGTGCATTGCAATATTTTAAGCAAAACTGTGCCATTACTCCTGCTCTTACTGGTGCAATGTGCAATCAATGAAGTTTGGCCACCAAGCTGGTCAAATTTAGCCATGAAACCTCCAACACTAAATTGGTCAGTGTTTCAGTTTCATTGTCCAACCCCTGTAGATATTAAATACACAAAAGAACACCGATAATGGTAAATACTTGTGTTGTGAGGGGTTGTACCAACCGATCTGGGAATGGAGATCGTAAGATAAAGTTTTTTGACATATCTAAAGCTATCTGTCACCAAGGGAAGCTGACGGAGGATATTTCAACAGAAAGAAGGATGCTATGGCTTTCACATATTAACCGTGCTAATTTCAACCCAGATCCAAGCAAAAGGCATTACGAAGTCTGTTCTGAACACACAATTGGGTAATTACTTTACATTTTCATTTAATTCATATGTTCAATGTCAATAAAATTAAAATATATCAAAATGTACTTTGCATACATGACAAATGTACACAATGCAAATGTAAATCCTCAGCTGACCACAGTCCATATCATTATCAGTATTTTCTATGTACATGTATAATCAAACTATTTTTTTAATGAAGAAAGTAAAAAATACAGATTTTTTTGTGATTTTGAAAAAAGTATAATCTAATCAATAGTAATGTTGATGATGTTCACAAAAGGCATACATCTGTGCATGCCACTGTGATTTTTACATTAACGCGCTGTATTATTTGGGTGTTATACAGTGGTATGAAAAGGTTTGGGCACCCCTGATCATTTTCAAGATTTTCCTTTATGTATCATTGGTTGTTCGGAACAGCAATTTCAATTAAATATATCATATAGCAAACAAACACAGTGATATTTAAGAAGTGAAATGAAGTTAATAGGATTTACAGAAAGTGTGCAATAATTACTTAAACAA
>NC_024327.1:3109977-3110825 GCF_000523025.1 Cynoglossus semilaevis
TATAGCATTCATGCAGAGGAACAAGTACAATGTTCTGGAATGGCCATCTCAGTCCCCAGACCTGAATATCACTGAAAATCTGTGGTCTGTTTTAAAGCGGGCTGTCCATGCTCGGAAACGATCAAACCTGACTGAACTGGAGATGTTTTGTAAAGAAGAATTGTTAAAAATACCTTCAACCAGAATCCAGACCCTCATTGGAAGCTATTTAGAGGCTGGTATTTGCAAAAGGAGGATCTACTAAATATTGATGCAATTTTTCTGTTGGGGTGCCCAAATTTATGCACCTGCCTACTTTTGTTTAAGTAATTATTGCACACTTTATGTAAATCCTATAAACTTAATTTCACTTCTTAAATATCACTGTCTTTCTTTGCTATATGATATATTTATATCTGATGCTTGAGAGCGGACGCTGGCATGCATGTTGCCGCTTCTCTCCGGCCGTATGAGCTCATCTCCCTCCTTCTTAGTGTTTTCTCGGCTTTCACACCATCTCTACCGACTTGCTTTCATGCAATTGTGTGACACTTAATCGGTTCCATTGTCCCAGTATATCCTGCTGTAACTCCAGCACTTTTGTTTACAAGTGCTCGGGCTAAAGCCGGTAGCTGAGGCTAACGCTGCTAGCGGGGGCTAACGCCGGTAGCAAATGCAGGCCGGCTACTTCGATTCCAGCTCTCTTTCCTCGGCTTGTGACACTACAGCCTCCCCGTTTTGCCCTCTCCCGGGATTTCCTGTCTTTTTGCCCGTGGGTCCCGCCCACACACCCAGGGTAACAACTCCGGTACTGTCAGCAGAATCTCTGGCCGCACCATCAACCACCGCGCCTTAGCCCGCCCGGCCAG
>NC_024327.1:3112988-3116861 GCF_000523025.1 Cynoglossus semilaevis
TATCCGTTACCGGGTCGCGGGGGCAGCAGTCGCCACCCAAATCACATTGCACCGTACCAACCCCCCAAACCTTCCTGCAGGTGGTGAGTCCACTGGAAGGTACCAACTGCCATAACCGGGATTCGAACTTGCCCAGGAGGTGAACCATGGGGTTCCACACCAATGACACATTGCCTCTGGGCCAAAGCGCCACCCCCCAAAAGTCTCTCCATAAAATCCAACTAGTCCAAAACGCAGCCGCCCGTATCATCACAAAGACCCCTTCCCACCATCACATCACCCCGTCCTCCAACATCTCCACTGGCTCCCAGTTATAATAATACCGCATTAATTACAAACTTCTCCTGTTCACCTACATGGCCATCCATAATCTTGCCCCCCCCCACCTATCTGACCTCCTCCACGTCTTAACCCCCACTCGGTCCCTCAGATCCTCCTCCTTCATCCAACTCTCCATCCCACCTGCCCGCCTCAGTACTATGGGAGCCAGAGCATTCAGTCGCTCTGCTCCCCATCTCTGGAACGCCTTACCACTCGATCGCCGTAACTCTCTCCCCACCTTCAAATCTCAACTCAAAACACACTTGTTCCGGACTGCATACTCCCTCTAACCTCCCTCCTCCTTGCTTCTGTTCATCATTGATTTTAAACGTGTTTCTATGCCCTGTTTCATAATTATCTGTTTTTATTTTATTTTTATGTACAGTGTCCTTGAGTGACCTGAAAGGCGCTTATAAATAAAATGTATTATTATTATTATTTAATTGAAATTGCTGTTCCGAACAACCAATGATACATAAAGGAAAATCTTGAAAATGATCAGGGGTGCCCAAACTTTTTCATACCACTGTAAATACCATATGATATACATTGTAACTACATGTCATATTAATCCTGCAAGGATTTGTAAGCTTTAAGTTCTGCTAACGTGTAGGCACTGTGACAGTAGACCAAGTAGTTGACAATATCAGGATAACACAAGTCTGGCCAACTTTCAGTCTCCGCCCGCTTCCACTCAGCTTTGTTGACTTCGTATGGGTCTTTTCCATCGATTTTTCAACTTGTCCAAGAATCTTGCTTTTGTAATTGTGTCTAGTGAATGTCTATATTCAATGCAATTTAATATTCTTGTCTTTTGTTGTCATTATCGATTGTTTATGTCTACCTGTAACTGTCTTTTGCCATACAACATGGCTGATGGCACGATGCATCAAGAGGAATAACGGGTAATAATGGGTGATGGACGTGTCCGCTGGTGTTGGTAAGACCGACTCTTTTTACTGATTCGGATCTTTGACTCTCGAACAGTAAAATGAACGAATCTTGAACGAATCATTTCATTCATTTTACAGCAGACAAATGAAACAAATATGCGAGAACGAATCTGTGAACGAGTCTGAGAGAACGAATCTGTGCAGCCCGAGCTGCCTGTCACAAATGAACAATCCTGGTGTGACAATTAGTGAGTCAACACTGCACACATCTAAGGGACGCAAATAAAGTTAAATAAACCAAACCAGCAACAACAATACTGTACAATTAAAAGTAAAACGTATATTTTATATTACTCGCATGAGTAACGAGTGAGTGATTCATTCGCAGAGAGTGATTCTTTCGTTCATATGAGTCGGGAGTCACGAGACATGAACGATTTGTTCAAATTGAACGAATCAGTCGCGAACGGCACATCACTAGTGTCCACTATATCCCGATACTGCCAAAATAACTCCGCTTAATGTTAAAACAATACTGTGACCGCATTTAACGTTTGCCTTTTCCAACATCCAGTCCCTGCCAAAATTGTTGGCACACAATGTACCTTCATGATGCTAACAGCTAACTAGCTGCAATCACGCTGCTTTGTCCGGCAGTGTGTGTAACCGTTATTTGAGCGGTTACACACAAGGTTATTTTACAAGGTAAATCCTTGTGTTAGCTTAATGTGCTATCCAGTGAGCAGAGGAGCTCTTAGCAGTGACCGTTAGCATTGATGCTATTGTAAAACCATAAATCCCATATGTAGCATTACATTGTTAGCCGAGTTGTTAGCACCGTTAGCTACCTGGAAAGGGTTGCTGAAGTCCGGGTCTGCGAATGGGTTGCTGTCAAAATCACACATTGTCTTTCCTTTATTTAAACAGTTCACCGTGTGAAACAGCTCCACGGTTGTCCAGTGGATGTGAGGACTTTTAATTCAACAGTCTTCCCAGCCTCCTGCTGATGGAGACCCCCTGCCTGGAAAATTAGCTTGTAGAAAAATGACAGAGATGATGTGTGACGAACCGCACCGTGACCTCACTGTTTCAGCACCGCGGACAGCATGGCGTCTGCTCAGGTATAATACGTGTAAAAACAATAAGGTGAATAAAATTAAATTTTATGTTTATTTATCGATTATTTTTGCGAAATATCAGTACAGTGTTAACATTTGCCTGACATGAAAGTAAATATCAAAAATGTTTTGTTATAACTTAAACAAAAGCACAATATATCTTTATATATTTCCTCAGTTTCACTGTAGGAATGTCTTTTTTCTTTTTCTTTTGCACAGGTAAGTTTTTTGGTGGTTAGCTTTTGGTTTATTCTGACATAGCTGGTTAATGAACGTTAAATGCATAAATTATGTTAATAGCTAAGCCAAAATCTTTATTATGATTATTACAAGGAAAAATCCTACACACATTGTGATCCACATATGAGACAAGAGTATTCACTTTTTTAATGAATAAACCACAGAAGTATACACGTATTTGGTGATAGGTGTGACCCCAGCCTATGGTTTCTTTTATTTTCTAATTTACTCCCATTCTTACTTAAAGAGATTTTTTAAATGTCCCTTTCCACCTTAAAACCCAGCTTAAACAGGGTAACGTTTCAGCTCTGCAGCTTTTGGAATAAAACATGAAATATCCTCACTCAGTTTTGCTGAAATTATGTCAATTATGTCGATGATAACTATAATAAGAGTTCATATAGTGTCATCTGTTCTATACATTGCTTTTGTGTGTGGAATAAAAAGTCAACTCAAGAACACATTTCATTCGTATGAAAAGTATCACTTTGTCACCATAGCCCATAAGGTGAACCCGATTATCGTTTCATCTCACTCCGACGTCTGGGAACTACACGATCTCAACTTCATAAATAAGAACGAGTTACGTTAAAGTTACAGCATATTCGTCGCAAAATATCCTGCCCATTTTTTATATCGATGCATTTTATAAAGAACTAGCGTCTTTGGGGCGCAACAAGATTTTGGTTAATATTGGTTGCATGATTAATATTACGTACGTAACACGTTCTTATTTAGAGATCGCGTGATCGTGAAGTTCCCAGACGTCGGAGCGAAATGAAACGATAATCGGGTTCACCTTATGGCCTATGGTGGGTGCTGAAAATACTGAGCCACGGTTGCTTTTATGTTTTAGTTTCGATCTTGATGTTGTCCAGTTGGTGTCACTGTTGCATTAGATTTCATTTCAGCAGCCGCGGCTGTCAGAACAATGATGTATTGTTGTGCTTTAGCGCAGTCATTGGTAAAGTTATTAAAGATGAGCTGCTTAAAGAAGAGAGGTCGTGTATCATAATGTAAAACCGGCCCCTCTGCAGCAGCAGCTGGAGGCAGTTCATCTAGACTTGGACAAAGCTGAGATTTTCTCTCAAATCTGGGCCACTGGTGGGCTGGTGGAGAAGCTGAAGCGCAACATCTTTTCCCCAAAAAAGGTACACGACTGCACATACGTCGTGGTGAAATAAACTAACTCATGTTTAACAGTGAGATTTGTTTAGCATACCTGCAGAAGACCATTGTTCATGTTAAAGCCCCTCACATGCTACTGTTCAAGAAGAGATTAGATAGATAGATAGATAGAT
>NC_024327.1:3116961-3129998 GCF_000523025.1 Cynoglossus semilaevis
AATAAAATTTATTATTATTATTATTAGACCTGTACTATGGTGCTGAGCATTAAAGATAGATAGATAGATAGATAGATAGATAGATAGATAGATAGATAGATAGATAGATAGATAGATAGATAGATAGATAGATAGATAGATAGATAGCTATTACAATTATTGTTGGCAAGTAGCAAAAAGGCAATAACCAGGGAATGGTTGAGTAATGAATCTCTGACAATTTCAGAGTGGATACAAATAGTTGAAGAAATTTACAACATGGAAAGTTTGACATTTTCCTTGAGGTATAGCACTGAAAAAGGTGATCAATATTGGAAAAGATGGAGGACCTACATAGATGGAAGATGATCTTGCCTTTGGATTACTTTTTATGTGGATACATTTGGACTTTTATTTTTTAAACTCGATGTCTCTGCACTGTGACACTGTAGTCTTGCTAACTAACTTTAATTTTACAGCATTGTCCGTGCGCATGGAATACTGTTATGACCGGTAGTGATGTGTCGTTCGTTCATGTTAAACGAATCACTCACGAATCAGTCTCTGCGATTGAATCACTCTATGCGAATGAATCACTGACTCGTTACTCCCGCGAGTGATTCATTATTATATCATAGATTATTTATTTATGAAATCATAATTAGTGGTTCTCAGCTCTAGTAGATGTATATGGTGTTATTGTGTAAAGTGTGTTTGTAAATAAATAGTTTCGAAAATTATATCAACAAATTTAGTGTTGGAGAACCGCAGCCTTCTTTATAACGCCCACAATATGGCTACAGTGTCACCTGCTGTAAAATGAATTACATGATTCGTTTAAGATTCGTTCACAATTCGTTCATTTTACTGTTCGAGAGTCAAAGATCCGAATCAGTAAAAATCTTCCCAACACTAATGACTGGACTTCCACTGCATGGCTCACTCATGTCTCGGTTCAGGCAACGCTAATGTCACTCTAGTTTCTGACCATAAGAAAACAATTTTTAGCTAGACTTTCACTGTAAATAGTGTGCCTCTCATGGTACAAATGAACCACTGTCTATGCATTTATTTAAGAATTAGCAACTTCTAAAAATAGACCATGAGGTAAAATTCAACGCACTGATTTTAGACCAGGGGTGTCAAACTCATTTTCAGCGGGGGCCACATTAGCAATACAGTTCCATTTGAAGGGCCAATTGTAAATGGAAGATTGTATAGATTAGGGGTACCCAACGCCTGGTCCGTGGACCAGTACCAGTCTGTAGGTCATTTGATACCGGGCCACAGTGGAACACATAAAATGAAAGTCATTCAGACTGATTAACTGATCAAACAGAATAGAGTCTAAAAGATGTTTTATTTTGAAAATTTAATGATCCTTCAATGCTCAGCACCATAGTACAGGTCTGTACTAATGGGTGGTACTGGCTGACCAATCCTTGGAACAAAAAAGGTTAGGGAACGCTGGTCAAGAAACTCTGCTGCATGGACTTTACTAAATGCTTTTTAAGCTCCCGTGGGCCACACGAAATGGCTTGGCAGGCCGCATTTGGCATGTTAAGATGTTAAGATACATTTATTCTCTTATACATTTATCTTTACAATATGTTCATTGTATTAAGTTTCCATATCAAATTATACTGTTTGTTTTTAAATGCTGTACTAAAAGGAGAAGTACTGAAGAAAGGTGAGCATGCTGATGGTTTATATAACAGGATGGTATATGGTACTGATGGCACGGACTGTTATGCTTGGAGATAGAGACAGGTCACAGAACCGGCCTGAACCAGTTCCTCTGGCCAAATAATGAGGAAAACAGAACATGAAAAAGGAAAATAATCCAAAGTGTATTTCTTTGATCTAACCTGAGTTACTGAGCAGAATAGCTCAGCACATGTACATGTTTTCTCCATCCATCCATCCATCCATTTTCATCCGCTTATCCGTTACCAGGTTGCGGGGGCAGCAGTCTCCACCCAAATCACATTGCACCACACCTAAACAAACTAATTTCGTATCACCTCTGGTGATATGACAATAAAGTTCCTTCCTTCCTTCCTTCCTAAAACTTCCTGCGGGTGGTGAGTCCACTGGAAGGTACCAACCACCCTAACTGGGATTCGAACTTGCCCAGGAGGTGAACCCTGGGGTTATTTTTACATCATTTGGGCTTCCAGCTCATGAAACCCTCATTGGTAAAAGAATGTTAGAGATGGAGCTACCAGGTAGGAGACAAAGAGGAGATACACTATATTACCAAAAGTATTGGCTCACCTGCCTTGACTCATACTATGAACTGAAGTGCCATCCCATTCCTAACCCAGAGTTCAATATGATGTCGGTCCACCTTTTGCAGCTATTACAGCTTCAACTCTTCTGGGAAGACTGTCCACAAGGTTGAGGAGAGTGTTTATAGGAATTTTTGACCATTCTTCCAAAAGCGCATTGGTGAGGTCACACACTGATGTTGGTCGAGAAGGCCTGGCTCTCAGTCTCCGCTCTAATTCATCCCAAAGGTGTTCTATCGGGTTCAGGTCAGGACTCTGTGCAGGCCAGTCAAGTTCATCCACACCAGACTCTGTCATCCATGTCTTTATGGACCTTGCTTTGTGCACTGGTGCACAGTCATGTTGGAAGAGGAAGGGGCCCGCTCCAAACTGTTCCCACAAGGTTGGGAGCATGGAATTGTCCGAAATGTTTTGGTATCCTGAAGCATTCAAAGTTCCTTTCACTGGAACTAAGGGGCCAAGCCCAGCTCCTGAAAAACAACCCCACACCATAATTCCTCCTCCACCAAATTTCACAGTCGGCACAATGCAGTCTGAAATGTACCGTTCTCCTGGCAACCTCCAAACCCAGACTCGTCCATCAGATTGCCAGATGGAAAAGCGTGATTCATCACTCCAGAGAAGGCGTCTCCACTGCTCTAGAGGCCAGTGGCGGCGTGCTTTACACCATTGCATCTGACGCTTTGCATTGCACTTGGTGATGTGATGGCTGCAGCTGCTCGGCCATGGAAACCCATTCCATGAAGCTCTCTGCGTACTGTACTTCGGCTAATCTGAAGGTCACATGAAGTTTGTAGCTCTGTAGCAATTGACTGTGCAGAAAGTCGGCGACCTCTTTGCACTATGCGCTTGATTTTATACACCTGTAGCCAGGCCAAGGGATTAGGACACCTGATTCTGATCATTTGAATAGGTGAGCGAATACTTTTGGTAATATAGTGTATGTTTTAGACGGTGTTCTACAAATGACCTCAGACATTTTTAGGCACTAATCTCCAGTTTCTGCGGTGGTATAGTCTAATCTAGGTCCGTTTTTGGGTTCTATTATCCCCTGCCATTATGTTTTCTTTTTATTGAGAGGACATTTATTTGATTTATAAATAAATAATTATATTAATTTAAATAATAATACACTCACATTAATTCGGAAAGACGTTGAAATAGCAAGAAGGAAACCTAAAATCCCACTATACCCAATAAAAATGTAAAAAAAAATTAGTTTTGGGGGGAACTCCCTGGACACTTTAAATACATTTTACTTTATTAGACGTACAATGAAGTATTACAAGATAATTACTAGTATAAGACGTACAATGAAGTATTACAAGATTATTACTAGTATAAGTTTACTTTATTTATGTTATGAGCTGAATTTAGCGTACAGTTAATACACTACATGATTCGTGTGACTTTACCTGTTGCTTTGCGCATGCTCAGAGTAACTTCCGCTGCAGAGCGAACTTCCTCATTGGTAGTGATAATAACTCAGTCCAGCGTCGTGCCTCTCTCACACATTTTGCACTCATCTACTTGTACAGTCAGTACGTTTCGTGTTCTTTAACATTGGAGCCCCACAAATGTCGAAGCCTCCTCCAAAACCGGCCAAACCAGGTAAGACTTACATTTAGAGTAAAGTGTTAAATTCGGCGCAAACTCTGTTCACGTTTACGAGGACAAACGCACCTTGTTAGGGCGATGGAACTGCAGCTTCGTGGGCAGGCGGGTACCCTCCATACTATGAATGTCGCAAATTTCTGTGAAACTGAATCAGCCAGTAGAATGAAGGAGTTTTGTTCCACTGTGGCTGACTTTTTTTGGGTAGAGGTGCGTTCTCACTGAGTGTCAGACTGATCCGGCCCTGAGCAGCCACAGGCCTGTGAATAGCCGCTTCCCCTATTTCACTCGGTCATGCTCCCAGACTGTCATTCTGGCCTGATGATCTGCCTTGGTCACTGTCATTTTTCTTCACTTCCTCAAGGCTCGGTATCTACTGATATGTAGGCTAAACAATTTTGGTTTTTTACCGTTTAAAGCGGGTCTAAATCACTTTTTAAATGATTGTTTTTGTTGTTGCTTCTGTATCTCCTGTATGTGTCGAGTCATTGCGAACAAGGCCCCTAGACATCAGGTTGTGAAACAGGATTTCATATTTAAGCTAAATAAAACACTGTTTGATCCACACCCGTAAATACATAATATACATAATGAATGGACAAAACCACATGTAGTCATAAGTGAAGCACCGTTAAAGGCTGTTGGTACCCTACTGTTTGATAGTTCCTAATGTCACACCAGTGTCATGAGTTGTTGCTGCTCCTGTTTGACTTGGTTCCTATTCACAAAAGTCAAACATGAAGATGGTCCTAAAACTGTTACAGAGAAATGATTGGGTTTTTTTACGCATTTTTTTTTATGCGTTCAATGAAACGAACTATTATGTTAACTAACGAACATAAAAACGCAGGTGTGTAGGTAAATAAATAAATGGTATTAGCTGCTTAAATTAACACCATCTCTCTCATTACGGAAACTAAAAGTTGTCCAAAACCATTGCTTTGAGCAAGATCAAAGAGGCAACTTAGCCTAGAATACAGTTTCAACGTTTCGACCACAACAAACCCTCAATCACTCCAAGAATCTCACATGTTAAATGGTTTCCTGAAGGCTTTGCATTTATAGTGTATGTTTGAGGTCTTCTTTAATTTAATATTAATATGCAGCACAATAACTTTATAGTAACAAAGTGATTCATGTATAGAGAAATTTCATGGTTACTCAAATGCTTTGACTCACCTTTGACTCTTTGCCTCTTGTGGTTTGTCAATACAATAAATAGATATAAATAATTACTCTCCTAATTCCCTAAAGGAACTTACTAAATGCATTTGAACTCATCTGTGAAAGAGCCCACTAGTTCATACGGAACACACAGAAACAAAGTTTTTGTTTTTACTTTACTCAACATCAGATAACTCAAGTAATTTGCTTGTATGCTAAATATTGAACAACATTTTGCAGTTATCAGAAAACTAATATTTTTAAATAACTGTTAAATTAATTTTTTAAATACCTTTCTGACAAGTTAAAAAATACATGACGGGTTATAAACTGTAGAGGAGTGTCAAGGAACTTTCTCTGTTAGATAGGACTGTAAAACATGCTGTTAGTTTATACCCCAGTTTCCTAACACACAAAGAATTCAAATAAAGATCAAATAAAGATCTGATCAGATAAAGAATCAAATACGAGATCTCAAGTTTTAAAAGTTTTACTTGCAAGTAAGGAGTGCAGAACAATGGTTACATTCAGAACTGCACTGAGAAACTCCTCAATGTTCAAAGCTTAAATACAGTTTTTTTTACATACACATCAATGGTCAGCACCTTAACCCTTTACAGCCATGTGCTGTTCACGCGCAACTTCTGAGCGCTGATTGGCAAAGGCTGCTCCAGACAAAGATTTTCCACCAATAGAAAACATGTACATGTGCTGAGCTATTCTGCTCAGTAACTCAGGTTAGATCAAAGACATGCACTTTGGATTATTTTCCTTTTTGATGTTCTGTTTTCTCTCATTATTTGGGCAGTCTCCTGTGACCTGTCTCTATCTCCAAGCATAACGGTCAGTGCCATCAGTACCATACACCATCCTGTTATGTAAACCATCCACATACACACCTTTCTTCAGTACATCTCCTATTAGTACAGCATTTAAACAGTATAAATTGATAAGGAAACTTAATATAATGAATATATTGTAAAGATTGAATAAATGTATTTATAATATCTTAACAAGGAGTGACTCTTTGGTGGTCATTGTGGATATCTGAGAATGGCCATGTTTTTTTTTTTTTTTTCTAGGACAACATTATTCTTAAATTCATAAATGCTTTATGTTATCATTGTAGATGTTAGTATAAGACTGAATGGCGCAAATGATTGAGACAGGAGCTGTGAAATGCAGAGAGTCTCTGGGCTTGTGGAACATGACCAGACCTGCAGAGAGATGTGCTTTCTGTGCTGAACAGAGCATAACAGAGCTTGTTACACGTCCCCTCAAAACATGCACTCAAAGCCATTTTGGAACTTGAAACTATTTGTGTCAGCAATTGCCTTTTTTGTTCTTCTGATTGCTAAAGCATAATGTTAAAATTAGCACTATTTCCCTTTTGTTAGAGTGTAGCACACAGCTCTTGGATGAGTAACTTTTGGGAAATACATGGTATTGTATCTATACAGGAGGACTTTAGAGCTAAGTTCTTAGAAATCTGTCTCGTCTTATCAGTTTATAGACAGGGACAGAGACTTTTTAAGTTTTAAAGTTTTAAATTAAGGAGACTCCTTTAAGTACAGTATTGTTATTAAAAAACCCCACAAAACCAAACACTGTTATAATTGTTAGCTTGTTCCCCTCTCTGCTAGTAACAGGATACTGTTTTGCAGCTTTCCTGCACGGAGTTTCTCTTTTTGCCTTTTGCCCTTGCTGTTCATGTATTTATCAGCAAATAAATTTAAATCCATCAACACTGACCAAGCATTTTACTTAACCTGTGTCTTATGTTTAATAAAATATCTATTTTTCTATCATGCAGTCTTAGCATACATTTATGAATGCAGAGTCAAACCTTGTTAATCAACAATGATTCATAGTACTTCCTGGCTCTATGTGTCTATTAGATTATTCAGCAATGATTAACTGTTTTAAAAGAGTAGTTATTAGTTGAAAATTGACAGACAGTTCTTAATGGTCGACACAGTAGTGACCACTGTCCATCCTTCTGTGCAAAAACACTTTATATTAAATCTTGAAACCTGCTTAATGTTTTCTTGTAAAATTTGCCTCTCTCCATCTTGAGTTTGTTGAGAACATCAAGTGTCCATGTTTTTTATGAATGTAATTATTAGTAAAAGAAGTTTTAACTAAACATTATGCACAAAATCTAATTTAATGCACTGTGTCAGGGAGATCATGAGAGTTATCCAGTTTGTGCTTGTTTGAGCGCACTTGAGACAAAGATGCTCAGGGTAATGTAGAACAGTCTAGAACCTGCACCGACTCGATTATAAACGATTGCATCAGCACCATCTGCAACACAGAGCGATTGCTGCCAGATGGTGTCGCAATTGTCTGACCTTTTCCTATTTCAACAAGTTTTTGCAGCGTTGTCTGATTTTGTTTTGTAACCTTTGACTTCTATCATCTGTTGACATCAACCTCACCCACAGGAGTCCAGTAACCAGGCTGTAGTTTTAGTGCACACTGGTACAGCTGCCCTTTTTTGCTTGATTATACTTCCCATGCTAAGCCCAGCTGGGTGTATTTGTGTATAATGGTGGTTGTGCAGTATGTTGTAAACACACTGGACATTCCTTCAGGTTTAAGTTTTGCCCCAAGAAAGAGTAGATGGAAGGCTTGTTTTATTAAAGGGCTTGTGCTTGTTTCTGTTTCTTTAATTTTGTCGGTCTCCTCTGTGACCTAGTTCAGCTTTAGCTTAGGCCACAACCCTTCTGGTGACATTCCCGCAGCAGAATCTACTCCAAGAACAATGTGAGCCACAGGGCTGCTGCACACTCCAGTAAAAAAAAAAAGTTGTAGTGAAACACATTTACATGATTTGCTAGATCTTAAGCTCCTCACCCCAGTACGGTCTATACCAGGGACCTGGAACCCTGTTGTTTTTCAAACCATACCACAGCACCCCCACCCCCATCCCCCATTTTAAAAAAATCAACCTTTGTAGAGTTGTAATAAGGATTTGGCAATTAAGTGAAGGGCTGCAAAGATTTCTCTCCCCTCCCTGAACTGGGCTAAGGTATGGTACAGGGCCAGATGAACAACCTTTTCACTCTCACACAATCAAGAGTGTCCAATTATTTAAATCCTGCATGTTCCAAAACCAAAAACCAATGGTACCCAGAGGAAACTGCACACTGGAATAGGACAATACAAATGAAAACCTGACTGGACATTGAATAAATGACAGTGATCCTTATGCTTTAAGGCGTTTAACATTTCCGCCACATTGCTAGTTCATTGGTATCGACATCCCTGTGTTCAAACTAACACTGTTGAAGATCATTTGTGTTTAAGATCTTTCATGACAAAACTTTTAAAAATTCTGTTTGTCTCTTTTTCAGGCCAAGTTAAAGTGTTCAGAGCATTGTTTACATTTAACCCCAGAACAGTAAGTTCTTCTGGTTGAGTCTTTTTAGTTTAATACTTTATATCTAAATCATAAATGTACTGCAGCTTACTTACTGAATAAACTGTTATTTTCAGCCAGATGAGCTGTACTTTGAAGAGGGAGACGTCTTGTACATCTCTGACACGGTGAGAAAAACCCATATGACTGACATCTATGTCCTTGTGTCCCATTCTTCCTCAAAAGGTTGTCAGTTCTTCCTCCACCTATTTGCATTTTTTATATTAATCATCACCTTTTTGGAATTTTTTTTTTTACTTCTGTCTACTTGACTCAGAGTATATATTTTTTTTGTCTTTTATTTATTATAAAGTAAAAGTAGGTAAAATAACAAACTAGAATTACATCCATCCCCAGAGTGACTCAAACTGGTGGAAGGGAACCTGCAGGGGGAGGACAGGACTGATTCCAAGCAACTATGGTGAGTTCAAAAAAAAAAAAATCATTACACATGCTTTTTGTCAGGATCAATGTACATTCTTATGAAGCCCTTAGCTTCAGCTAATTGATAAAATCATTTTAGATGATACAGTGATGTCTTGTTTAATCTTTTTAGTCGCAGATAACGCAGAGTCAATCGACAACCCAATGCACGAAGCAGCCAAACGAGGTACGACGCACATTTACATTTACATATTTATCAACCTTGTTTTTTGTGTTTTCTACAAACTTAACCATCTCTTCAGGGTTCGTACCCACAAACCTGTGTCTGACTTTGTTCATTTAAACAGGAAACCTGAGCTGGTTGAGGGAGTGTCTGGAGAACAAGGTTGGAATTAATGGCCTGGACAAAGCTGGGAACACTGCCCTCTACTGGGGATGCCACGGAGGACATAAAGGTAACGATGGAAGGAGGTATAAAATAGTTGTTAAAAAACTCATTGTTTTCAGATTAGCTGCAGTGAAACTTTAAGTAATCTCTTGTGTTAGTGGACTGACGTGACATAACGGCAGAATTTTTTTCTGCGATAACAACAAAGTTAAAACAACAAAACAGAACAAGAATTTAGTGGTGCATTGTGATCTGTACCTTTTTTTTATTCCTGCATTAACAATAACTGTAAATTCAACTTCTTCTTTCTCACTGTACCAGATGTGGTGGAACTATTGTTAGGCCAGCCCAATGTGGAACTCAACCAGCAGGTGGGATGTGTTCTTTAACCACAATCAAAAATGTGGGAGGATCACAGACAGTAATAAGGGATAAGGGAGTCAAAGAAAAAAAGAGAAAAGAAGTTAGCCAGGTTTGTCAACATTTAAACTAGCCAATAGTTGACAACAGAAGCTTTAGTGTTCCAGAAAATTAATTCCTCCTAAAACTTGTTCGTTTAAAGATTTTCTGTGGTTTGTGGCAGCAACAAAGTGAGTGAAAATGGCTTTGGTTTGGAGAACAATTAATGATGTCATCACACATCTAAACTACGTCTGTGTGTGAATGAGTGGGTCACAGTGATGTTTCCTGTTTCAGAATAAACTCGGGGACACGGCTCTGCACGCTGCTGCCTGGAAGGGTTACTCTGACATTGTGGAGATGCTGCTCAGTATAGGTGAGTGTCTTTACGACATATTTACAGATGGTTGACTTGATGATGGTGTCCAGTGTCAAGATGAAAAATTATTAGTTTTGTTGTTTAAGTTCACATGTTACCTTAAAGTGAAAAAAAACTTTGCTTTCCATGTCATATATTACTCAAGATCAAGCGATAACATTTAAATAAAATTATTTATTTAAAATTATTTAGATTAATTTCTTCGTTTCAGATGCAATGACAGACATCAGGAACAATGAGAACAAGCTGGCTCTGGAGATGGCCACCAACGCCCAGAGTGCTTCACTTCTAAAGAGGAAGCAGGGAGGCAGTAAGTGCTACCGCCGCTAGAGGGCAGCCTTAAAGCACACAAACACATTATGACTCAGGAGCGGTTTCATCCCACAAGCCATCGCCTCTCTTAAGTCAAACCTGTGCTAATGATTTTACTTATGTCTAGTAGTATTTACATACACCTGGTTATAGTTTTTCACACGTTTCAATGGGTGAATGGAAATATGACTTTACTCGAAATTGTCAGTTAATTAAAGATTTTAATCAGATTAATCATGATCCTAATTTTTCATGATTAATCAAGGTAATCATGGTACATTGCTGGAACATAAAGACAAATAACAGCAGGTAGAGTCATGTTTATTCACACCTTCAAGTTCCTGTGGCATGTGCAAGTAACGTGTATCTACTGTTTATTAAAATAACGATAAGTGAATGAATGGTAGAATCATTGGATAAACAGTGCACGTCATTCTGCGTTTAAAAATTCTTGATCAGATGAATCTTTCCAAACGAATGAACGTGCTCATTTTGACAGCACTAGATTTTACATTTAATTTATACATGCATCTCTTATGTTTACAGATGTCACTCGCACAATCAGCAACGCAGATGAGTACTTGGACGATGAGGACTCAGACTAAACAGTTGAAATGTTACCGTTATCTTGCTTTAGGTGTTTGGGAGGAGGATGATGAAACCCAGAGATTTTTTTTATAACATTCCCAAAAAAAAACTATTTGTTCTGATTTTTTTTTTTTTTTAGTGTAATTCTATGAGTTCTGTTCATTTGTGCAAACCACTCAGGCCTCAGTACTCATTCACTCTGAGTGAAACACAATGATAGAATGTGTATTGTGGTTTGTACTTTGTCTTGAAGAATCCATAAGACTCTTTGGGCCAAGGAATAGAACATACAGCACGTAGCAGCTCAAAGTACCGAAGCTTTGGAATGCACATACCAGTTATAACCAGTAGGTTATAATCATCACCATTTAAATTGGGAGGTTAAGGGCCAGGCAGGATTAAAGGTTGGATTAAATGTGTCTTGTTAAAATTTTTAACTACATCTAAATTATTGATGTGCACAATCTGATCTTTGGTAAAACAATTTATTTATTTCCCTTGACTGAGAGACAAACTGAGGAAGAGTTTCCCTTTAATTAGGGCAGGACAATTTGCCCGTTATTCGTTAAGCGCCACTTGAGTTGTTACACCTTATATCAGTCTCCAATGCTGCAACAAACCAGTCTGCTCTGTGTAGAAAATAATCTGTCCTGTCACATGTCGATGGTTGCTTTTTCCATCTTGTGATACATTGTCTTGCTGTTTTCTAACAAACATTGCCCAACTGCCTTAAATACCTGTAACAAAGTGCATCTTTATATTAATATAAACATTAAACATTGATTTTTTCCAAAGATGATTTTGTTCTATATTCACATTTGTTGTTTCTTCCATCTTAAATAAAAATGTTTTAACCCAACTGTGACATTTTACAGAGACAATGTAAGCCACCACTGGGGCAGTGGTGGCTTACTGGTTGTTGTTTTTTGACCTTGTAGCAAATCCTAATCTCATATTTATAAATAAAACAAAGTATTTGTTTAAACTGTGATAGACAATGTATTATTCATTGAAGTGTTATTGGTGTTAATAAACACAAGACTGACAATGTTATTTTTCAGGCCACTAGGGTGCACAAGCCAGTGTTTTATAGTGCCAGTCCCAATCCTGAAAAAAATGGTGAGGGTTGCGTCAGGAAGGGCATCTGGTGTAAAACCTTTGCCAAATCAATAATGCAAATTAAAAGGATTTCCATACCGGATCGGTCGGGGCCCGGGTCAACAACGACCACCAACAGTGCTGTTGACCTACAGGGTACTGATGGAAATTGGGCGACTGTTGATCAAAGACAGAAGAAGAGGACAGTGTTTGGTTAGGAGAAAAAGAGAAAAGAGGAAGATAGAAGTGTTGGTCTGAAGTTTGGAACTCTGAATGTAGGTATAATTACAGGGAAAAGAAGGGAGAACTAGCTGTTACGATGGAGAGAAGACGAGTAGACATTTTGTGTGTGCAGGAGCCCAGGTGGAAGGGCAGCAAGGCTAGAACCATTGGAGGAGGCTACAAACTATTTTACCATGGTTCGGATGGGAAGAGAAATGGAGTTGGGGTGATCCTAAAGGAAGAATATGCAAGAAATGTGGTGGAGGTGAAATGAGTAGAAGGAGTGATGATAAATGTTGTTAGCAGTTATGCCCCACAGGTGGGCTGTGACTTGGAAGAAAAGGAGAAGTTCTGGAATGAGCTGGATTGAATGATAGAGAGTATCCCCAGGGGAGAGAGAGTGGTGATTGGAGCAGACCTAAATGGTCATGTAGGGGAAGGGAACAGAGGTGATGAGGAAATGATGGACAGGTTTGGCGTTAGGGAGAGAAACTTGGAAGAACAGGCAGTGGTAGATCTCACAAAGAGAGAGGAGGGAGATTAGAAACTGTAAGGTGGTGGCAGGCGAGAGTGTAGCCAAACAACATCGGATGGTAGTGTGCAATATGACGATGGAGGTGACAAAATGGAAGAGAGTGAAGACAGAGCAGAAGATCAAGTGGTGGAAATTAAGGAAAGAGAAATGTTGAGAAGACTTCAGGAAGGAAGTAAGGGCAGTTCTGGGCCGTGTTCCTAGATGATTGGGAGACTACAGCTACAGTGATTAGGGAGACAGGTAGGAAGGTGCTAGGTATG
>NC_024327.1:3131139-3132498 GCF_000523025.1 Cynoglossus semilaevis
GCCCCTTCTTGTTTGCTGTGGTGATGGACAGATTGACAGATGAGGTCAGACAGGAGTCCCCATGGACTATGTTGTTTGCAGATGGCATTGTGATCTGTAGTGAGAGTAGGCAGCAGCTAGAAGAGAACCTAGGGAGGTGGAGGTTTGCACTAGAGAGAAGAGGAATGAAGGTCAGTCGCAGTAAGACAGAGTACGTGTGTAAACGAAAGGGAAAACAGTGAAATGGTGAGGTTACATGGAGCAGAGGTAGTGAAGGTGCAAGAGTTTAAGTACTTAGGATCAACTGTTCAGAGCAGCGGAGACTGTGGAAGAGAGGTTAAGAATAGAGTGCAGGCAGGATGGAACAGCTGGAGAAAATTGTCAGGAGTGATCTGTGATAGAAGAGTGTCAGCTAAGGTGAAGGGAAAGGTTTACAGGACGGTGGTGAGACCAGCCACGATGTATGGTTTAGAGACACTAGCAATAGGCAGAAGACAGGAGGCGGAGCTGGAGGTGGCAGAGTTAAAGACGCTAAGATTCTCTTTAGGAGTGACAAGGATGGACAGGATCAGGAATGAGGTCATTAGAGGGACAACACAGACAGGAAGGTTTGGAGAAAAAGCTAGAGAAGCCAGATTGAGATAGTTTGGACATGTGTGGAGGAGAGACAGTGGATACATTGGTAGAAGAATGTTAGAGATGGAGCTACTAAGTAGGAGACAAAGAGGAAGGCCAAAGAGGAGATATATGGATGCAGTGAGGGAGGACATGCAGATAGTTGGAGTCAGAGTAGAAGATGCAGAGAACAGGGTAAAATAGAAAACAATGATACACTGTGGCAACCCCTTAAACAGGGACAAGCTGAAAGAATAAGACACCAGCATCTCATAAACCAGCACAACACCTCCATCACCTGACCCTGTGACCAGAGCCTGCAATTAAGGTAGCTTTGTCCCATTTTTATATACAGTCTGTGTGTAAGATATGTGTTGAAGGTCAGTTGTCAGGTGCTGTAAATTGTCTTCCTTTATTTGGCTGATGTGGCCATTTCATTTCACATGATCTGACAATGGCCTCCACTTAGATATAATGAAGGGAGGGAGGAAAGAAACAAATTACATTTCTTAAGAAGTATTTAAAACATTTTGGTTGAAATGATTCCAATATTCAAGCACTTTCTTTGTGATATAACTACCTGTGCTCCTAATATGGGTTTTTACTCACACACGGTTATTGGCCTGGAAAGATAAACATGATCAAAATCAAACCTCCAGATCCAGCACTTTGACATTGACTCACAGACTGAAACCATATCTGTAACATGGTCACAAACAAACCTAATATTTACATTGCAGACTGTCAACACTGCAGGCAGGAATG
>NC_024327.1:3132520-3133547 GCF_000523025.1 Cynoglossus semilaevis
AACCACACATTCAAATGCCAAATAATTCCTTTATTACTAAGTCAGCACGCTGATGACATTCCAAAAGCAGAAAGGCCAAAAATAGACGTGATGACAGAAACTTACAGCAAGGCCTTCGTGAGGGAACTAGTGTGCATGCTACATTACTGCCAGATCAGAATAAAAGAAAGTCGAGTGAAGCCAGAAAAGCACTCCATCTCATCTTCCACTAATATTTCTCCTTTACATGACACGTAGGAGACTGTCAGGAAACTTTCTCTGTTAGATAGGACTGTAAAAAATGCTGTTAGTTCATACCCCAGTTTCCTAACACACAAAGAATTCAAATAAAGATCAAATAAAGGTCTGATCAAATAAAGAATCAAATACGAGATCTCAAATTTTAAAAGTTTTACTTGCAAGCAAGGAGTGCAGAACAATGGTTACATTCATAACTGCACTGAGGAACTCCTCAGTGTTCAAAGCTTAAATAGTTTTTTTTCTACATACACGTCAATGGTCAGCACCTTAACCCTTTACAGCCATGTGGTGTTCACACGCAACTTCTGAGCACTAATTGGCAAAGGCTGCTTCAAACAAAGATTCTCCACCAATAGAAAACATGTACATGTACTGAGCTATTCTGCTCAGTAACTCAGGTTAGATCAAAGAAATACACTTTGGATTATTTTCCTTTTTGATGTTGTTTTCCTCATTATTTGGGCAGAGAAACTGGTTCAGGCTGGTTCTGTGACCTGTCTCTATCTCCAAGCGTAACAGTCAGTGCCATCCGTACCATACACCATCCTGTTATGTAAACCATCAGCATGCACACCTTTCTTCAGCACAGCATTGAAAAACAAACAGTATAAATTGATATGGAAATTTAATATAATGAATATATCGTTAAGATTTGAATAAATGTATTTACAATATCTTAACAGAGACCAACAGAAACGAAAAGTGAAATGAAATGCTCTACATCTGTGTGATGTCAGACCTGAAGAAGAAATATATTTATTACCCACTTTAATGTATATGTATTGTG
>NC_024327.1:3146923-3158826 GCF_000523025.1 Cynoglossus semilaevis
CATGGTTTTAATTGCTTATGGCATTTTGTGTACTTTGTAGACTTTGTCAGCGGAAGCAAACCATGTTGCCTTCAGTATTTAGTGTCGGAGAACCGCAGCCTTCTTTACAACGCCCACAATAGGGCTAAAGCGCCACCTGCTGTAAAACGAATGAAATAATTAGTTCAAGATTCGTTCATTTTACTGTTCGAGAGTCAAAGAATCGAATCAATAAAGAGTCGGTCTTCCCATCACAACATGGACAAATTTAACCTAACCCCATCACTCTGCCTTGGCATTAATCATTGTGTATTTCTGGATTATTAGTATTAGAAACGTGGCCCACAGATTTGACCAAAGTTCAGGTTTGGATTACAACAAATGAGGCTACGAACAATTGTATTTCTGCAGAAAGAACGCTTTGGTTTAATGTTATTCCTGTGGGACCATGTTTTTAAAGAAAGATAATTTATTAAATGTTCTTCAGATCTGACGAGCAGATGAAGCTGATTTGATTCACCCCAGGCCTCCTGAAGAGCAACCACTTCTTCACAGAAGTGTGCACACACTTCCAGTTCTGGTTATTAAAAAAAAAAAAAAATCAAGATTTTAAATCAGGGCTCAACAATTAAGGACCGGAAGATAACCAAAGGTTTCAGCTTTGAAATTACCTAATGTTATCCAAAAAGTAGCTAAAATGATGTAGAGATGATTCATGTAAATCCTTCAAAGGCTAAATTTAGACACAAATTCTTTTACTAACTTTACATGAAGAAATGTTTAAACAGAAACTAAAGCAACTGTAGGTTGAGAGATGGAAGGTTGTCTTTGCATCAGTTACTTGTGTCTAGGTCTGGGAAGCCTTTCTTATTCAGTAAGACATTCATTATAGTGAAAATGACATTTGTAGGTATTCTTCCACATCCATGCTAATACTTCATCTTCCAGAGGCGAGCATTTGTTTTTTCTGTAAAGTAAAAACCTTGGCATCAGAATCCTATTAATTGCATACCTTTTCATTAAAATTAAAATATTAGAATAATTTCATATATGTAAGAAAAGCAGTTAAGTAAACAGGAAAAAATGGCTCCCCGAGAGAACAAAAAAAAAACATTTTTTTACATAAATACACCAAAATAAACACAAAAACAACAGAATTAACAACTAAAACCATTGCATATCTGCTGCACACTCAAATACACCATCGTCAGAGTCCTCAAAGCCAATAAATATTGGATACAAACTTAGCTTTGGACAAAACCCTGCAGCACTGAATTATATTAATGGTTGCTTTTATTTTATTTTAAATGTCAGTACATGTATTAACATTTAACTGTTATCATCATGTTAGGCAGCATGTTCATTAGTCATGTGTTGGCCCGTCATTAGTCATCATACAGTAATGTTCTTTAAACGGATCAATCTTCTTTTGTAAGTCTAGTGTTTCCATGTGCAGTGATGCTGCCCTCTGCCTCTATTTACTTCTTGTTCTCTATTTTTTCTTGCAAGTGTACTTGTAGTTTCAGGGTGTAAATACAAGTTCAGCAATGGAAAAAGACCCAGTAGGTGGCAGTAAAGAACAGAAACAATGAGGTAAAAACCCAGTGGGGAAAAACGAGGGAGCAGGAGCATCAGTAGGGGAAGGGTCAGGATCAGCTCAGTTAATCCTGAGGAGCATTGGGAGAAGACTCACTGTCACTCTTAGTGAATTAAGAGGAAAACTCTAGGTTAAAAACACATGTATTTTCATTATAATGTTTTGAATAAAACAAGAACAATCTACAGCTTTTTATGACATTCTCATCTTGTGGTGTAAAAAAAAAAGATGGAAGTTAACATTTAACATCTTTTTTATCATGAGTATTATTATGTGATCTGAACAAAATCCAGCAAATTGAAGTAAGGTGTTTTGGGACAAAAATAACCCTTCTGAGGCCTCATGAGGTTCATTGCACAGGAAGTTCAGCTCTGGTTTCTCTCTACCCTTTTCTTCAGGGTGAAGGAAGTTTGCACAAACAAAAGTCCAGTATTTGTATCATTTAAACGCATTCTGAGATTCAGAAAGTGTGTGGAAGAACAGCTTTTCAACTTTAAAGCACACAGCCAGGCTGCAAATATAAAATATGTTTTCAATAAATAAAATTATTAGGATTGTTAAAAGAAAAAAAAATAGGGATAAAATAAATTGGGTCTTAGACATACAGCTCATAAAAAATGCCTCACAGAAAAACCCATCATTTGTCCTATTTTCTGCCTTCTTTGCAAAAAAAAAAAAAAATTAACCTTTTCTTTGCAAGTGTCTTTTTCCAAAAAGCATCCTTCACAAATGTGGGTTAAAAAGGGTCAAATATTAGACAATATAAAAAAAGAAGATAGAAAAAAAAATTCAGCATTTGCTAATGAGACTGTTGAAGGTTGGTTTTCTCCTCGATGGCCTGTTTGACTATTTCCGCCAACTTCAAACGATCCACCTTATCTGAAAAGACTCGACCTGCAGAGAGAAATGTGATGTCAAGACCTGGATCAATGAAACAACCAACAACAACCAGACCAGATGTGAAGTGAAAACAACTTTTATCATCGGTCTTCAGTTCTTTGAGACTTTAGGCCACTGCTGAAGAACAAAGAAAGTGTGGTGGTACTGACCGTCCCAGCTGAGTCTCTGCAGACCTTTTCTCAGCAGTTTACAGTCTCGGTTGAACCTCCAGGCTTCGTGCATCACCTCTTTCAGCTTTTCATCCTCATTCTCTCCTGGATAAAGGAAAAGTTCCTCTTAGCTGCTTTGTTTGTCGTTTGTTTCTCACCAGAAATGGCAGAGAATATTTCTTTAGACCTCTGCAGTCACGGATTTAAGGATTTGTATTGTCAGACCAAACATGTGAAACATGAAATGAAGGTGTTAAGATGTTGTAAATACATTTATTCAATCTTTACAATATATTAATTATGTTAAGTTTCCATATCAATTTATACTGTTATTGAATACTGTTATTGTGTGGTACTAAAAGGAAAAGTGTTGAAGACAGGTGTGCATGCTGGTGGATTACATAACAATATGATATGGACAGCACTGAATGGATAGGACAAAGAACCGGCCTGAACTGGGTTCTTTGCCCAAATAAGGAGACCGACGGAAGATCAACAAAAGACAAAGAGAGAAAAACATCCAAACTGAATGGTCTTATCTGAATTGATTAACTACAGCATTTCCACATAGCTCCTATTGGTGGAGAATCCTTGTTTGAAGCAGTCTTTACCAATCAGTGCTCAGAAGTTACGCGAGAACACCACATGACTGTAAAGGGTTAAGGTACTGACCATTGAAGTTTGTGTGTGTAAAAAAACTGTATTTAAGCTTTGAGCACTGAGGAGTTCCTCAGTGCAGTTCTGAATGTAACCATTGTTCTGCACTCCTTGCTGCAAGTAAAACTTTTAAAACTTTGAGATCTCATATTTGATTCTTTATTTGATCAGATCTTTATTTGATCTTTATTTGAAATTCTTTGTGTTGGGAAACTGGGGTATGAACTAACAGCATTTTTTTACAGTCCTATCTAACGGAGGAAGTTTCCTGACAGAAGGAAATGGCAATTCAAGGACCTTGAATATTAAACAAACTACAATAATAAATAAACTGATTTTCATCATCATGAACCCCTAAAAATATTTCTATTCAGTTTTCATATCCATAAATGGACTTCAGTACTGTTTGACAAAATTGTAAGTCGACAAAGTTCACACCGCTTTGACTCACCTGCCTGTGGTAGAATACACTGTGCAATCACATCTCGTAATTTTTTCGAGCGCTACGTTGGAGTCTTCAGCTCCGTTCTCTGAGTCATGGATGAAGATACCGTCACTTGGCTTTGGGCTGTGACGTGGACACCAGATCACATTTTATTTAGTTTCATTTTCTCAAACTCAACCTTTATTTTTAAAAAAGAAAAAGGATTAATTTCAGAAAAAGCATAAGAATACCCTAGTAGTCTTTCTGAGGATTGGGTTGTTGACAGAGTTGAGTGGCTTCAGGGTGATGTTCAGATCCTGGATTCTCATGTTGGCCAGCTGCTCTGCGTGGGCCTGCTGGATACCTGCTACCACAGCCTGAGACAGAAGGACACAAAGGTCAAAGGCTGCACATCTGTCTTCAACACTTTTCCTTTTAGTACAACACAATAACAGCATTCAATAACAGTATAAATTGATATGGAAACTTAACAGAGAAAACTACTAGGGTATTCTTATGCTTTTTCTTAAATTAATCCTATTGTGTTCAATATAGCTTGGCTAAACATCACAAAACAACTGAAGACTCTGGATAAGACCTTTGGTGCCAGACTACTAGTCCAACCTGAAAACAAGCAAAGCATTCGAGCAGACAAGTTTGCTGCTCCTCACGTAAATAGTCTGCAATTCTTTCTGCTACTCCCAATGTGTATGACACAGATAATTCCCTTTCCTCATTTTTCTCATGTGACACAATTTGCTCACTTTGTCCATCATCATCTGGGCAGAAGGCAGCACGTTGTCCATGGCCTCAGTGCAGTTTAGCCCGGGATGAGCCAGGGCTCCTTCAATAGTCAGTCTCTCCTCCGGTTTCACCTTCAGCAGCCTGAAGACGGATGGGCGGGACATTATTGGGAAAAAGAAACTGCAAATCATATGGAGTTGGGTTTAAGACTAATATGAAAGCAAGACAAAAGTGTGGAAATCTACAAATCATCAACACTGGAAAGAAATGACTAATACCAACAATGTGATTTCTGTCATTCAAATGAGCAGCTACTGCTTTTGACCCTATGCTTAGATGCAGTCTGCATTTTGTTGCTGTGTACCTGTGATGAGCAGCAACAATAAATTTGAATCTAATTTCATTCAAACATTTTTGGTTTCTCAATTCCACTGTTTGACTGACGATGACAAACAACAAACTTACTTGCGAACAATATCCTTGGCCATTTCTGAGATCTGACTCCACTCATCTTCAGGGAAGTCGAAGCTTCCCATCATGATCTTCTTCCTCATGTCTTTAGGGATGGTGCGGCTGTGGTGTTTGGAGTAGAACGGAGGGTAGCCACACAACATGACGTAGATGATTACACCCAGAGACCACAGGTCACAGCTCTGATGGAGGAAAAAACAAACAATTAACATCAAAAGTCTGGTGAAAATCTGAGAAACAAGGCTTGAAGGTGTTGCTCGGACATGCGATTCACCTTGTTGTAGGTATAAGGAGTGGGCGAGGTAGGTATGAGTCCAGACTTTTCCTTCTGGTGTCTTCTTTGAGCCTCAAGTACCTAAAGGAAAACTATGATCAAATGTTCATCACGGCACAGACCTCTTTTATTAGCTAATATGTTTGTGTTTGTTTTACCTGAGGTGCTACGTAATAGGGAGTGAACTGAGGCGTCATCAGGTCTCCCTGATCTATTTTGGCAAAGCCAAAGTCACATAACTTCACAGGGGCATCCTGTGGAGGAAAAGCCATAAAAGATATTTCAGTAATTTACTGCAAAACTCTTCACTTTCCTCAAATTTGGCTGCCTTTAATGAGTTTTGCTTGACAGAGTTTCTTATGTGCAATAAATCTGAGATGCCATTAAAGCTGCTGCCAGAGTAAAGATGGATTTAAAAAAAACCTTGCTATAAATGGAGACCAGATACTTCCAAATCTAATTTATCATTTCGACAAGAGTCTGTAAAGGACGAACTCCACTTTGTCTACATTTGTAGTTAAGCCAGTGAAGCTGTTTTGTCTAAACAGCCAGACTTAACAGTTTTCTCTTTGTGACTAATGTACTGAGAAATTCTAGAAAGATTTAGAAGTTGCCGAGGTGCAGACACATCGTTCTTTGTACTACACTGTTATATTCACTTACTAAAGAGTTATCCTTGAAGAGCAGGTTCTCTGGCTTCAAGTCACAATGTGCAATATTTAAGGAGTGACAGTGTTTCAGGGCTTGACTGATCTGCAGGAGGAACAGAAAGAAGTCAGACTTTTCTGAAGGTGGATGTGGTTAAAAGTAGTTTCATCAGCCCACATTTAACTTCATCTCCACTTTGCTTCCTCTTTACTTACTCATATGTTACTGCACAGGTGACATACAGTATATAATATATAATATTTTATAGAGATATAAAACACTAAGAAAAGAACAAAGAATAGAATAGCTATCCATCGTTGGAATAAACAACTGACCTAACAGAACTAACTGTACTAACTTACTTTCTAGATAAAACGGCTGACATTTTAACTTTTTTTTTTCAAAAAGGTCATTCAGGTGACACAAATGCCTATGTCTCTGTCATGTGTGTCATCACTAACCTGTTTGGTGACCTGGCTGGCCATCTTCTCAGTAAAGTGCCTGTGCTGACTGATTCTGTGGAACAGCTCGCCTCCTTTCATCATCTCCATGACGATCAGGAGCCTCGCTCTGTGCATAAACAAGTGACTTTTAAAAATGTTTTTTAAATGCACAAGATGTGTATGATTAATATTCATTAATCGTTTTTTTTACCTTGGACTGGACTCGTGTGGAAACTGGACACTGTTGGCATACACCTCCAAGATTTGCACAATGTTTGGATGATGGGCACACATCATGTGGAGACGCACCTGTGTAGAACATGAGACAGCAGTGGACAAATCCATTTTTTTTTTTAAATCACCCATGTGCTTAACAATAAATGTTGTGAAACCAAACATTTGTGGCCGTGATGACAGCAGCTCAGTGTTCAGAACTCGTGTGAAACCAGTAGATGTTGTTTGTTTTGACTGCATGTGTCACAGCGTAACAGCTACTTACGCTGCTTGATCAAAACAGAAGGCTGTTAACGACACAGGAGGCTGTGAGACAAACTGTTCACTGCAGTGTCATCAAGAAAGAAGCCCAAACAGACAGAAGAAGCACAGCAAGCACACCGACATAGAAATTTGAAAAAAAAAAAAAAAAAACAAGAATGAATATGGACCAACACACAGAGCAAAGCTTATTTCCAAGCAGAGATGACGGGCTTAATTAACAACTGTGGCAGGATTTCCACTCACCTCGTTTCTAGCCTTGGGGCGATCGATGAGGATCTTCAGAGCCAGCTGTTCCTGAGTCAACTTCTTCACACAAACTCTAAACAAGGAACGACAAACAATTGAAACGTGTCAAAGCAGACAATGTACTCAAAACAAGAAACCACCGAAATATCCCACGAGCCAACTGCTATTTTGTGACACTCAATAAGCCAAAATAAGTGAGAAATTCACTTTGCTTAAGTAAATTCTCCTGATGCCTAACAAACCTTTTTTATTCAAATCCAACTTGCTTTTAAGTTGAGTTTAATTAAAAGGAAACAGTCATAGAAATATGTTAGCAACAATGGTATAATTGAACAAGACGACCTCAATGACCTGTGCAATCACCACAAATCAGTTTGTTGTTATTATTTACATGTAGATCCAAGTCTCTGAGAAATGTTTCCAGCATTGGGTTTATTTGATGTTTCTAAGAACTAAAACAGTTCTGAAGGACAGACAGACTGGACCAAGTACTTGAAGTAGGTGGTGAATGTGAACTGGCCCAATGCATATGCTTGTGTTTGAGGAGGTGAATGGTTGCTAACTGCTGCTCGCTGGTCCAGTGATGGACTGTTGACCTGATTAAACTCACCCTAGCTTCTCTTACTGCTCTCAATCTGTGAGAATTAAAAGGTAGTACTTGGAGATTGATTGAAAAAGGAGTATGTTCTTACTAGGGGTGTGCCAATTCCTCGATTATTAGATTAATCTCGATGCGACACGTAACTATTCGATTACGATTCATAAATGTTCAAAAACATTTTTTTTTCATAATAACAAAACGACAGAAACACAACCTGGTGGTGGAAGTCGCGCGTGCCGCCGGGACACCTGAAGGAACGGACCAAAAGAATATGGCGGCAGTTAACTCTGCTACAGTTCGGTTGGGGGATGACAAAAATCCACCGGTTGTTCCTGCTAACCAGCGACCAATAGAAGAAAGATTGTCAAAACTTCCATGCAGCTCTGAAAGGGCGAAACGAATCTCATCGTCCATCGCAACTTTTATCGCTAAGGATTTACGTCGAGACGCGGTCGCTGGAGCCGAGATACAAACTCCCGAAGCGGAAGTACTTTGCCCGGAAAGCAGTTTCCAAACTCTACAATGCGACCAAAACCAAAGTACTGAAATCACTGAAGAAAGTGTGTCCGATAGCTCTAACGTGTAATGTATGGACTTCAGTTGCTGCAAAGTCATATGTCACGGTAACAGTGCACTTAATGAGTGAGACGAGCCCATGCCCTGCCATGATTTAATTCACTGTATTCTTTTATCCATCGACTATGTATTCAAAAACCCAAATTCCAGCTGATGGTGTAGAATATTGTTTTAAAGCAAAATTGAAAACCACTCAGGATTTTGGTTAAAATGTCTTATTTATTTATAAAGGCACTTTATGTTATGTGTTTTACATACAACGTAGAATACATTTCACCAAAGTTGTTTTTTTGTGCTGTTGAATAATATAGTTGAAAAGTATTGTTTTTGACAGTAAATGTTTTGGAAAGGTAACCAGTTAACTGGTTGTGTTGTGACTGATATATGGAAGATCCCCCAGGCCAGGCTCAGCTTCCTGCAGGACCATTCTGATGGTGGGGCTTACCGTCCCATGGGAGGAAGGCATGGAGGCCTGCCAACGAGCGGAAACATGCAAAGTACGCAGACTTGGCAGCAGAATGCAGAGAGGCTGGCTGGAAAACCATCATGCGCCCCATAGAAGTAGGATGCAGGGGCTTCGTCAGGTCCTCAACTGTACGCCTGCTCCGAGCCATGGGATGCACAGGAGCAGGATGCAGGAAAGCCATTAGGGAACTGGCAGAAGAGGCAGAGAAGGGCAGCTTTTGGCTGTGGCTCAGGAGGAAAGAGGTGAGTTGGGGGCCAAACAAAGCGTGACCCATTCACTTCAACAAAAATTTACTAATATTAAACACAATAGGCATAACTAAATAAAAAACTGTAACTCTAGCGCAAAAAAGGCCACCAATCTAAGTTGGGAATCTAGCTACAATCAAGTTAGGAATCTAGTTACAAACCTAATTAATTAAGACACACCCTAAGACACACCCTGGGGCATGATCAACCCCAGCGGGGCCTTCCTAGGGGGAGAGTGTCTAGTGATAATGGCCGAAACACTCGATGACCCCAAGGTCCACTACTGAAGATGTGTCTTACAGTAAGATAGTCAATTTATAAAAAACAACCAACTAATCAGGAAAAGCCATGGTCCAGTAAGCCACCCCATTCCACCCCATCCCTTACCTCAGCCCCTTCCCATACCCTGCAGGTAAGTATAAGGATGATCCCCAATGATTCCCCTGCCACAGCCCTAATCCCCACCCCGTGATCATACCAAGGAAATCACCCTTGAGGTAAGTTGGCACCACTACTGACACTCAGGCACTAGTGGGGCCCAGGGAGGTGTTCAGATGAGCACGCCAGCACAGAGGCACTGGTGAAGGTGCGTCAGGCAGCAATGCCCAGCAGGCAGACCACCAGCCTGTATTTTCATATGTGTATAAGAGCAGCTTTTTGTTGTATAGGCTGCTGCTACAGGTACACTTTTTTCCTGTTGGTTCCATGCTGTTGGATCAATTGGTGATTTCTCATGAATAAAAGATAATGGAGACACATTTGTTTGGTCACCTTAATTAATAAATACTGACAAATATACCCTGTGAAAAAGTATGAAGTAGCCACAAAGTGAGGGATAAAAGATGCATTGATAATAGTTAATATCGTGATAATCATTCAATAATCGAATCGTAGCACCCTGAATTGTAATCGAATCAAATCGTGAGGTCCCTTAGATGGCACACCCCTAGTTTTTACTACATTTCACACTCTGGTGGTGAAATAGAAATATTACCTCCCCACCTTTCCTACATTTAAATCTTCTGACAAGCTCATTTCCGTACGTTTCGCAAGTCCTATGTAAAAATGAGTTTCTGGTTAAAACTGCTAAAACCTCTGCTGGCAAAATAAGCATATAAGTGTAAACGCCACTGATTTTCTTCCTGGCTCGGCATGAGATCAATGTGTTCAAGAATCTCATAGGTACTTCACTCCCAACTGTGAAAGTTTGGTCCAAGGGGCCACTGGAGATCACATTTTACTGTTCACATAACAGTTGCTTCCCTGACACAACAAACCAGGGACAAAAAATTCCAGTGCCAGGACAAATAGAAATATAACCTCCCCACCTTTCCTACATTTAAATCTTCTGACAAGCTAATTTCCTCCTGTTTCCCCTCCTGTGAGCAGCAACAATGCCAATATACACTCTGAAGCGGTAACGTCTGGCCCTTAAACTCAGATTATACTATTAAACTTTATAGTCTCAGAAACATTCAGCAGTTGCCAAAGTTCACGTCAGTGGAAAGCAACGTGTACCTAATGAATCACAGCCAATAACTGAGTGAATTCCAAATTCCAAGTCATTGCCAAGTCAAAGAAATAAACAGATTCAATGAGAAGGAAAACTGTTATAAAAGGATATTTTCGAGTAGTTATGTCTGAAAAGCTGAAGTCAAATTTTCAATATTCCTTTCACCTAAGGCCACGTTGCTAACTTTAGTAAATAACGGGCTGCCACTGCAGACGGAATCTCCTATGAGCTCAGAGAGAGCCAGTGGAACAGCTACAGTACTACTACGGACATTCAGCACTGTTGTGTTGATACAGTACTGATAAGGTCCAGGGACTCACAGAAGAAATTCATATGGAGAGATAACAACAGACAAGTACTCATCACTGAGTCCTGGTCTGGACTTTTTAGAGAGCATATAAACACCAGTGGACTAAACGTTGCCAATTCAGTTTCCAGCACAATTAAATATTTTGATTTGAGTACAAATCCTTTGGATTCACTACGTGAGTTCATTTCAGTTCATGCATAAAATAAACACCAGTTACAGTTCATGGAATTATGTGTTTGAGTTTTGTGATTTCTTTTCTAATATCACTGCCATCGTCTTTGAGTGGAAATGATCTGAGAGGAGACGGCAAAAGGAGGGAGACAGAGGTTTATTGATGACATGGAACCTCAGGCATTCACTAAAATCTTCCGTCTGATTGCTGCTTCTCAGAACATGGTTCGCTTGTTTGCACATTGTTTCACCTAAAGGACATTTCCTGAGTTTTTTCATGGATTATGTGTAGTTATTCAGCAGAAGTAATTATAATGATATCTTTGTATTTCATGTCTTCAAACCAAACTTACTTGTTCTGGTGTTTTTCCAGATTCATCATCTGATTAATCATGATTAATTGTTAATAATCACAATTAATCGTGATTAATCCACAGCTACCCTGTGAATAGTCAGATTGTCTCTGCAGGGACATGTGAACTCACCTGACAGGTCCACTGATCCCAGCCCCTAACTTCTGTGTCCAGTTTATGTTGTACTCGTCCAGAATCGACGACTCCTGTTGAAAACAGAAAACAGTGTTAGATTTCAGTGGTTTTCACATTTGGTTGGGTCTGCAGCAGGAAGATGATAAGACACCAAATGGCTTTCCCGAGCACACACAGTCACATAGTCCCACACATTCAAAGAGAATTTCCCCAAATTCTCTTCACACCAACTTTCTAAAACACCTCTACTCCCTGGAAACAATGGGAGATCTCCCAATCTACCTTCTCACAAGGAACCCCAGAGCCATCCATTCCTTTTGATCTACATCACCACCTGTGGTTGACTGGACTTTATGGCTCGGTCCACTTCCCTTGTGATAACCCCCCACTCAGCAACAAAAGGTTCTTCCAACACTGCTGAATCATGGAACAGCAGTGCCACATAGTGGCGACTGCAGGCATCACATGATACAAGAACAATAATATGATTGGCCACAAGA
>NC_024327.1:3158992-3168115 GCF_000523025.1 Cynoglossus semilaevis
TTTTGCTTTATTGTTGGACCTGTTTTGTTTGACGTTTTGCTATTAAAACGAATCGACCATCTACCGGTTGCTTCCACTCCTTGCCTGAAGACACCTCGCACAGCAAGAATCTTTCAACAGTAAAGACCACTCGCAGTCTCCCACTAACGTCAGCTTTATAGGAACCTGTGTGCTAATTTTTTACCCTAGTAAAAATTATAAGTAATTTAATAACTCAAATAACAACTTATTCAGTCAACTCAATTTAATTTGTACAGACCATATCCAAAAAATCAAAATATCATGGAAAAGTTTATTTATTTCCATAATTACATTCAAAAAGCTAAACTTTGATAGATTATAGATTCAGGGCCCACAATTTAAATGATTTCAAGATTATTTTTACATAATTTGGGCTTCCAGCTCATGAAACCCACAAAAACAGGAATTCAAAAAATTTGAATACTGTGGAGAAGTCACCATTTACTTCTCAGTTTTTGCAGAAAAAAGAAATTAGGATTACATCACATCAATCATTTGGTATTTTCAAAACAATATGTCAATCTTCAGTACTTGGTTGGGAATCCCTTTGCCTTAATCACTGCCTCAATGCTCCGTGGCATTGATGCAATCAGCCTGTGGCATTGCCTGGGAGTTATGGAAGCCCAGATTTCCTTGATGCTTGCAGTCAGCTCTTCTTTGTTTTTGCATCTGGTGCCCCTCATTTTCCTCTTAATAATACCCCATAGATTTTCAATGGGGTTTAGGTCCGGCGAGTTGGCTGGCCATTCAAGCACTGTGATGGCATGGGCATCAAACCAGGTTTTGGTGCTTCTGGCAGTATGGGCAGGGGCCAGGTCTTGCTGGAAGATGAAATCTGCATCTCCATACAGATCCTCAGCAGAAGGAATCATGAAGTCCTCCAAAACATTCTGGTAGACTGTTGTGGTGACCTTGCATTTAAAAATGCAGAGTTTACCAACACCTGCACTAGACATTGCAGGAGGACCGTGGACCACTAGCCAACAGTCCAGTCCTTCTTCTCCTTGGCCCAGTTGAGACACTTTCTACGTTGGCTCAGAAGTGGCTTGACCCGAGGAACCCCACAGTTGTAGCCCATCTCCCGGATGTGTCTCAATGTGGTGGTTTTTGAAGCTGTGACTCCTGCCTCATTCCACTCTTTCTGGATGTCTCCCAGATTCTTGAACCTTCTGTGTTTGATAATCCGCTGAAGCCCATGGTCTTTTTTTTTTTTTTTTTTTTGCTGGTGCATCTTCTCCTGCCACATTTTGCCCTTCCAGTAGACTTTCCATTGATATGCTTGGACACAGCACACTGTGAACAGCCAGCCTCTTTAGCTATGAGCTTTTGTGGCTTACCCATCCTATGGAGGGTATCAATGATGGTACTCTGGACAGTTATCAAGTCTGCAGTCTTCCCCATATTGAACCAAATTGAGACAATTGAACCAAACTGAAGCAATTTAATGACACCTGGGGAAACCTGTGCAGGTCCCTTGAGTTTAGTAGATGCTTAGTGTGTGACACTCAGTTTAAAACATTCATGCCCCACAAAATTTGGGCTGATTTCTCCATAGTATTCTATTTTTTTGAATTCCTGTTTTTGTGGGTTTCATGAGCTGGAAGCCCAAATTATGTAAAAATAAACAAATAAATACTTGAAATCATTTAAATTGTGGGCCCTGAATCTATAATCTATGAAAGTTTACCTTTTTGAATGGAATTATAGAAATAAATAAACTTTTCGATGATATTCAATTTTTCTGGATATGGTCTGTATATGTAATAATTTTATTTGATTGAGGCTGATAATTGATGGACATAAAACAACAGAACAGTATTCATCCAGCACAGGACAAATTGTTGACCATTGTTTATTTTCTGAAGACAAAACAGAATAACATGGTTTACAATTAAAGCAAGCTTTCCATTTGTGTGTTTTTCTTGACTGAACGAACAGAGAGAGTCAGTACTGTACGAGCTGACACGGGTGTGTACTGCAGTATCATCTGAGGATCTGACTTCCCCCAGTACTGTTTACATTACTTGGTCTAGCAAACTAGTTAGGTTAATTATATCTGTTGTGTTAATTGAACTTAATGAGCTGTGATCATGCATATTGACTCTATACTCAGTTAATAAAGCATGAGCAATGTACTTTATTTCAGAGCTTAACTCTAAAGTAGTGCAGTTATGCAAAACAGTCAAAGCTGTTTAAAAAGTCCACTCAGAATTGCCCCTGTTCTGGGAACGTTTCGCAAGTCCTATGTAAAAATTATTTTCTGGTTAAAACTGCTAAAACCTCAAGCTGCTGGCAAAACAAGAGTATACACACCACTGATTTTCTTCCTGGCTCAGGGCATGTGTTCAAGAATCTCATAGGTACTTCACTCCCAACTGTGAAAGTTTGGTCCAAGGGGCCACTGGAGATCACATTTTACTGTTCACATAACAGATGCTTTCCCTGACACACAACAAACCAGGGACAACAAATTCCAGTGCCAGGACAAATAGAAATATTAACCATGAACCTGCTGCCACCGGATACAACCAGATCAAGGAGCCACAGTAAAGTTAATCAAGGACTAAACTTTAACCACCACAAAATTAATGATTTACATCTCCTCTGTTTGTGTGCTAAGCAAATTTAAAGAAAATTGAATCACAATGACAAAAAAAGTTCATCCAGAATATCATAGAAATTAAACAAGTGACATTACACCGACAAATACAGTATCTCCTATTGTAATTCCAAAACAGAGATAATAGCATTTACATCAAGGATCGTTTGTTCTTTTACACTTTGTCTTCACATCACAATAGCAGGTCATATGGTTATATATTACCTACACATGCAGCAGACACACGAAAGACACTAAAAAGGAAACGAGGACAACAAAGACAATCAAAGTTGAACATTTAAGTAACAATGGCACATGATTGTAAAATGAAAGTTGTACGCGTGTCCTAATAAGTGAGTACACGATCAAGCAAAAATGATGTACAAAAACATTAGGAATTACGTATAACTATGTTATGCTCAGATTACCTTTATGAACTTGTCTGCGTTGTTGTCCTCTGACATTGTCCTACCTCAGACAGATCGAGCCAGTCTCGCCAGTTGACAGAAAAAACAAAGCGCTGAAACAGATACAAAGTTGCCTTCCAACCCAAGGTTGGACTAAATGTTTTTATGTAACTACTGATAACGAGACGCTGCCATTAGGACAAAATGCGTCTGGCCACTGAATAGCCACAGATCTTAAGTCCACAAGCCGGGTTGAGGTATCGTTGGAGCCGACCAGCTCACCTCACCGCATCGGAGTACCACTCGCTCTTCCAGTCGTCTTGAACGGACGGTGGTGATCACATTCGTCATGGACTAGCCCACCAGTTTTGGACGGGCATTAAGGATTGGACAAGAAGTGTATTTTTAGCCGGCAAGACGAGAGTAGCGTTGTGTTAATGCTGCGAACACAAGGGACCGGCTAAAAGCTACTAGCAAACTGTATTGTTGCCACGATCTAGGTGGATTGGCAGCACCGCGAAGGCAATCTCAGTGAAAAAAAATCGCACAGGAGAAAGCCTGCGATTCTGGCCTGTACTATAAACATTTAACATTGACCACAGTGTTCCCCAAAACACAACAGCGGTATATTTTGTCGTCGAGCCAAAAGCTGTTATGCGTTACCGAGCTACTCGACTTAGCAGGTTAGCTCCATATATCTTTTAGTAGCTATAAGTTTCAACATTCCGGTAAGCATTCGTAATGTAAAATACCAGTATCCGAGTTCTAGCAATAGTGTAGCAACCTTCTATTGGCAATTGTACTGATCATAGTTTGTCGCTACACACACAAGCCGAGTCGGCAGTACGCAATAGCTGTCAGAGGATATAGCCTTACAAAATATAGCGATATATATTGCGATTAGTCCACGGATGCAAACAATGCATCCACTGCAACTGTTTTATAAAATGTGTTGTGGTAAGGTTTTACCACCCCGGATTCGTTGATCAAGAACTTTCACAAAGTATAAAGAAAAGACAAAAGTCGTTGCTCGAGTTCGCCTGTGCACAGGGAGGGTCCAGCGGAGAGTCAGGGGGTTGACTGCTGAATCCTGCTCTCTCCACAAACTCAGGCTCGTTTTATTGACACACATATCCAGGGGTGGTACATATCAAGCAATACAGACTTCATTTGTTCTACACACAGTCATACATTCTTTTTGGCAACTGTATCTACACCGTTAGTTTCTCATCCCGTTCTTATCGTGCCCAGGTGCTGTTGTTGGGGCCTTGTGTTCTAACTATGAATCCAGCCATTGTCAAATTGTTATTCTAAAAGTTTGTTTCCCACCACACCAAGTACTCCTCTTTTCACAACCAACCTTGGTTTTATCTCAACCTCGCAGCTCCTTCTCTACATCTGCATGTTTTCAGTTCTAGCTTTAAGCAGCATTTTATGTTCAAGCTGGTTATATGTTTAAGCACATCTCTTATGATTATTTATTCTATTATAAAACATGATTATATATGTTGCATACTTCTATAAACTATGAACACATGAATATATTTTATCCACAATTCCCCCTTTTGAACTCTCTTCAGAGTTCAACATTACCATAGAAGTATGCTTCTAGATTTTCGAGCTGATAGTGTTCGAGCTCCTCGGGTTCCGTGGCTATGTTATATATTACAACTCTGAGTGGGGAGATCGCAGTAGAACCATAGAATTGCATAAACGATGATTATTAGTGAAAATATGAATAAGGCCTCATACTTAAGCGGTAGCATGAATATGGTTTTGCGTTCTTATATTCTTTAAAAGCGCGTTGTCCCTGTGATAGCTAGTTTACACAAGGCCCATGCAAAAATGGCAAGAAAAATAAACCAGCCTGCAATACACAAATGTTAATTTGATAAGACTCATCTGCTTTTTCTCGAGATGTCTTCTTTCTTGAGGTGGTAGCTTGGCACACTACTTGTAGGAGAGGAGCGCTATTTCACCTCCTCCCGGATGGAGTTCTTCTCTTCGGACTCCAGGGGTGGACTACCCTGGAGTCTTGGATCACTACCAGGGGATTATTCTGCCCCTTTGTCGGTAGGATCTGTCTCCGAGTCAGCCGACTCGGTGTTCTGTTCTTGGAGGTTTCTCTGAATGTCGATCAGGGAGCGTTGTGGTTCCTCAGCTGCTGCACACTGGCTCCAATGAAACCAAGTGTCTCCTTTTCCTTTCAGGCGTACTGCGTGGGTTGTTCTTTCAGTTACCTGGAATGGACCTGTCCAGCGTGGTTCCGACCACTTTCTTTTGATGACTCGGAGCAGAACCCACTCTGCCTCTGGAGGTGTTGTGCCTTTTCCTGCGGTCTGCTGGTCCTTCACCTGTTTTGAAAATGTAGACACCAAACCCTGCAGTTCGTGGAAATAAGCTTTAGAAGTTAGATCTTGATCATCATTTTGGGTGAGAGGGAGTTTGGAGTGTGGGCCGGGAAACGCTCTCCCTGTTTGTAACTCATGTGGTGTGAACCCTGTGGAGTGGTTGACTGAACTTCTTATTGACATTAAGGCTAACGGTAGGGCGTCTAGCCAATTCATTTTGGTCTGTGCACAGATTTTAGCCAATTTGTTTTTTACCGTTTGATTCATTCTTTCAACTTTGCCCTGTGACTGAGGATGATAGACTGTACCAAAAGAGTGTTTTAGTCCCAACATCGCCTCCACCTGTTGGAGGTCATTGTTCTTAAAATGAGTCCCGTTGTCTGATCTTACTTTTTCTGGGAATCCATACCTTGGTATATAGTGGTTTACCAGGAATTTTATTACCGACTTACCATCCTCTTTCTTCGTAGGCCAGGCTTCTGGCCACCCTGTGTACGCATCTACACACATCAAAACGTACCTGTACCCTCGAACCGAATCTACCATGTCTGTGTAGTCAATGATGATCTCTTTTCCTGGTTTTGTTTCCAATGGATACCTTCCTGGTTCTGGTCTGATGGTAGGTCTGGTGTTAAATTTGGTACATTGTTCACATGTCTTAGTCAGGTACTGAGCCATGTCTTTGAGAAAAGGGTGCCACCAATGGTCAAGATTTCTTAGCATTTGTGCTACCCCTACATGTCCTACCCCATGTGCCTCTTCCATTGCTGTTTGTCTTAGTCCTGGGGGTAGGATAGGCCTACCATCAGGTCCTCTCCAAAGTCCGTCCGTCTCAGTGGCTCCCCTTGCTTTCCACAGAGTTTTCTCTTGTGGAGACGCTTTGTTTTGTAACTGGATCAGTCCGTCCATAGTCATTGTAGGTTGCATTTCGGTCTCTGAACACATGAGTATCATTCTGTCTAGGTACCCTGCCGTCTGTTTCGCTGCTTGGTCGGCTGCGTTGTTTCCCTTTGTCACTTTGTCTGTCCCTGTGTCATGTCCTTTACATTTTATGACTGCTACTCTCTTTGGTAGTAGTAATGCTTCTGCTAGTTCTTTCATCTCAGTCTCATGTCTAATGGGTTTGTTACCTGCCGTCAGAAATCCAACTCTCATCCATTGCCCTAATTCAACATGCACTGCTCCTACTGCATATGCTGAGTCTGTGTAAATGTTCACTTCCTGTCCTTTCCCTATCTTGAGGGCCTCAATTACTGCCACCACTTCTGCTCTTTGTGCTGATTGCTGTCCCCCTAGTCTCTCTGCTTTCTGTGTTACCAATAGTCCATCCTTTTCTTCCACTACTGCATACGCTGCCCTGAGACCATCTGTCTCATGTCTGAAACAGCATCCATCAGTAAATAAGTCTCTCGCTCCTGCAATCGGTGTGGCCTGTAAGTCTGTTCTCACCTTCTCTTCTTTCACCACTCTGTCTGCACACGTGTGTGGCTCCCCTGTCCCTATGTGATCCGCCATATTGATGCCTTCATGTGTAAATGAGATGTTTGGTGCTTCCAGAATCTTGCTCAGTCTTCTCTGTCTCAATGTTGTAAGTGTGAAAGTTTCTGAATTTACGTAAGCCACCACACTATGTGTTGTCAGAATGTTTAGTTGGTGTCCCATTACAATGTGTGCAGTTTTTTGTATTAGCTTTGCTATCCCTGCTGCATGTTGTGTGCACTGTGGGTGTCGTTTTTCCATACCATCTAGCATTACGCTTAGGTACATCAGTATTACTCTCTCTCCCCCTTTTCTCTGGAACAGAATGCCATTAACGCATGATACTGTTCCAGAGACATCCAGGTAGAAAGGCAAATGGTAGTTTGGTGTTGCTAATTCTGCAGCAGTAGCCAATGATTGTTTTAATGTGATAAAAGCAGTTTCTGCATCTTGTGTCCATTCAAGTTTGGCTGTGAGATTTCGCATGCCCTGTTGTCTGACCAGTTCGCGCAAAGGCTGGGTCAATCCTGTGTAGTTTGCTACATAATTACGGCTGTAGCCTGTTAGTCCAAGAAATGAGAGCATGTCTTTAACTTTAACAGGTTTGTTGTGATGTAAGATCGCAGATCTGTGTGTTGGAGACATACTGACCCCCTTTTGGGATATCAGACGTCCTAAGAATGAGACCTGCTTCCTGGCTACCTGTAGCTTGACCTTGCTGACCTTAAAGCCCTTGTTCGCCACATGTTGAAGCACTGAGTGAGTCGCCGCTAGACACGCGTCTGCAGTGGGTGCCGCAATCAGTAAATCGTCTACATACTGTACAAGAGTCGTGTTTTCAGGAAGTGTGCAGTCGCTTAACACCTGCTTCAGGACTTGGTTAAATAATCCTGGGGAGAGAGCAAAACCTTGTGGCAGTCTGGTGTATCTTAGTTGTTGTCCTCTAAACGTAAATGAAAATATGTCCCTACATTCTGGAGCCAGGGGCAGACAGAAGAATGCATTTGCTAAATCAATGCACGTGAACCAACTTTGGGAGGGGTCGAGGTTGGCCAGGGCAACATAAGGATTCGGGACTGGTACAGTTGGGGTGACCAGGATATTATTAATGGCCCTGAGATCATGTGCCATGCGGTATTTACCTGTCCCTTTCTTCTCTACAGGTAAGATGGGAGTGTTCCAGGCTGAATGTGAGGGTTCCAACACCCCCTTTTCCAATAAGCCTGTGATTGTGTCATGTATCCCCGCTTCTGCCTGAGGTTTGTGTGGATATTGTCGGATCCATATTGGAGTGTCTGTGTTGACTGAAAATTTTACAGGTGGGCAATCAGTGAGACCCACATCTGTCGGATCGTCTGCCCATAAATGGTCAGGTAAAGTGTTAAGCATAGCTTTAGCTCCCTCATGATCTGTTTTCTCTCTCCCATGATGTCGAGCGATTTGTTCATGTTCTAGGGTGGCTGTGTTAACAGCACACAACATGATTCTATAGGTGTTGGTGGTGGGTGAGAAATGAACTTGAGGTATTTGTGTTAATTGCCAATCAGTTTGTGCCAATGCTCTTTTCACCATGCCTCCTAATTCTTTAGCCTGATGTCGTGGATGTAAAGCTAAAGAAACATGTGGAGCTGCTTCATCGCCCATCATGTACCAATCCAATTGATCAGGAGTCAGGTCTACACCGGCTGCAACACCCTCCGGAGCCACATAAATGTTTTGTGTTTTAATTTCCCACGAGTTTCCTTCCAATTGGTCTTGGAATTTGTCAAGGTACCAATCTGTTTGTAATCTATCATAGAAGAGAGTTACATGAGGAGGATCGGGTGGAGAGACATATGGTTCGATTTGGGCGATCCAGGGCTTCCACTGCAGGTACGCAGAGAGAATACCAGGCGTCTCAACAGTCTCTGGTTGTAGCGTTCCCCAGTAGATGTCAGCATATGTCTCTTCAATCGGTTGCATCAGGTACTGCCCACTTGTGGCTACACCGTCACACTGGAGTTCGGTGCCGTCAGGCAGAGTCACTCTTAGTCCATCTGGGCTGCACAGAATGGATGCCCCTAGTTTTATCAGGAGATCCCTTCCCAGTAAATTCAAAGGCACAGTGGGCGAATGAACATATGAATGTGTCACTTTTTGTCCACCCAGCTGGGTGACAATAGGTACGGTGATTGGCAGAGTCTGCTTTTCCCCAGAGAAGCCCACTACTGTTATTGTTTCGTCTGATAATGTGTGCGGAGGAGTTTTAATCAATGTAGAACAGGTA
>NC_024327.1:3173611-3174300 GCF_000523025.1 Cynoglossus semilaevis
CATCTACACCGTTGGTTTCTCATCCTGTTCTTATCGCGCCCAGGTGCTGTTGTTGGGACCTTGTGTTCTAACTATGAATCCAGCCATTGTCAAATTGTATTCTAAAAGTTTCTGTTTCCCATCACACCAAGTACTCCTCTTTTCACAACAAACCTTGGTTTTATCTCAACCTCGCAGCTCCTTCTCTACATCTGCATGTTTTCAGTTCTAGCTTTAAGCAGCATTTTATGTTCAAGCTGGTTATATGTTTTAGCACATCTCTTATGATCTTTTTAAAACATGATTATATATGTTGCATACTTCTATAAAATATGAACACATGAATACATTTCATCCACAATTGCTATACATGTTTTCTAAACAAATTATGTATTGAAGTTATTAAGTATGTATTAAAAAATCCGTAAGACTTAGGTTAACTATTTTGATTAATTTTCTATTGAGAGAAATTAATATAAGACGTAATGGCTTCTCCACATATTAAGTCTGACAAAGCAATGCAGAGAAGAAGTAAAAGCGTTTGGGCACTTTTAAATCATATACAGGGAGTGCAGAATTATTAGGCAAGTTGTATTTTTGAGGATTAATTTTATTATTGAACAACAACATTGTTCTTAATGAACCCAAAGACTCATTAATATCAAAGCTGAAGATTTTTGGGATTCTTTTAGGTCCTTTCTTGCCAGCCA
>NC_024327.1:3174400-3185588 GCF_000523025.1 Cynoglossus semilaevis
TGATTCGTTCACAGCGAAAGAATAGTTTACGGCAAAGGATTAGTTCACAGCGAAAGATTAGTTCACAGAGAGTGATTCGTTTGCAGAGAGTAATTCGTTCTTAGTAAAAGATTAGTTTACAGTGATTTGTGAGGGATTCGTGAGTTTAATATGAACAAATATTTCATATGACTCGAGAGTCACGAATATTTCATATGACTCGAGAGTCACATATTTCATATGACTCGTCATATGACTCGGGAGTCACGAATCATATGAAAGATTCCTTTATTTTGAACGAATCACTCGCGAACGACACATCACTAGTGTGTTGTGTTCGCCAGCTCATGTGTGCCACAAAACACCTTTTGACATTTCACGGACTTCCTGAAAATAGTTCCATGTTGTCTGTGCACGTTCTCCTAATAACGAATATCAGGTTGTAAATGATGGCGGTTTAAAAATAAATGTCTACAATTTTCTCCCGTTTTGAATTCTTGGTTGTCAGTGAAGATATGGAGATTTTGATGAGAAACCATGACTCGTTCCGCCTATCCTATATCCCTCCGCTGTTTTTTGTCTGCTTTCAGACTGTTTTGGTGTTTTTGCTGTTAGCAACGGTAACAACCTGGGATAGCAGTAAAACCTATTTTGAGATAATTTAACTTTTCTTTTGAAAGTCGCAAAATTGACACGCCGTCTAGCGCTTATGTTTCTTTAGAAGGAGTGCTTTGCACGCGTTGTTTTAAAAAAAAAACATTTTTTGTTTAATACCAATTGTACAAATTGCTAAGTGAGCTAGTAGTCAGCTAGCTTGTTAGCACAGCCCTTACAATTTAGGAGGCACATTGACTTTAGCCTGTCAGCTAACCTGCGCTAACTTTAGCGAGCTGTCACACAGGCACACGCCGTCTGGTCGACAAGAAATTGCGGCTAGTCTTTTTAAGACGCCGTCTTTTATGGGATCACTATGTCAATGAAGGCCGGTGGAAATCGAAGCAAGACCGGCAGTGGCAACGCCTCTGGTGCCCATGCCTCTGGATCTGGGGGAAACAGCGGGGGAAGACCGAATCTGGGCAGGTCTGCCACCATATTTAACTTCAACGTAGTGGAATTAAATTCATCCAATGAGGGTTTTTGTAATGGTTGTTTAATATGCAGACATAGGCTATTCATTTGGTGGCGTATTTCAGAGATGACAGTCACGATAAACGGTCTAGAAGCTGTACGTGGTTGTGGATGTTAAAGCGGGCCTTACGACGTGCAGGTTTGGCTAGGCCTCTGTCTTCCAGCAATGTTGCAACTTATGATTATCGTTTACACCACTTGCACGTCATCCTGTCACTGATATTGTAACATGTGTGCAGCCTTGAATCCGTATGTCAGTGTTGATGGCGCTACGTTCACTGTAAGAGCTTAGAATTAATTTGACAGTCTAGGCTTGTTATGCAGTGCTTCATTGCAGGACACAGCCTGGACACCAGCCTAATGAAACAAACTGTGTGTGCTTCTGTTTGACTTGCGTGGAGCTCGTTGCGTTACCGCAACATTGCTGCAATGACATTGCCAAGATATTTGTTAGAGAAAAAAAACGTGTGGGCGCAAAGAACAAAGGGGCGGGTGTGAGGCCGGGGGTAAGGAGGAGGAGAAGGGGTATTGTAAAGCGACGTTGTCGTGGTTGTTTCTCTGGAATTGTGTCCTTGTAATATGACATTTCTTTACTTGTCCGTCTCGACACGAAGCTGAAAATCACACGTCTCTGCATGAGCTGCATGCATATTGTGGATTTTAGTGGGTTTAAATTTGGTCAGGTTTTCATACAATCGCCACTAGGACACCATGTCCATTTATTGCGTAGGTTTCTTCTATAAGGATCATACAAAGATGATCCACTGAAGAATGAACCACTGACTCATGCATCCAAATCGGTCAGTTTCATGCAGAAGTGCTTATTGGCGTTGTTAAATTTGTGCATTAAACACCGTGATTCTCCATTTGAAACGAATGTGATGTAGTAGAAGTGGGCTTTGCATACAGCGGTGAATGTCTCGCCCTGTACCAGCTACTGAACAAGGTGCATTTTAGGACTTAGGAAAAAATGTAGGCTACAGAGTATTTACCTGGCAGCAACTTGCACACCATTCTAACAACGATTTCGGCACATCAATGAAATGTTTCTGAATTGGAGTTTTATTAGAATGTGTGATACATTTTCACTATAATTTTGTTTGGAATTGGTGCAACTAGATGTTATAACAATGAACTGCAGCTAGATTCAAAACCAATGTACCTTTTTAAGAAATATATTTTATAATGCTATTCAGTGAATTTGTATCTGGTTCTTGATCTGCTGATACACCTGTCTCTCACTTAATTTTGACATGTCAAGTGCTGGAGGGCCTCATATTTTATTTTCAGAATGTAAACAGACATGTTACAGAATCTCCAACATGTCACGTGCCTCAAGCCTGATACCTATGTTGTGCTCCTAGATGTTCTGCTTCTTTAGAACTCCTTGTGTTAAATGTGTAACTACAGTTGTGTAGTGTTTTAGAAATGTATACCACAGTCTCAAGAGGTTTCTGGGAAGCACTTTGTTTCAGAATGCAAGCTGGGAATTAACTTCTAATGATTATGGCTGGTCTGACGATGCTGTTTTCCTTTTCAGGGGAAGACACAGCGGTAAAGGTCCTACAGCAGTAAGTAGACCACTAAATATTAACAAGAAAACACCCCTGTAGATACCCATGCACCTGTAGGTATCTATAGTTGTTTCTACCTCTTTGCTTAAGTTATTTGTGAAGAGCAACCATCAGTAACAGTAACCTGTATAGGAACACAATGTTTTATTCTGTTCATGTGGTGCAGTGTAGTGTAAACTAGCATATTGTTTTTGTGGCATGCCTGTTGAGAGACAACTCTACTGTTATTACATTTGTTTATTAATCAGAACAAAATAAATGCACAGTGGCTTTTAAACCAAATAACATTTTTTGCAAACAGTAAAACATTAAAAACTTAATATCTTAACTTTTGAAATATTTGTTTCTCTTCAGGTCTTTTTTAATGGGGTGTATGCAAATATGAGGATGGTCCATTTCTTGACTTCAGTAGTGGTATGTTTGCTAAATGTCCATTGTATTATGGTTTCAAAATTATGTTTCAAATGTATTGAGTAGCATCTGTTTTTTTTTTCATTTCCATTAAATTTGGTTTTCCTAATGGTCGTAAAAACCTTGGTGGAAACGTTTATCTGAATCATGCCTAATGTAAAAGTGGTGCTTTGGCCAAGAGGCAATGTCTCTGTCATTGGTGTGGAACCCCAGGGTTCACCTCCTGGGCAAGATCGAATCCCGGTTAGGGCGGTTCGTGCCTTCCAGTGGACTCACCACCTGCAGGTACGATGCAGTGTGATTTGGGTGGCGAATGCAGCAGAGTGGCGAATGCTGCCCCCGCGACCCGGTAAAGGATAAGCGGATGAAAATCGATCGATGGATGGATGGATGGATGCCTAATGTAAATCAGTTAGTAACAGCAGTTGTGCTGCAAGTCTGTCCTACAGCACATGCTGTTTCTTCAAAATGTCTGCTCGACAACAAACAAAGCATGTGTGATTTGTACTGGCATCTGTTTGCATAAATGAAATAGACATTAATCCGTCATTTGTCCTTTTTTTGCCGCTAATGTTTTTTTAACCTGTTCTTTTTCCAAGTCTAAACTGACATTGACATTTCATTGAATGATTGAGAGTTGCTTTTGTGTGAATAATGATAAAATACATTTATTTGTTTATTTATAGGGGACCAAGTGTGAGCTGAAAGTAAAAAATGGAGCAGTCTACGAAGGAGTCTTTAAAACTTACGGTCCAGAGGTAAGGATGACATTCGGTGCAATATTTTTAAAAGGCGTTCCATCAATCGCAACTTTACCCTTGATGTGGCTTGGACAGAAAACAAACCTCTCCATTTGGCATTTCTGGATTGCACACTCTGCTGCATTTCTGGTTTTTCTTAGGTCCGAATAAAGTATACATTTTTTGCCTCTTGGTGAAACCCTACTGTGGCTAGTAAAAAGATAAACCTGACAAGAGTGGAAGACATTATTTGGAACAAAATCACAGTTGTGTTAATTTATCATTTATTCACCACCATATTCTTTATGGTACAATAGTGCAGAAGAAAATGAATTTGGTCTGCCTGTGCAGACATACATACCAGTTTGTTCTGAGACCAATACCAAGTATCACATTTGGCTTCTATTATCACTGTTTGCGCAAGCTGAGCAGTCAGACATGCTGAAATATTCACCCAGTTGAGTTCACCCTCCCTTTTGTACACCCTTTCCTGGTAAGAAAAATATCTGGTTTCAGAGTTTGTATTTTGTTTCTCAGTTTTGCAGTGTATTGGAAGTCCTACTGTAACTTTATGTAGCTTTGTTGAGTAAAAAACATCCTTGTTTGATTATAATAAAACATTTAATTAAAAGTACACTGCACAATAGTAACAACATCAGTTCTACATGTTCTCTGCATCTTTAATATTCTCTGTACATACACTGGGCTTGGAGTATATTTCACATTCCTCTTTAATGTAAACAACTCTCTCTCCGTCAGTGTGACCTGGTATTGGATGCAGCCCACAGAAAGAGCGCAGAGCTCAGCATAGGCCCCAGGAAAGAGGACATTATGGAGAGCATCATTTTCAAGGCCTCAGATGTTGTGGTCGTGACCTTCAAAGATGTCGACCTGAGTTTTGCCAAGAAAGGTAAATAAATAAAAACATTTGTGTTGAGAATTTTAAACAACGTTAATAACTAAATTCCAAGTGTCTAGGCTGTATTTCATAAATGTACATCATTTTCCCTTTTTATTTGTATTTAATGTAATAAAGTTTAAACTTGAACAGCTGCTCATTGTTCAGTTATTTTAAAAGAAATTATTAATTACATTGGCCTGCAGGTTGTCCTTGCAGCCAATAGTAGTGATTTATTTTACAACGTGAGAAAGATGGCTATCTCCAGTGGTTGTAAATCAACTCTGCTGTTTAATGCTGTTTTAATAATATATTGATTTAAATTAAAACATACATAATAGCAGAAATCAGAGCCTGTTGGGACCCTGTTACAGTATAAATAGTATAAAGTAAATATCTCACTCGCATGCTGAATAAAGTGAACTGTTGGTGTGATCAGTCATTCTGCCAGTCCGTTTGTCTTTTGACTCTGTCATTTGTCTGTCTCCTCTCTCCAATGGACTAGTCTCCCCTGATGCAGGTAAAAACATTGTTTTTTTTCTCATTTCACTTGTGTCTGAAATAACAGTTTGGGATGTAACAATGTCAAAATGTGTGATTTAACAGTAACAAAAGTGTCTTCATATTGTGCTGAACATGCAACAACAACAAAAATTTAATAGGATGTCTGGGCCAAAACTGGTGGATTGTTTTAGCAACAGTAGATGAATGTGAAGGGAAGTTAGGACTACAAAGACTATTGTCCCGTGTGGACCCGTTGTGCCCTGCTCTATTCTTGTAAGAAAGTACCAATACGGTGGAGGCTGTTGTTGATTGTTGTGTGTACTCAGCAATACTCCACATGCTAAACAACAAACTAACGTAGGAACAGAAGGCAGTGGACAGTGAAGGAGGAAATCTGTCTGCTAGGTTTTAAAATATTTTACAGTTTAACTCATTTGTGATCTGTACAGTGATGTTTCTGTGCAGAGGAGAGTTAAATCTTCGAGAGAAGATGGAGATGACACTCAAGCACATATGCAGCAGACGGTCAACCTCTCATTTGGAAGATTTGACCATTAATTAGCAAACATTCTACTCTCACACTATAGTTAGCTCTCTCACTCAAAGAATTGTACTCACACAATGTTATTGTCAGGTGGGTAGAGTAGCAAAAAACTGTTCTCAAGTAAAAGTACTGTTACTTCAGAATAATATTACTCAAGTAGAAGTAAAAAGTAGTAATCCGAATAATTACTTGAGTAAAAAAGTACTTGGTGAAAAAACTACTCAAGTACTGAGTAACTGTTGAGTAACATCTGATTTATTTCTTAATGAGCATTCAATCAGATGGACAAAATTACAAAGAGGTGAGTTTATCCTATCAATAAAATAATAAAATAAAGCAAATTACTTAAATACAACAATTAAATTCAAGTACTTCAATAAAAATAAAAATCAGTGGAATATAGTACATAAAAATATTTACAAAATACCGTATTTTCCGGACTATAAGGCGCACTTAAAAGCCTTTATTTTTCTCAAAAATCGACAGTGCACCTTATGTATTAATTCTGGTTGCACTTACTGAGCTCGAACCGATTTTATAAAGCCAAACCATACAACGCAGCACAAATGATGGCACACAACTGAAGCACACTGGGAGCCAACAATGACGTTTAACAGTTAAACTATAACTCTGTTATCACAATTAGAAGATGCTCAACAACAATTGTTACAGTATGGTTGTGTAACCCAAATCCGTGCAACGTCGCGTCGTGCCTACCAACACCCGGAGACTCTGCGTAGTGTTTTTCAATTGTCGATGTATGGTGCGATGCAGAAGGACGACTCAGACCAATGGCTGTCGATTTTTTTTTTCGTGGTCAAGACCATTTTTTATTTCTCCTTTTTTATCGATGCATGCAAAACACACTACCTCTGCAAATCAACATCCAAACAAGCAAAACAAACGGGGACCATCCAGAACAAAAATAGTGACACCAACACCCGGAGACTCTGCGTAGTGTTTTTCAATTGTCGATGTATGGTGCGATGCAGAAGGACGACTCAGACCAATGGCTGTCGATTTTTTTTTTCGTGGTCAAGACCATTTTTTATTTCTCCTTTTTTATCGATGCATGCAAAACACACTACCTCTGCAAATCAACATCCAAACAAGCAAAACAAACGGGGACCATCCAGAACAAAAATAGTGACAACCGCCCTCCGTCCCTACTGATCTGCGAGTCCATGTGCGCCCATGTCAAAACCCAAGTGAAGCAAACTAATTCGGAGCTTGCCGTCATTCAGGATGAATTGACCAAAGAATTCGAACCGCTAAATATTGGCGTTAACAGGGTGTTTAAGGTTAAGTTGCGAGCTGCGGGAGCATTAAATGACAGAAGGCGAACACACATTCACCAAGACAGGGATGCAACGCCGGATGAATTACGCCACTATCTGCCAATGGATTGTGGATGCCAAGTCTCAAATGTTGTCCAAGCTTTCACGAAGGCCGGAATCATCACTGAACAGCTAATTAACAGCAACCAGACTGACTCGGATAATAACGAGGGGGAGCCGGACAAGCTTGATTGTTCCACTTAATTGTTTCGCTGAATATTTTGTTTTTCGCTTAATATGGCTTATAACTCGGTGCACCTTATAGTCCGAACAATGCGGTAAATGCTCGACTCTCAATTGCTGTTGTTGGACATGTGCGTTTGTGTGTCGCAATAATTGCACCTAAATATGTGTCGTCCAATTTGTGTGCATCTCAGATAACTTCACAGATGCAGCAGTGGGTGGATGGATCAATGGTGAGCACAAAGAGAAAGATCTGAAGCCATGGGACGGAGGAGAGACCCACAACTCAGACAGCCTAGAGTCTCTCGACACAGATGTGGTAACGAAGACACAAACACTAAAAAGATGCTTCACTTATGAGCAACAGAGGGCAGTAATGCATCACTGAATAATGCAGTTAAATATTGTAATTTTGGCAGTCTAATGACTGTGTGTGAGGTACTGAAATTGTAGTACTAGATTCCTGGACCAAAGTTTTGTTCAGGTAAAGTCTGCAGGAATATATATTTTTTTGGTTGGAGACAAGAACTTAAGCTGTTTATCATTAGGTACTAAAAATTGTAAACACACAAACAAACTGTAAACATGTGTCTCTTTTTTTCTGTCAGTCAAATGGGTGGGACCCCAACGACATGTTCAAGTACAATGAGGAGAAGTACGGAGTATTGTCTACATATGACAGCAGCCTGGCCACATATACGTAAGTTTCCCTTTGAATGTGAGTCTCTCTCTGTACTGCTGTGAAATATGTATTTAAAATCAAGTGCTATTTTAAAAAGGGGTCCAACATTATCACAATGATAACATGTTGATGCAAATTAATTTTAACGCCATTTTTTTCCCCGGAGCCATTTGAACTGCAAAGTATAAATAACTAAACTCACTATAGGACATTGTCCCTTAAGTAATAAATTAATTTTTAAACTGTGGCATTATGAACTGAATTACTAATGCAGTTAGTTGATACCAGGAAAGTATTCCCACAGAAAGAAGTGTTCTTTTATTGCACATTTTAAATAAATTTAATTTAGGTTTCAATTAATTTGAAATTTCTGAGTTCACTATACACAATCATGGAATTAATGACGATTACCGCATTTTCCGAACTATAAGGCGCACCTAAAATCCTTTAATTTTCACAAAAATCAACAGTGCGCCTTATAACCCGGTGCGCCTTATGTATTAATTCTGGTTGTGCTTGCTGACCTCGAACCGATTTTATAAAGCCAAACCATACAGCGCATCACACATGATGGCACACAACTGAAGCAGACTGGGAGCCAACAATGATGTTTAACTCTGTTATCACAATTAGAAGATGCTCAACAACAACTGTTACAGTATAGTTGTGTAACCAAAATCCGTGCAACGTCGCGTCGTGCCTCCCAACACCCGGAGACTCTGCGTTGTGTTTTTGTATTATTGATGTATAGTGCAATGCAGGACGACTCAGACGCATGGCTGTTGATTTTTTCGTTGTCAAAAACTCTTTTTATTTTTCCTTTTTATCGATGCAGGCAAACACACACACTCTCTACAAAAGAACAGCCGCACTTCCGCACGGAACAGCGTCAAAACAACAATACGGTGACCATCCAGAACAAAAATAGTGACAACTGCCTGACTCTGGAAGGGCGAACAACAACAACAGCGCCCTCCTGTGTCCAACTTAGGTCACTACCCTTTTCCACAAATCTCCATCCCTATTGATCTGCGACTCCATGTGCGCCCATCTCACCGATATTGTCAAAACCCAAGTGAACCAAACTAATTCGGGGCTTGCCGTCATTCCGGGTGGATTGACCAAAGAATAACAACCGCTAAATATTGGTGTTAACAGGGCGTTTAAAGTTAAATTGCGAGCTGTGTGGGAGCTTTGGATGACAGAAGGTGAACACACATTCACCAAGACCAGGATGCAACACCAGGCGAATTACGCCACTGCCAATGGATCGTGGATGCCAGGGCTAAGGTATCAGTCTGAAATGTTGTCCGAGCTTTCACAAAGGCCGGAATCATCACTGAACAACTAATGAACACCAATGAGACTGACTCGGATAATGACGAGAGGGAGCCGGACATGCTTGATTGTTCCACTTAATTGTTTCGCTGACTGTTTTGTTTCGCTAAATGCGCCTTATAACCCGGTGCGCCTTATGTATGAAAATAGACCCGTTCATTGATATTGCACCCTATAATCCAGTGCGCCTTATGGTCTGAAAAATACAGTATATATTTTAACCCACTGACAGAGTTAGAAATATAAACCAGCCACTAGGGTAAACAAGCCAGTGTTCCGGTCCCAAGCCCGGATAAATCGTGAGGGTTATGTCAGGAAGGGCATCCGGTGTAAAACATTTGGCCAAATCAAATATGCGTATCACAAAAGCGATTTACATACATGATCGGTCGGGGCCCGGGTTAACACCGACCGCCAACAGTGGGACCTACAGGGTACTGGTGGAAATTGGACTACTGTTGATCGAAGACAGAGAAGAAGAGGAGGGTGTTTGGTTAGGAGAAAAAGAGAAAAAGAGAAAGGATAGAAGTGTTAGTCTGAAGTTTGGAACTCTGAATGTAGGTACAGTTACAGGAAAAAGAAGGGAGAACTAGCTGTTATGATGGAGAGAAGAAGAGTAGACATTTTGTTCGTGCAGGAGACCAGGTGGAAGGGCAGCAAGGCTAGAAACATTGGAGGAGGCTACAAACTGTTTTATCATGGTTCGGATGGGAAGAGAAATGGAGTTGGGGTGATCCTAAAGGAAGAATATGCAAGAAATGTGGTGGAGGTGAAATGAGAGTCAGACAGGTTGATGTGTGTGAAGGTAGAAATGGAAGGAGTGATGATGAATGTTGTCAGTGATTATGCCCCACAGGTGGGCTGTGAGTTGGAAGAAAAGGAGAAGTTCTGGAATGAGATGGATTGGATGATAGAGAATATCCCCAAAGGAGAGAGAGTGGTGATTGGAGCAGACCTAAATGGTTATGTAGGGGAAGGGAACAGAGGAGATGAGGAAGTGATAGGTAGGTTTGGTGTTAGGGATAGAAGCTTGGAAGAACGGGCAGTGGTAGATCTCGCAAAGAGAATGGAAATGGCTGTGGTAAACACCTATTTCCAAAAGAAGGAGAGGAACACACGGTGACGTAGAAGAGTGGAGGCAAGTCCACGCAGATAGATTATATTCTATGTCTCACAAAGAGAGAGGAGGGAGATTAGAAACTGTAAGGTGGTGGCAGGCGAGAGTGTAGCCAAACAACATCGGATGGTAGTGTGCAATATGACGATGGAGGTGACAAAATGGAAGAGAGTGAAGACAGAGCAGAAGATCAAGTGGTGGAAATTAAGGAAAGAGAAATGTTGAGAAGACTTCAGGAAGGAAGTAAGGGCAGTTCTGGGCCGTGTTCCTAGATGATTGGGAGACTACAGCTACAGTGATTAGGGAGACAGGTAGGAAGGTGCTAGGTATGTCCTCTGGGTAGAGAAAGGAAGACAAAGAGACTTGGTAGTGGAATGATGAGGTCCAGGAGAATGTGCAGAGAAAAAAGAGATTAGCAAAGAAGAGATGGGATAGTGAGAAAACAGAAGAGAACAGACTGGAGTACAAAGAGAGGCCAAGGGAGGTGAAGAGGGAAGTGGCCAAGGCCAAACAAAAGGCAAGGAGTTGTATGAGACTTTGGACACAAAGGAAGGAGAAAAGGAGTTGTATAGATTGGTGAGACAGAGAAATCGAGCTGGGAAGGATGTGCAGCAGGTGAGGTTGATTAAGATCACAAGTGAGGAAAGTGTGCTGAGAAGATGGAAGGAATACTTTGAGGAGTTGTTGAATGAGGAAAATGAAAGGGAAAGTAGAAATGAGGAACCAGAAACTATTAGGAAGAAGGTAGATCAG
>NC_024327.1:3186300-3193020 GCF_000523025.1 Cynoglossus semilaevis
GAGGTTTGCACTAGAAAGAAGAGGAATGGAGGTCAGTCGTAGCAAGACAGTACATGTGTGTAAACGAAAGGGAGAACAGTGAAATAGTGAGGTTACTTGGAGCAGAGGTGGTGAAGGTGCAGGAGTTTAAGTACTTAGGATCAACTGTTCAGAGCAGCAGAGACTGGAAGAGAGGTTAAGAATAGAGTGCAGGCAGGATGGAACAGCTGGAGAAAATTGTCAGGAGTGATCTGTGATAGAAGAGTGTCAGCTAAGGTGAAGGGAAAGGTTTAAAGGACGGATGTGAGACCAGCCATGATATATGATTTAGAGACACTAGCAATAGGCAGAAGACAGGAGGCGGAGCTGGAGGTGAAGTTAAAGATGCTAAGTTTCTCTTTAGGAGTGACAAGGATGGACAGGATCAGGAAGAATCAGGTTGTGCGAAAAAGCTAGAGAAGCCAGATTGAGATGGTTTGGACATATGTGGAGGAGGGGCAGTGGATACATTGGTAGAAGAATGCTAGAGATGGAGCTACCAGGTAGGAGAAAAAGAGGAAGGCCAAAGAGGAGATTTATGGATGCAGTGAGGGAGAACATGCAGATAGCTGGAGTCAGAGTAGAAGATGCAGAGAACAGGGTAAAATGGAAAACAATGATTCGCTGTGGCAACTCCTGAAAAAGGGACAAGCCGAAGGAAGAAGAATAAGACAGAGTTAGTAATATACAGTATATTTTTACCTTAACATTTACCATGCAGACTATTGTCTTACTCTGAACTTCTTTCCCAGGGTCCCTCTGGAGCGAGACAACTCTGAGGAGTTCCTCAAGAGGGAGGCGCGCGCTGCCCAGCTTGCAGAGGAGATTGAGGCCAGTGCTGCGTACAAGGCACGTGCTGCCCTGGAGAATGACGAGAGGTCAGAGGAGGATAAATATACTGCTGTGGTTCGAGGGGAAAGGGAGACTCACACACTGAGTAGCAGGTGAGACCTGGGGCCTGATGTAACAAAGATGCGCAAGCACAAAAATTTTGCTTACGCCCTTTTCTACGCTTACGTCCAGACGTCTCAAAATTGAAATGATTGTAGAAATGTGCGGTCCTCACGACAGCTCCAGAGCTGCCCTATGCATGGTTCTACAGCTGTCAGCCTTTGGCGACCCTTAGTGCTGATGCTGGGAAACTCCTAATAATGTAAAAAAAAAAACAAGTAGTCATCAGAGTGAAGTGCACATCAGAGACACACTTATGAACGATTAACTCACAAACGTGTTTGCAGTTATATGGGTGGACGTGAATGAATGCCACAAGTGTTGAAGAAATGTTATTAACAGTTGCAGCGGTAGTGTTATTAGAACATTTCGCAATAAGACGGGAGCGTGTATTTAGGGAACGCAAGGATTTACTGGAGGATGGTGGTTATTGGCTGGTGAAGTGGTTTCGTTTACCAAGGCCAGTGTAACTGGACCTGTGCGCAGAGCTGCGGCCGGCCCTAGAGCGCTACACGGCATGGTTTGTCGGTGCCCACACCGGTGCTGACCATGCTGTGGTGCCTGGCAACAGTTGAGCTGATTGTTCCTGAGTGTCTCAGTCAACGCTGAGCCAAGCCATGCCAACTGTGTGGGATGGAATCATCCGAATGTCGATGTCCAACAAAGTCCCATACAATGCTGTTGAACAGTCAACATGGAAGTGCAGTTTCCCTAAAGTAATGGGAGTTATTGACTGAACACACACAACCATCGCAAGACCAATTTGTTTTCTGTTCATCGGAATGTTATGTGATGCACAAATGCAGCTCATAACATTGTGGCTTGGTGTTCAACACATAATTCATTCATAGTGACAGGATGACCGGGGCAGACACTGTGCACTTCACGTCCACCTTCATCTTGGACCATTTCTGTTTTGCCTTTATGTGTATGCAGTGCCCCAACCAAAAGTGTTTACGGCCTCACACGCACACAAGCGTTTTTCTTTTCATATTTACACCGTTGGACAAGTGACCAAATAACACACCTCGCAGGACCTATAGTTCGGTTTTAGTATAATGATTTTTTCATGTCCTTATGGTGAATTCGCCTGCAGATCGTTCATTTAAATATATTTGCATATGTATGTAAGGGTGTGGTATGGAAATCCCACATGTGCGCTCAATTCCACGTAGATTGGGATGTACAAACGAAACGTACTTGGCTTCCTGCCTACGCACACTTGCATGATGCGTGATGATGATGCGTCAGAACACTATAGTGTACTATAGTGTACTATATATTATAATTATGTGTATCTTCATTGCACAAGTTTGATTCAGTTATGCGTATAAATGATACAATTTCTACATCACACAATTATCAACTGTTTCTCTCCTAACTTCTCTACATTCCATTGTCATGTGTTAATGAAATGAACTTCAATTGATGTTGCTGATTGGCATGAGCAGCAAAGGCTTTAAGTTCTCACGATGAAAGCAGCTGTCTCAGAACAAATACTCACTCCTTCTGATAGATGAGTTAATTTATAGCCTCTGCCTTGATATAGTTGCCTTCAACCTCTGCCTTTGTTGTTCTGTTCATCTATGCATTTGCAGAGAATACTTTTCTCCAGGTCAGAGAAACAGGGAGGGAATGTCATGGGGGCCTGGACGTCAGAATTTTCCTCGTCTGTCTCAAAGCTCAGTTGGACCTTGGACTCCTCGACCCGGTCCTCATGACTACAGCTCCAATTCTGGGGCCGACCAGAGGGTTGTCAATGGAGGTATGTTCAAGTACATCATACATACAGTTGATGTGTTACATTTCTTTAACTTGTGTTGATGTGTAGGAAAGTATGTATCATAATGTAAAATAGGAGGTGACTTATCTATAAGTGTTGTTTCATATTTTAAGGATATTTGTTAGTATAATCTTTCCATTTGTTTGTAATTACCTGTCAGTAAATCTGAAGTCAAATCTGCAGAGAATGGAAATGGCTGTGGTAAACACATATTTCCAAAAGAAAGAGGAACATAGGGTGACTTACAAGAGTGGATGCAGGTCCACACAGATTCCCAGATGATTGGGAGACTACAGCTGCAGTGATTAGGGAGACGGGTAGGAAGGTGCTAGGTATGTCCTCTGGGCAGAGAAAGGAGGACAAAGAGACCTGGTGGTGGAATGATGAGATCCAGGAGAGTGTGCAGAGAAAGAGATTAGCGAAGAAGAGATGGGACAGTGACAGAACAGAAGAGAACAGACTGGAGTACAAAGAGAGGACAAGGGAGGTGAAGAGGGAAGTGGCCAAGGCCAAACAAAAGGCATATGAGGAGTTGTATGAGAGTTTGGAAACAAAGGAAGGAGAAAAGGAGTTGTATAGATTGGCGAGACAGAGAAATCAAGCTGGGAAGGATGTGCAGCAGGTGAGGTTGATTAAGGACAGAGAGGGGAATGTGATCACAAGTGAGGAAAGTGTGCTGAGAAGATGGAAGGAATACTTTGAGGAGTTGTTAAATGAGGAAAATGAAAGGGAAAGTAGAAACGAGGAGCCAGAGACTAGTAGGAAGAAGGTAGATCAGGTTAGAAAGGATGAAGTTAGAAAAGCCCTGAAGAGGATGAAGAGTGGAAAGTCAGTTGGTCCTGATGACATACCAGTGGAAGTATGGAAGTGTTTAGGAGAAGTGGCAGTAAATTTCCTGACTGGTTTGTTTAACAGAATTTTAGAGACTGGCAAGATGCCTGATGAGTGGAGAAAAAGTGTTCTGGTGCCAATTCATAAGAAGGGTGATGCACAGAGTTGTAACAACTACAGAGGGATAAAGTTGATGAGCCATACAATGAAGATTTGGGAACGAGTAGTTGAAGCTAGGTTGAGGCAGGAAGTGGAGATTTGTGAACAACAGTATGGTTTCATGCCTAGGAAGAGTACCACAGATGCAATATTTGCCTTGAGGATGTTGATGGAGAAGTACAGGGAAGGTCAGAAGGAGCTGCATTGTGTATTTGTAGATCTAGAAAAGGCATATGACAAAGTGCCAAGGGAGGAATTGTGGTTTTGTATGAGGAAGTCAGGAGTGGCAGAGAAGTATGTTAGTTTGGTGCAGGACATGTATGAGAATAGTACAACAGTAGTGAGGTGCGCTGTTGGGAGGACAGAAGACTTCAAAGTGGAGGTGGGACTACATCAAGGATCGGCCCTGAGCCCCTTCTTGTTTGCTGTGGTGATGGACAGATTGACAGATGAGGTCAGACAGGAGTCCCCATGGACTATGATGTTTGCAGATGACATTGTGATCTGTAGTGAGAGTAGGCAGCAGCTAGAAGAGAACCTAGAGAGGTGGAGGTTTGCACTAGAAAGAAGAGGAATGAAGGTCAGTCGCAGCAAGACAGAGTACATGTGTGTAAACGAAAGGCAGAACAGTGAAATAGTGAGGCTACAAGGAGCAGAGGTGGTGAAGGTGCAGGAGTTTAGGTACTTAGGATCAACTGTTCAGAGCAGCGGAGACTGTGGAAGAGAGGTGAAGAATAGAGTACAGGCAGGATGGAACAGCTGGAGAAAAGTGTCAGGAGTGATCGGTGGCAGAAGAGTGTCAGCTAAGGTGAAGGGAAAGGTTTACAGGACAGTGGTGAGACCAGCCATGATGTATGGTTTAGAGACAGTAGCAATAGGCAGAAGACAGGAGGAGGAGCTGGAGGTGGCAGAGTTAAAGATGCTAAGATTCTCTTTAGGAGTGACAAGAATGGACAGGGTCAGGAATGAGGTCATTAGAGGGACAACACAGACAGGAAGGTTTGGAGAAAAAGCTAGAGAAGCCAGATTGAGATGGTTTGGACATGTGCAGAGGAGGGACAGTGGATACATTGGTAGAAGAATGTTAGAGATGGAGCTACCAGGTAGGAGAAAGAGAGGAAGACCAAAGAGGAGATATATGGATGCAGTGATGGAGGACATGCAGATACTTGGAGCCAGAGTAGAAGATACAGAGAACAGGGAGAGATGGAAATCAATGATTTGCTGTGGCAACCCCTGGAAAAAAAGGGACAAAGCCGAAAGAAAAAGAAGAAGACAGTAGTCTGTATGTCAGTATCCTTGACATATTCCAGAAAGGGATGCCAATTGGTTGGGAGCTTTGAACCACTTGAAACACCAGGTGAAGGATGACCAACTAAATATACTTCAGTAGAGGACCTTGTAGATGGTGTGGCAACTTGTCTTTGTTTTTCACCTGGTTCCTCAGCAGTAATGACTGTGACTTTGCCACTATGGAAAACTCTTCCAGATGCCATTATTCTGTCAGTATCATAAGAGCCAGTATGTTATGACAACACAAAATAAACAGGAAACATCAATGGTTGTTTTAAATTTTTGACTGTGTGAAATAAACTTTTGCTAATGTTAACAAATAATACAAAATTCCACACAATATGATTGGTCAAAATGCCATGACTTGTACTCGTCCTAATATAAATGTTAGGAAACTGACGAAGCCCTGATTGGCCAAAACAGAGGCTCATCTCAACAACATTTGTGCCAGACCTTGCTTTCCCTGAGTGTCCTATTGTTGATAATGAATGTTAATTCAAAATAGCTTCAGTCCATTACTGCACTTAATCTTTGTTGAATCAGTAAAGTTTTATGAGGTTCTATGGTGTATAGTTTGACCTGGTTGTCAGGTTTATTCTAACATATATGACGACAAAGTAACAACACAAAAGACGTCTTGATTTTTTTACTTGCTAGGGGAGAGTGCAGCTTACTCTTCTGGCAGCTTCCTCATCAACTCCGAGTAGCCACACCCTTCCTCTGCACTTTTATTGAGTTTATAAAAGTATCAGATTACATATCATGTGATCGTGTGTGAGTATATGAATGGGTATGGAGTAAGAAGGTGGGTGTGTATGGGGGTGTGACTGTGTCTGGTAATTTCTTCTCAGTCTTGAGCACACTAGATTATAATATGAGAAGCAAACAGTTTCTTAAAGCGACAGTACAGCATGAAGCAATGATAATAAATTAAATTCTTCCAACACTGTCCCTCCAAAATTCTACACATTTTTGCTTCAAAGACAACGATAATTGTCAGGATTGCTAATGTATTGGGTATCACCTTAAAGGAAATTTTATCAGCTTTCATGTGGTACTCATAATGCTATATGGTTGATTCTAGTGAAGTTATGAGGCAAAATAGAACCCCCCCCATCCAAAATTCCCAGCTTTTTTTACATCAAAATAATTTTTATATCTGGTCTTTCCAGCTTGGAGAATGGGAATCACAGCAATTGGCTTTAAAATAATAATAAAATACACACACACACACACAGACACACAGACAGTGGGTATTGAAAGATTCTTGCTGTGTGAGGTGTCTTCAGGCAAGGAGTGGAAGCAGCCGGTAGAAGGTCGATTTGTTTTATTGACAAACGTCAAGCAAAACAGGTCCAATGATAAAGCAAAATAACAACCGGGGAAATATTCAAGGAACATACAACAAAGTTATACAGTACTTTAAAATATTTCTCTTTCTGTCATCAGTGGTTTACGCTTTTTATACGTATTTTTGGGGAGTGGTTTCGGCTTCCCGGGCGTGTGTTTAAATCTTGTAGGCCAATGGAAGAGAGAGGCTAGGCCTCTTGTGGCCAATCATATTATTGTTCTTGTTATCATGTGATGCCTGCAGTCGCCACTATGTGGCACTCTTGTTCCATGATTCAGCAGTGTTGGAAGAACCTTTTGTTGCTCAGTGGGGGGTTATCACAAGGGAAGTGGAC
>NC_024327.1:3196197-3214216 GCF_000523025.1 Cynoglossus semilaevis
GCTCAAATTCTACCAAAGCATTCATGCAGAGGAACAAGTACAACGTTCTGGAATGGCCATTTCAGTCCCCAGACCTGAATATCATTGAAAATCTGTAGTCTGTTTTAAAGTGGGCTGTCCATGCTCGGAAACCATCAAACCTGACTGGACTGGGGATGTTTTGTAAAGAAGAATGGTCAAAAATACCTTCAACCAGAATCCAGACCCTCATTGGAATCATTTAGAGGCTGCTATTTCTGCAAAAGGAGGATCTACTAAATATTGATGTAATTTTCTGTTGGGGTGCCCAAATTTATGCACCTGCCTACTTTTGTTTAAGTAATTATTGCACACTTTCTGTAAATCCTATAAACTTAATTTCACTTCTTAAATATGTGAATATAAACTGTTTGTTTGCTATATGATATATTGAATTGAAATTGCTGTTCCGAACAACCAATGATCCATAAAGGAAAATCTTGAAAATGATCAGGGGTGCCCAAACGTTTTCATACCACTGTACATACATACACCCCTCAAAAAATGACCAACTAGGCAACACCTGTTTTACATTACATTTGATGGAAGTGGGATAAACAGCTTCCTAGAACGTTATAGTTTCTGTACATCTGTGGATACAGGTATAGAGTTTATGCTTTTAGAAGTAAATAAGCTGTTTTGCTACTGCTTGAAATGTATTGAATAGTTCGAAGTTTTAAGAACCTGTTGCATCGCTGCATTGACATCTTGTGGTCAGAGCTCAGCAGAAGTAGGGACTGTTTTATGAGTCAGATTCTGATAAAATTGCATCAGGCTTTTATTTACAAGCAGGTACTTTCTAGCAAGAGGTCTCTCAGAGTGTTGCTTGTGAAACAAACACAAAGATAAATGATTGATTTTCTGGCTTTCACTTCACCACCTCTCATCTCTTTCCTTGTTTCTTGTCCTTTACGTCACCTGATTGCGGTGTGAGGAGTGATTTTATTTTGATCACTTATCAGGGTTTTCAAGAAGTTGTACACTAACATGCATATCACCAATTAACACCACTGTACAAAAACACATGAAATAATATCCAGTTGGATTTATTGGGATTTTAAAAGGTCACAGATGAGCATCAGAAGAATCCACAGTGGGATGGTTGAAAACTTAGATTGTTAATCCGATTTCAACACTCGGGTTTTTTTTTTTGTGAAATGTCATCTGTTCTTGTCCTCAGGTCCACCCAGGATGTCTCCAAAATCCCAGCGTACACCACGTACTCACAGAGGGCCGCCCTGCAGGACCAGTGGTATACCATCAGGAGTAGACTTAATTTCCCACAATGCTGCAGGAGATGTCCCAGTGACTCCACCGACGAGGAACAGCTCTTCTGGAGGGACGTGGTCCTCAGTAGTTAGTGGAGGTAGACTCTTCTTTTTAAAAATATGAATGCTGAATAACATGGATACCTCACAGTGGAACATTTTTGTTTTGAATACCTGTAAATGACATTAGACATCACAGTGCAATATGACAGTGCCATATCACTGGACGACCTGTCACAAAAAACAAGGCTTCCAAATAAAGCAGACTTTTGATAGTCAATAATTGTTATACGTCTTCTGTCCTCAGCTCACAGACCTCGGTCTCCTCGACAGAACAGTGTGGGCGGAGCCTCCCCTGGCTCCTCTTCCCTGTCCCCTCAAATAGGAGCTGCTCCTGTGGAAACTCTTGCTGCACCAACGTCAGCTTCTCCTATTGCTGCAAGCACCGCTCCCAACATGGTCGCGTCTTCATCAGGAGATGGTAAGATCATTGATAACTTTGAGTGACAAAAATGTGTCCAAACTTCTTAGTCTTTACTTTAAAAACAAATATTCATGCTCAATAGCATTGATTTATTTTTTGAGGATATTGCAAATATTTCTGCAATGATGTCTAGTGTTATTTGATTAAGGTCAGATAACAAAAAAAAAACCCACTTGTCAGGGATGGGTTATGTCTTTCATGTCTCTGACCTGGGTTGTGCTGTTGGTCTCATTTTGGAGATGGAGCAGTTAATGAATCCATCTTCTCTGTTGTTTCTCTCAGAAGCACTGGATGTTGTCTCAGCTCTTGTGTCTGGACAGTGTAAACATTTTTTCCCTGTATTTTGTGTAGCAAAAGAATGTCGTATTCAGGAGAACAAACAAACATCCCCCTCTGCTAACAAAGAGAACATCAAGCCCTTGGACAGCTCACCTAGTATCAGCAGACCAGTATGTAAAGGTACAGCACACACTGCACAGGAGCAGGTTTATTACAATGACTTGATGAAGAGACCTTTATTTTAAGACACTTGTTTTGTTTTTTGTTTACTAAACATTTTAACATAAGTTTGTCTCATGTGTTTCCAGAATCAGTGCCATTACTGATTGGTTTTTTTTTCCATCTGTGTCTTCCTCCTTCTATTTGCCTTTCAGGACCCCCTTCTATGGCCTCAGGCCACAGAAAACAAATAGATAATTTAAAGAAATTCAGTGTAGATTTTAGGGTAAGTATTCAATGCATTTATATTAAGTATAAAGATGCTTTAAATCTTGCTAAACTAGTATTGTTTGCTAAACCAAGGTGGTGTTTGAGAATACATTCTCTTTTCTTCATCCGTCCTTTCAGTTGCAGTCTAGTTCAAATCCAGACCCCACCCTTGACCAGATGATGACCAAGCCTCCCAGAGATCCAGCAGACAAACCTAAAGATCTTCCTACGGACAAAACATCCACAGTGGGACGAGATGGCACCGAGGAAGGCGTCGCAGTGATCGCTGCCAGCGGCCTCGGCAGCGCCACCGCTTCATCCACCACCACAAACACCAATAAACCTGGCAGCCCTGCTGCACTCTCCCTGTCTCCATCAACCCTGGACATCAAGAGGACAGGAATGGATGTGACTTCACAGGGGGTTCAGACGACGGGCACGTCCACATTCAGTGGGCCCAAGCATGAAGAAAAGGAGGACAAAAAGGAGGCAGTACAAGAGTGAGTAGAGAAATACGTTTTATATGTACTTAGTCCTTGGTGTAATTATCAAATGTGTTTGTTAAAAGAGTTTATTTTAAAACTACATAGAACATTTACCAGCCACTAGGGTACACGAATCAGTGTTTTATAGTGCCGGTCCCAACCCCGGATAAATGGTGAGGGTTGCGTCAGGAAGGGCATCTGGCGTAAAACTTTTAGCCAAATCAAATATGCAAATCACTCAAACGATTTCCATACCGGATCGGTCGAGGCCCAGGTTAACAACGACCGCCAACAGTGCCGTTGACCAACAGGGCACTGATGGAAATTGGACTACTGTTGGTCAGAGACAGAGAAGAAGAGGAGGGCGTTTGGTTAGGAGAAAAAGAGAAAAGATGAAGAATAGAAGTGTTAGTCTGAAGTTTGGAACTTTGAATGTAGGTACAATGACAGGGAAAAGTAGAGAAATAGCTGATGTGATGGAGAGAAGAAGAGTAGATATTTTGTGTGTGCAGGAGACCAGGTGGAAGGGCAGTAAGGCTAGAAACATTGGAGGAGGCTACAAACTGTTTTATCATGGTTCAGATGGGAAGAGAAATGGAGTAGGGGTGATCCTAAAGGAAGAATATGTAAGAAATGTGGTAGAGGTGAAAAGAGAGTCAGACAGGTTGATGTGTGTGAAGGTAGAAGTAGAAGGAGAGATGATTAATGTTGTTAGTGGTTATGCCCCACAGGTGGGCTGTGAGTTGGAAGAAAAGGAGAAGTTCTGGAAGGAGCTAGATTGGATGGTAGAGAGTATCCCCAGGAGAGAGAGAGTGGTGATTGGAGCAGACCTAAATGGTCATGTAGGGGAAGGGAACAGAGGAGATGAGGAAGTGATAGGCAGGTTTGGTGTTAGGGAGAGAAACGTAGAAGGACAGGCAGTGGTAGATTTTGCAAAGAGAATGGAAATGGCTGTGGTAAACACATATTTCCAAAAGAAAGAGGAACATAGGGTGACTTACAAGAGTGGAGGCAGGTCCACACAGATAGATTATATTCTATGTAGAAGATGTAATCTGAGGGAGATTAGAGACTGTAAGGTGGTGGCAGGTGAGAGTGTAGCCAAACAACATCGGATGGTAGTGTGTAAAATGACGATGGAGGTGACAAAAAGGAAGAGAGTGAAGACAGAGCAGAAGATCAAGTGGTGGAAACTAAGGAAAGAGACATGTTGTGAAGACTTCAGGAAGGAAGTAAGGGCAGTTCTGGGTAGTGTTGAGATATTCCCAGATGATTGGGAGACTACAGCTGCAGTGATGAGGGAGACAGGTAGGAAGGTGCTAGGTATGTCCTCTGGGCAGAGAAAGGAGGACAAAGAGACCTGGTGGTGGAATGAGGAGATCCAGGAGAGTGTGCAGAGAAAGAGATTAGCGAAGAAGAGATGGGACAGTGACAGAACAGAAGAGAACAGACTGGAGTACAAAGAGAGGACAAGGGAGGTGAAGAGGGAAGTGGCCAAGGCCAAACAAAAGGCATATGAGGAGTTGTATGAGAGTTTGGAAACAAAGGAAGGAGAAAAGGAGTTGTATAGATTGGCGAGACAGAGAAATCAAGCTGGGAAGGATGTGCAGCAGGTGAGGTTGATTAAGGACAGAGAGGGGAATGTGATCACAAGTGAGGAAAGTGTGCTGAGAAGATGGAAGGAATACTTTGAGGAGTTGTTAAATGAGGAAAATGAAAGGGAAAGTAGAAACGAGGAGCCAGAGACTAGTAGGAAGAAGGTAGATCAGGTTAGAAAGGATGAAGTTAGAAAAGCCCTGAAGAGGATGAAGAGTGGAAAGTCAGTTGGTCCTGATGACATACCAGTGGAAGTATGGAAGTGTTTAGGAGAAGTGGCAGTAAATTTCCTGACTGGTTTGTTTAACAGAATTTTAGAGACTGGCAAGATGCCTGATGAGTGGAGAAAAAGTGTTCTGGTGCCAATTCATAAGAAGGGTGATGCACAGAGTTGTAACAACTACAGAGGGATAAAGTTGATGAGCCATACAATGAAGATTTGGGAACGAGTAGTTGAAGCTAGGTTGAGGCAGGAAGTGGAGATTTGTGAACAACAGTATGGTTTCATGCCTAGGAAGAGTACCACAGATGCAATATTTGCCTTGAGGATGTTGATGGAGAAGTACAGGGAAGGTCAGAAGGAGCTGCATTGTGTATTTGTAGATCTAGAAAAGGCATATGACAAAGTGCCAAGGGAGGAATTGTGGTTTTGTATGAGGAAGTCAGGAGTGGCAGAGAAGTATGTTAGTTTGGTGCAGGACATGTATGAGAATAGTACAACAGTAGTGAGGTGCGCTGTTGGGAGGACAGAAGACTTCAAAGTGGAGGTGGGACTACATCAAGGATCGGCCCTGAGCCCCTTCTTGTTTGCTGTGGTGATGGACAGATTGACAGATGAGGTCAGACAGGAGTCCCCATGGACTATGATGTTTGCAGATGACATTGTGATCTGTAGTGAGAGTAGGCAGCAGCTAGAAGAGAACCTAGAGAGGTGGAGGTTTGCACTAGAAAGAAGAGGAATGAAGGTCAGTCGCAGCAAGACAGAGTACATGTGTGTAAACGAAAGGCAGAACAGTGAAATAGTGAGGCTACAAGGAGCAGAGGTGGTGAAGGTGCAGGAGTTTAGGTACTTAGGATCAACTGTTCAGAGCAGCGGAGACTGTGGAAGAGAGGTGAAGAATAGAGTACAGGCAGGATGGAACAGCTGGAGAAAAGTGTCAGGAGTGATCGGTGGCAGAAGAGTGTCAGCTAAGGTGAAGGGAAAGGTTTACAGGACAGTGGTGAGACCAGCCATGATGTATGGTTTAGAGACAGTAGCAATAGGCAGGGAAAAGGTTTACAGTTATACACAGGACGATGTATAACTTTACACTTCCAGCCAGACTTGTCTCTTAGCCTGTTTTATGGTAATATATTTAGCCTATGTTTAAGGCCATTATGTAAATAAAGTGTTTCCATATGAAGTCTACATTTTTGGATACATATGAAGTAAATGTTTCAAAATTAATTACCTCTTGACTGGTGCCACTTGTTTTTTGCTCTTTGCAACACATTTTTGACAGATGCAACTGATACTCTGATGCAGTGTGTAGTCAAAGAAAAATATCTTTAAAAGTTTATTCACTGTGGTGGTGTTATTTCCTTCTGCAGCCAAGTAGGAAAATCAACCCTGAATCCAAATGCCAATGAGTTCAAACCCCGGTTCAACACACAGGTCAGTATGGACCTATACCTTCACATCAAACTGAAGATTAGATTTTTTTTTTCTTACCATTTTTGCTCTTTCAGCCCAAACCAGCCAACACCCCGACCCCTCCTCGGCCTCAGGGTCAGCCCAGCCCCTCCATCCTTGTACAGCAGCCCCCTACAATCTATGGTCAGCCAGTCTGCTTCCCACAAATGTACCCGCTCACTTCAGTCAGCCCTGGAGTGCAGGTAAGGCACAGGTGCATGCTGGGACCTGCAGCTCTATGCGGTGCTGTTCAGCATCACTGAATTCATACAAATTATAAAATTGAATTATTCAAGTAATAATAATTAGTCAGAGGTCTACAGTAGGACTGCTTACTTCTGTGTTTCTGTATTTTTTTTTCTGTCTTTCATCTATCTTCGGTCCCTCATCATCCCCCGCTTCATTTTCTTCTCCACACACTACACATCCTCTCAGTCTTTGCTATTTGATTTAATTTTACTGCATCTTCAAATGTAGAGGAACGTGTGTATTCTGTTTCTAATGAGAGTTGTTTTACTGTCATGTTGTTTGTGTGTTGCTTTAAGAAACACTTGGTGATCCAACATCAGACAGACAGACCTGTAAACGTAAACCTTAACCTGATGAACAACTAAAAAGTGGTTCTTGTTTCCCTTTTCTCCCCATCCTCCTCCTCCTTTTCTCTCTTGCTCCATTAGAAAAGCATAATATGGAAGGTTTGTGAAGATTTCTATTTTTTTAACTTTATTTTTGGTTAAATCTGCCCAATTTCATTTCTGATATGTTTTGTCTGCTTGTTGAAATAATGCCATCAGATGTTCTTATTGCAATTAATTTGACACAGATGGCTCCATCCTAAATCTATTGGCTTCATGTGTTTGACTAAACAAATGGCTGTGAGATAACGGGAGGTTACGCCCCTTTGTTTTGGCCACAGTACTGTTACGGTTACATTAGAACATAAATGCATGGTGTATGATACTGTATAAAGGACCAGAGGATAAAGCGCATCATCCAGGTCACAGCTGTAATTAGACAGATGTAGATGATGCATGTGTCCCCCAGGTAAGAGAGAAGTGAAAAACGGATCATTAAAAAAATCCACAATATGAATTTTAGAAATATATTTTTCATGTTTTGTCTACCTAAAAACACGTTTAAAACAGACAGTCAAGGTCAGTTTTACACTGTGATGCTTAGGTCTCCTGAGTCCACAGAGTGTAACCCTGTTTTCTTCAACCGCCTCTTCCCTCCAGTCTCCAGCCATGTATCAGGTCCAGATGCCCCACATGACGGTCAGCCAGTCTAAACCTTACAGACCAGGTAAAGGTGAGAAGAACTTTTTCTGTCCCTCATTGTCTGTTGGGTTATTAAAACATTGTCTTTTGGCTTAATTGAAAGGGTTTATTTGGACACCTTTGTGTTTTTAAGTCAGAAAATAACTCCTGGTCAGAGCTGACTTCTGGCTTAGATCACATAGGCGGTTGCCTAGGGCGCCACCACCAAAATTTTATGCATTATGGAATACATACACAGTGAAGTTTGTACAGCAGGCTTAATTACTCTGTGTCTTAGGTACATCTGATCCTAGAGTTCTAAGGCAGTATTGCATGAGAATAATAATTGATGAGAGAACCAAGTTTAAATTGCATTTTCTTTTAAAAAGGTTCGTATTTTTTGAAATTTAGATGAGCATTCATGTTTTTGTTTGCCTCTATATACATATATATATATATATATACTATGCATACAATATATATATATGTATGTGTATATATATTATATGCATGTGTATATATATTATATGTATGTATATATATTATATGTATATATACACTGGAGATCAAAATTAGAGAACAACTCATAAAAAATGGAATAATTCTGAAATAATACCATCTTCACTGTTCCACAGTTAAATGACATTTTATTGTGTCTATATCATTGTACGACAACACTTTTTTTCACAAAATGACTAAAGGTATTTCGCAAAAAAAATATTTTCAGAAAATGCACTGATCAAAATTAGAGAACACAAGTGATCAAAATTAGAGAACAACCATGACTTTGTCTTGGAAAAAAAAATCTGAAGGTTACAACAGTCAGCAATTAATAAGAAGTATACAGGCCTCTGCTGTGAATGACTTCAGCACATCTGCGGCCACAGGATAGCACTAGTCTCTCACACTGCTCTGGTGTGATTTTGGTCCATTCTTCTTCCAGTCTCCTCCACAGTTCGGTGATTGTAGTGGGTTTCTTGGCCATAACTTTGTCACCTAGGATTTTCCAGAGGTTCTCTATTGGATTGAGATCAGGACTCTGGGCAGGCCATGCCATTAATTCAATGTTTTGACCTTCAAGGAAAATCTTTACCCGTTTTGCTGTGTGACACGGGGCATTGTCCTGCATGAAGATTGCAGGCTGATTGGGCGATGAACGCAAGTGAGGAACCATGTGCTGTTGAAGAAGGTTCTGATACACATTTGCATTCACTCGGCCATGTAGCTGTACAAGAGGCCCAACTCCTGCTGCAGAAAACATGCCCCAAACCATGACACTTCCTCCTCCACCTTTCACTGACTTTTTAACACACTTTGGGTTTAGTCTTTCTCCAATGTGTCGCCGAACATAATGCTTCCCATCAGACCCAAATAAATTAAATTTGCTTTCATCACTGAAGTGAACTCTGGACCAGTTCTCCTCAGTCCACACAACATGCTCCTCAGCAAAGCTCAGTCTAGCTTTTTGATTTTTTCGGCTAATGAGAGGTTTGGTCACTGCAGTGTGGGCCTTCAGTCCAAATGCTGTTAAACGGCGAGACACTGTATGGCGAGACAGATCCTTACCATGTTCAGCACTGAAATGGCGAGCAATTCCAGCTGCAGTGTGGAAACGATTACCCATTGACATCCTCCGCAGTGACCTGTCCTCTCTTGCATCTGTCTTTCGTGGACGACCAGCCTTCTTGGGCGACTTGAATGAGTTTGTAGTTTTGTAAAGATTCAATATTCTTGAAATCACAGATTTGGAACGACCAACTTGTCTTGCTATGGCTGATAGGGTCATCCCGTTGGTTTTAATCTGGACAACCTGCTGCCGGAGGCCTTCAGTCACTTTAGAACGGCCCACCATCTTGCAAAGTCAGTGAAACTAGCAGTTAGAATGCCAGTTAAATAAGGGTTGACAGATAATCAAGGAAATTAGCACCATGTGCTTGATTAGCACCATTAAGTGGGAGGCACCTGAAAGTGTTCTCTAATTTTGATCAGTGCATTTTCTGGAAAATATTTTTTTTGCGAAATACCTTTAGTCATTTTGTGAAAAAAAGTGTTGTAGTACAATGATATAGACACAATAAAATGTCATTTAACTGTGGAACAGTGAAGATGGTATTATTTCAGATTTATTCCATTTTTTATGACTTGTTCTCTAATTTTGATCTCCAGTGTATATGGTGGCATCAGAACCATTCCCTGCACCCAAGAAAACCAGGACAAAGTCGGTCAAAAACGTTCACCTCAAAAAGTAGACAAAGGCACATGGGAGGTGTTTGAGGTGTTTTGGGCAACTTCATTCAGTGCCAGTTTACAGATACTTTTGAAATATTGAAATCCATGTTAATAATAATAATAATTATTATTATTATCATATTATTGTTATATTATATAATTATAATTATAAAAAGCAACGATAATTAATGCAGGACTTGAATGTTGTTTGAAGAGGTGTAGGATTTCAAAATGGATAAATGGCTAATATTATATACATAAGTATATACATATGTATATATACATATATGTATATATATATTTATACAACAAGTATAGTATAAGTATAGTATGTTTAACTATGATTTACAAAAGACAAAGAATAGTAGCAGGGAAAAAGCTTAAAACTAGTCAAAAAAAACATTTAGACAAATCTTTAAATGTTACTATTTTTTTAAACTTCAGACTTGACTGAAAATCAGGAGTTTAGATCAGATCTGTTTTGCTGTACCAATAATTGAAAATGAAAATGAAGTCATTTTCCTAACAACAGCTTTGTATATTTATATATATTTGTATATATTCAGTCCAGGCCACATATAGAGAACAAACATTCAAACTCGTACAGTAAAATGTCAAACGAACATGAACCAATGGCTGCTTGAAACTGAAATATATTTATAGTATATGTTAAATATTAATGTTGATTTTAAAGAAAAAGTGAGTGGACTTAAAAACGTGTTTCTTTCTCAGCTTCTTACGTGTACAAATGTACTGTAAATGTGGGCCATGTGACAGTCTGCACCTGTCAAACAGTTCTGGAACCGACTAATAACCAGTGACATGTGACATGTTTGGTTAGGTTAGAAAAATACACCACGGAGGGAAGATTAATGGTCCTGGAAGTATTTTAGCAGTTTTGAGGTTCGAGGTCCCGTGTGCTGGAGAAAGACGTCTTTGTTTTTTGATGACTTTGAATCAGTCGCCTGTCTGTGATATAAACTCCAATTAGTTTTCTCAGAGAATTGCTGTGATTTGTGGTTTAATCACTGTATTTATGCGGCGTTCAACCTTAAACCAGTAAGCTGAAATTTACTGCCGGCTCTGATTCAGCATGTCGACGCTGCTGGTTCCCATACTGTAGGAGTCTGTTGCCATAGGACAGTCAGCTTCTAGCAAACATATAATTAAAGCTGATTATAAATGTGTATTATTAGCTCTGCCCTCTACTGTTCGTCTCTGATTCTTTTTGAAGCTCCCACGGCAGGAACCACAACTAATAATTAAAAACGGGTAATCGTATGCTTTATTCCTGTTATTTTTGTTATACTTCATATTCACTATGAAGAAGAATATTGTCACACAAAATATTGTCAGAAAAACATTTCTTGTGCAGATAGATTCTGGGAATTTAAAAGGTTTTGAAAACAGGTCAATTGGCGGCAGTGAGATATGGTATGATGACAAAAGCACAGTTTATAGGAGACAACACTGGAGGAGGAAAAGTCATGATTGATGGAAAATTAGGTCAAGGACACACACCTAGAAGAGCTGGCACAGGAACCAGAGGTGTCCCACTGTAACAGGGTTATTGTTGTTCTCTATCTCCCTGTACAACCAGTTATGTTGGATTTAGTTAATAAACACTCAAATGTTTTATTATAAAAGCACAAAATACAATCTCTACAATATCTTCGTGGATATTGGGTGAAAAAAAGAGAAAAGTTTCTTCTTCTGTTTCAGTCAGAAATGTTTCGACAGGATAATTGCAAAGTAAATCCGAGGGGAAGGTGTGACAGCGATGCTGTTGTTTTGACAGCATTTTAAGGTAAAATCCCTCCTGAATAATTCAGATGTGGCGACTGAAGTCTGCACACAGACCCCATATGAGACCTGACTCGGAGAGTAAGAAGACGAAGAAAGAACAGGAAAAATAGAGAGGAGGGGGTGGAGAGGTTGGGGCAAGAATACATAAAAACATTCAAATAGAGTGGGGCAGATATGGTGACGAGCATCATAAAAGGCAAATACAAAAGAGATGCTGAGAGAGGGGCGAGGACTTATGTGGACTTACCGTAAGTCTCCTCCCTGTCACTCTGCTATCGAAGCCTAATACCGTCACCTAAGTGGCCCTCATTTAGTCCGTTAGGAGCCACCGTAGTCAGCATGTGTGAGTGGGCTGAAAACAGATACAGCAGACGAGGGGATACGGAGGTTAAAGTGGGGATTGGATGGATTTGGGCCAGCGTAAACGTAAACCTGGCTCTCGGCTGCTTGAACCCGAGAGCTGAGATTTGCTCCCAAACCCCGAGATACTGCAACTTTCTGTGGGTCTCGAGAAACTGCTACCAATTTGCTACAGGACAGTGATATCAGTGCGTAGCAGAATGTAGAGTTTACATCCCTGTATCCCAGAAATCCTGGCTAACTCCCGGTGGGAAAACAACGGCTGTTTTGGTTTCTTCTCTGCTCCACTGACGGCCCTGGCTGATGTTTAAGGCAGCAGCAGAGTCACAGCTTACAGGGGTTGGACAGTGAAACTGAAACGCCTGGTGACCAAAAATTTGGCTATAGCAACCCGGCCATGTATATTGACCCTGTGGAGCTCCCGACGGACAGTTTTGGTGGAAACAGAGTTGAGGTGCATATTTAATTCTGCTGTGAGTTGGGCAGCTGTGGTTTTATGTTTTCTGGATACAATCCGGGTTAGTACCCAGACATCCCTTTCAGACAGCTTCCTCTTGCGTCCACAGTTACTCCTGTTGGATGTGGTTCATCCTTCTTGGTGGTATGCTGACATTGCCCTGGATGATTTGATCCATCACAAAGACTTGCTGTCTTGGTCCCAGATGTGCAAGCAAGACTAGCACCAACAATTTGTCCTCTTTTGAACTCTGATATGCCACCCATAATGTTGTGTGCATTGCAATATTTTAAGCAAAACTGTGCCATTACTCTGCTAATTGAACCTTCACACTCTGCTCTTACTGGTGCAATGTGCAATCAATGAAGTTTGGCCACCAGGCTGGTCGAATTTAGCCATGAAACTTTCAACACTAAATTGGCCAGGTCATTGTCCAACCCGTGTATATTCTTAGACAATAACATAACTTGTGGTTTTGACTGTGAATCTTGAAATATTATCAGCTGTAAATAAATCCAATAAAAAACATTTTACATACCATATATTTTTAATTACCCTTTGTTTATGTTTTAAAAGAAGACAATTTATGTTCTTTGAATGTCTTTATCTTCAGTATCCAACATGCCCCAGCAGAGGTCAGACCAGACCATGATGCACCCAGCCACAGCAGCAGGACCACCTATTGTAGCACCAAGTCCCGCCTATACTGCCCAGTACTTCACCTGCAGCCCACAGCAGTTCACCAGTCAGCCACTGGTCCAGCAGATGACCCACTACCAGTCACAGGTCAGGGGTCATCAGTGTCTTTACTAACAATCCGCTTGAATAACACCTACATTTGATGAACATGTTTATTGAAGTAAGAAAATGGACAATTCTATCCAGTTTCTCCACCACTGGGTGCAGCACATGTGATCCGTGGGAACTGAACGTTGGTCATGTTGTGTGTTCTGCAGGCGCAGCATGTGTTCAGTCCAGTGATGCAGAGCAGTGCCAGAATGATGGCTTCCACACACGGACAACCCAGCCTCGTCTCTTCTTCAACCGCACAGTACCCAGAGCAGACACACACAATGTATAGTAAGTTCACCCGCTGCTCTGTATCAGTCTGCCAGTCCGGGCAAAACCATACACTGTTAGGTCTTTTATTTGGATTATAGACTGTATGTAGGGGATATATACAGTATATATACAGTATAATAAATATATATAATATATATATTATTATTATATATATATTATATATATATATATATATAATATATATATATATATTATATATATATATATATATAATATATATATAATAATAATATATATATTATATATATTTATTATACTGTATATATACTGTATATATCCCCTACATACAGTCTATAATCCAAATAAAAGACCTAACAGTGTATGGTTTTGCCCGGACTGGCAGACTGATACAGAGCAGCGGGTGAACTTACTATACATTGTGTGTGTCTGCTCTGGGTACTGTGCGGTTGAAGAAGAGACGAGGCTGGGTTGTCCGTGTGTGGAAGCCATCATTCTGGCACTGCTCTGCATCACTGGACTGAACACATGCTGCGCCTGCAGAACACACAACATGACCAACGTTCAGTTCCCACGGATCACATGTGCTGCACCCAGTGGTGGAGAAACTGGATAGAATTGTCCATTTTCTTACTTCAATAAACATGTTCATCAAATGTAGGTGTTATTCAAGCGGATTGTTAGTAAAGACACTGATGACCCCTGACCTGTGACTGGTAGTGGGTCATCTGCTGGACCAGTGGCTGACTGGTGAACTGCTGTGGGCTGCAGGTGAAGTACTGGGCAGTATAGGCGGGACTTGGTGCTACAATAGGTGGTCCTGCTGCTGTGGCTGGGTGCATCATGGTCTGGTCTGACCTCTGCTGGGGCATGTTGGATACTGAAGATAAAGACATTCAAAGAACATAAATTGTCTTCTTTTAAAACATAAACAAAGGGTAATTAAAAATATATGGTATGTAAAATGTTTTTTATTGGATTTATTTACAGCTGATAATATTTCAAGATTCACAGTCAAAACCACAAGTTATGTTATTGTCTAAGAATATACACGGGTTGGACAATGACCTGGCCAATTTAGTGTTGAAAGTTTCATGGCTAAATTCGACCAGCCTGGTGGCCAAACTTCATTGATTGCACATTGCACCAGTAAGAGCAGAGTGTGAAGGTTCAATTAGCAGAGTAATGGCACAGTTTTGCTTAAAATATTGCAATGCACACAACATTATGGGTGGCATATCAGAGTTCAAAAGAGGACAAATTGTTGGTGCTAGTCTTGCTTGCACATCTGTGACCAAGACAGCAAGTCTTTGTGATGGATCAAATCATCCAGGGCAATGTCAGCATACCACCAAGAAGGATGAACCACATCCAACAGGAGTAACTGTGGACGCAAGAGGAAGCTGTCTGAAAGGGATGTCTGGGTACTAACCCGGATTGTATCCAGAAAACATAAAACCACAGCTGCCCAACTCACAGCAGAATTAAATATGCACCTCAACTCTGTTTCCACCAAAACTGTCCGTCGGGAGCTCCACAGGGTCAATATACATGGCCGGGTTGCTATAGCCAAATTTTTGGTCACCAGGCGTTTCAGTTTCACTGTCCAACCCCTGTATGTATATACAGTGGCTTGAAAAAGTATTCATACCCCTTGAACTTTCCCACATTCTGTCACGTTCCGACCACAAACATAAATATATTTTATTGGCATTTTAGATAAAAGATCAACATAAAGCGACACACAATTGTGAAGTAGAAGGAAAATTATTTACTCTGAATCTGAATAATTTAAGGGTGATAAAAATTGTTATAATTCGCTATAAATACTTGTCTGGAAATATATTATTTCTATATGTTATTATTTAATAACGCTGTCCAATGTGCTGACGATCATTACGTAGTCTCCCAGAAAGGAAAAGAGCAACATATACAATATATATATTGTATATTCAGACTTTTTGTATATATATTCAGACTTTTTGTATATATATTCAAAGATTAATTTCCTGAACGGCATGCCATAATATATATAGATAGATAGATAGATAGATAGATAGATAGAGTTTAATTTGATTTTTTGATCTTTATTGATCCAATACTGGGGAATTGGGCAAATATATACAAATACAGTTGCAAGAAAAAGTATGTGAACCCTTTGGGACATAAAATTTGTTCTGTCACGTCATCAGACAAACAAAGTCTGCTTAAACTAATACCGCACAAAAAATTATACATTTTCATGTTTTTATTGAACACAACATGTAAACATTCACAGTGCAGGGTTGAAAAAGTATGTGAACCCCTAGGCTAATGACTTCTCCAAGAGCCAGGAGTCAGCCAACCTGGAGTCCAATCAATGTGATGAGTTTGGGTGTGCTGGTTAAAGCTCCCCTGCCCTATAAAAAATACACCAGTTTTGAGTTTGCTGTTCTCAAGAGGCATTGCTGATGTGAACCATGCCTCGCTCAAAAGAATTCTCAGAAGATGTACGATCAAGAATTGTTAACTTGCATTAAGCTGGAAAGGGTAACAAAAGTATTTCTAAAAGCCTTGATGTCCATGTGTCCACGGTAAGACAGACTGTCTACAAATGGAGAATGTTCAGCACTGTTGCTACTCTCCCTAGGTGTGGTCGTCCTGTAAAGATGACTGTAAGAGCACAACGCAGAATGCTCAATGACGTGAAGAAGATTCCTAGAGTGTCAGCTAAAGACTTACAGAAATCTCTGGCACATGCTAACATTATACATGCTAACATTATATACAATAAGTAAAACATTAAACAAGAATGGAGTTCATGGGAGGACACCACAGAGGAAGCCATTGCTGTCCAAAAAAAAACATTGCTGCACATTCTAAGTTTGCAAAAGAGCACCTGGATATTCAACAGCACTACTGGCAAAATATTCTGTGGACAGATGAAACCAAAATTGAGTTGTTTGGAAGGAACATGCAACACTCTGTGTGGAGAAAAAAGGCCCAGCAAACCAACATCAAAACCTCATCCCAACTGTGAATTATGGTGGAGGGGGCATCATGGTTTGGGGCTGCGTTGCTGCCTCAGGGCCTGGATGGATTGCTGTCATCGACGGAAAAATGAATTCCCGAGTTTATCTTGACATTTTGCAGGAAAACTTAAGACTATCTGTCCAACAACTGAAGCTCAACAGAGGATTGTTGATGCAACAGGACAACGACCCAAAGCATAGAAGGAAATCAACAACACAATGGCTTTAACAGAAGAAAATACACCGTCTGGAGTGGCCCAGTCAGAGTCCTGACCTCAACCTGATTGAGATGCTGAGGCATGACCTCAAGAGAGCGATGCGCACCAGACATCCCAAGAATATTGCTGAACTGGAACAGTTTTGTACAGAGGAATGGTCCAGAATTCCTGCACTGTTGTGCAGGTATGATCTGCAACTACAGGAAACATTTAGTTGAGGTTACTGCTGCCAAAGGAGGGTCAAGCAGTTATCAAATCCAAAGGTTCACATACTTTTTCCGTCCTGCACTGGGAATGTTTACATGTTGTGTTCAATAAAAACATGAAAACTTATAATTTTTTCTGTTGTATTAGTTTAAGCACGCTGTGTTTGTCTAGTGATGTGACTTGATGAAGATCAGAACATATTTTAGGACCAATTTTTGCAGAAATCCAAGTAATCCCAAAGGGTTCACATACTTTTTCTTGCAACTGTATATACTTGAGTATGTTTGTATGTATGTATATATGTATGTATGTATATACAGTGCTATGAAAAAGTTTGGGCACCCCTGATCAATTTGAAGATTTTCCTTTATCGATCATTGGTTCTTCGCAACAGCAATTTCAATTAAATATATCATGTAGCAAACAAACAGTGATATTTAAGAAGTGAAATGAAGTTTATAGGATTTACAGAAAGTGTGCAATAATTACAAAAGTAGGCAGGTGCATACATTTGGGCACCCCAACAGAAAAATTACATCAATATTTAGTAGATCCTCCTTTTGCAGAAATAACAGCCTCTAAACGCTTCCTATAGCTTCCAATGAGGGTCTGGATCCTGGCTGAAGGTATTTTTGACCATTCTTCTTTACAACATCTCCAGTTCAGTCAGGTTTGATGGTTTCTGAACATGGACAGCCCGCTTTAAAACAGACCACAGATTTTCAATGATATTCAGGCCTGGGGACTGAGATGGCCATTCCAGAATGTTGTACTTGTTCCTCTGCATGAATGCTTTGGTAGAATTTGAGCAGTGTTTAGGGTCGTTGTCTTGTTGAAGTATCCAGCCCTGGCGCAACTTCAACTTTGTCACTGATTCTTGAACATTGTTCGCAAGAATTTGCTGATACTGACTGGAATCCATGCGACCTTCAACTTTAACAAGATTGCCAGTACCTACACTGCCCACACAGCCCCACAGCATGATAGAACACCACCAAATTTAACTGTGGGTAGCAAGTGTTTGTCTTGGAATGCTGTGTTCTTCTTCCGCCATGCATACCACCCCTTGTTATGTCCAAATAACTAAATTTTAGTTTCATCAGTCCACAGCCCCTTATTCCGAAATGAAGCTGGCTTGTCCAAATGTGCTTTAGCATACCTCAAGCGACTCTTTTTGTGGCATGGGCGCAGAAAAGGCTTCTG
>NC_024327.1:3220750-3227753 GCF_000523025.1 Cynoglossus semilaevis
CATCGAGAGGAGTCAGCTGAGGTGGCTTGGGCATTTACATCGCATGCCCACCGGACGCCTCCCTCGGGAGGTGCTCGGGTGCCGTCCCTCTGGGAAGAGACCTAGGGGAAGACCTAGGACACGCTGGAGCGACTACGTCGCTCGGCTGGCCTGGGAACGCCTTGGGGTCCCCCCAGAATTGCTGGAGGAAGTGTCGAGGGAGAGGGAAGTCTGGGTGTCCCTGCTCAGACTGTTGCCCCCGCGACCCGGCCCCGGATAAGTGGTTGAAGATGGATGGATGGATGGATGGATGGTGTTTGCATTTATGTTTGAGATGTGTATATTTATGAATAAGTATGTTTTTTTATACTCATATTTGTCTGTTCATTTCCTCTGTGTTTTTTGTGTGAAGTTTGTTACAAATAAAGCCGTAAATTACTGAATAGAAGAGCAGTCGAGACAAATTCTCATTTATGTCACTGGGTTCTTGTTCCTCAGTGTCTCCAGGGCCGATGCCTCAGCAGTACGCCCACTCCAGCGCTGCCTTGCACCCTCACCCACAACACCCACAGCCGTCTGCCACGCCTACAGGTCAAGCTCAGCAGGGTGGTCCCCCACAACACGGCGGTCCTCCCAGTCATCCAGCTGCTAGTCCGGTACAGCACCCACAGGCAGCAGCAGGTCAGTGTCCGTGTCTTCAGATGCGCCGGACTGTAGGTGGAGACACTGGCGTTTTTACTTCTTTTAGCTACTGTATGTGAACCACAAGCTGTTGCAGTCATGTGTTGTGTTATTGTGTGTATCTGTGTGTGTGTTGTAGCAGTGGCAGCCCAGGCTCTCCACTTGGCCAATCAGACTTCACAGCAGCAGATGTACTCAGCTCTGGCCCACACGCCCCCCTCCATGACCCCAGGGCCCAACTCTCAGTCTCCACAGGCATCTTTCCCCTCTGCCCAGCAGACTGTTTACATCCACCCGCAACAGGTGCAGCACGGCTACAACCCCAACCACATGGCTCACGTGCAGCAGGTAGTTCAAAAAGATCCACAGAAACTCTCATTAATGAATCATGTAGGTGCAATGGGTCAAGTGCTGCTTAGGAGCACTTGGTGTTATTAACCAGTCTCAAATCAATAACAAAAATCACTCTCATTAATGTTATTATGTTATCCTACTAATATAGTAATAATATATTACTTGAAGTATTACGAATATACTACAATCAATAGTATTCACTAACAATTAAATAGCTGAAGGATTTTCTGGAGTTCTTGGCAAATTGGGTGGCTTCAATTAATAAAGTAACAACACAGACAAACAGGTTATAAAAATAATCAAATTTATTAACACAACCCTATCACGTTTATGATAGTAGTTGAGAGACAAACTAAACAAGGCACAATATTGTGTCTGTGTGGGCGCGCGTGCGTGCGTGCGTGCGTTGCTAGGTAGCTAAGAGTGCCTCTTAGCTACCAAGCAAACAACTGAGCTAGTGATGTGTCGAGTGATTCGTTCAGTGCAGTTCACTTAAGTTTGACTGCACTGATAGTATCTATCTATCTATCTATCTATCTATCTATCTATCTATCTATCTATCTATCTATCTATCTATCTATCTATCTATCTATCTATCTATCTATCTATCTTCCATCTAATATCCAATATCCGCTTATCCATTACCGGGTCGCGGGGGCGGCAGTCGCCACCCAAATCACATTGCACCGTACCAACCCCCCTAAACCTTCCTGCGGGTGGTGAGCCCACTGGAAGGTACCAACCGCCCTAACCGGGATTCGAATTTGCCCAGGTGAACCCTGGGGTTCCACACCAATGACAGAGACATTGCCTCTGGGCCAAAGCGCCACTGCACTGATATTACATGTGAAAAAATTATAAAATCCAAATAAACAGCAGTTCCCCGAGATACAAACATCTGACTTACGAATATGAATATGAAAGCCGGGTATTCTACGATATGAAAAATCGCTGTCTGATGTCCATAAATGTTTGTAAAATGCTTTATTGCATTCGCAAGTTCGTATATACGACTGGTTCCCCTTTCTGCCGCAACCCACGCCGAGCAGCACCGCTCCATACACACATCTCCAACACTCATCTCGACAGTTCGTTCCTGCACGTGTCTCTGTGAGCATCTCAGCACGTTAGGCTTCGTATACCCTTGGATACTTTACCGTTTTTGTACAAGTTAGTACTTATCAAGTCTCGCGACAATCTCTCCGATGACAACTGCCTCTCACCAACAATAACTCCTCCCTCCTCCTCCTCTTCCTCCTCCACTGTCTATGTATGCACATCGACTTCGCTCTAAATGACTTACGAACAATTCAGCTTACAAACAGCCTCTCGGAACCCTATGTGTTCGGTACTGGATGGTACTGAAACAAATGTACAGGAAATGTGACCATGCTTTTCATCATCATTGGGCAAAGATGGTTGATCGTGGTTACAACTGAAGAAATCTGTTGAAGAAGCCTCATCTTTGGTGTTTCATTTAGTTGGAAAGCCTTTCTAAGTTAGTTGAAAAATAGGTAAAAAAAATACATAATTTTTTTTCTATATAAAAATCACCTGAGTTGAGTTACGACATGTCTACCTTCTCCACTAACTGCGTACAAGAAATGAATAAATCTGATTTCTCCGTGGATTGGGAGTCTCTTTGTTGAGCTGTACAGTCATAATACTTCTGTCTGTTTTTATGTATATACCCCATGTACATACATGCGGGGACATTTTGCCCTTGTGTAACGGTAAAAGAGTTCCCTATTGAGTGGGAGGCTAGTTTGAGGGTCAAAGATTTCATTTATTTATTTTTGGTTTTGGATTTAGAATGGGATAAGGGCCAGATTAGAGTAAGGATTAAGATTAGGTGTATAGTTAATGCACTTAAAAGCCTTAGATTTCCTCAAAAATCGACAGTGCGCCTTATAACCCGGTGTCCCTTATGTAGTAATTCTGGTTGCGCTTACTGACCTCGAACCAATTTTATAAAGTCAAACCACACAGCACATCACACATGATGGCACACAACTGAAGCACAATGGGAGCCAACAATGACGTTTAACTCTGTTATCACAATTAGAAGATGCTCAACAACAATTATTACAGTATAGTTGTGAAACCAAAATCCGTGCAACGTCGCGTCGTGGTTTTTCATATGACTTCAATATGAACAAGATTTGTTCATATTGAACTCACGAATTACTCACAAATCACTCTCTGCGATTCGTGGTCAAAAACTTTATTTCTCCTTTTTTATCGATACAGCGATGAACAAATCACTCTCTGCGAACAAATCATGCAAAACAACAGCCGCACTTCCGCACGGAACAGCGTCAAAACAACAATACGGTGACCATCCAGAACAAAAATAGTGACAACCGCCTGACTCTGGAGGGGCGAACAACAACAACAGCGCCCTCCTGTGTCCAACTTAGGTCACTACCCTTTTCCACAAATCTCTGTCCCTGTTGATCTGCGAGTCCATGAGTCAAAACCCAAGTGAAGCAAACTAATTCGGGGCTGGCCATCAATCCGGGTGGATTGACCAAAGAATTCCAACCACTAAATATTGGTGTTAACAGGGCGTTTAAAGTTAAATTGCGAGCTGCGTGGTAGCATCGGATGACAGAAGGCAAACACACATTCACCAAGACAGGGATGCAACGCCGGGCGAATTACGCCACTATCTGCCAATGGATCGTGGATGTCTGGGCTAAGGTGAGAGTATGACACCGAGTATGAAGGTTAGAAAAGCAGATAGCGCATGCAACAGCCTAGCTATAAAAGCAGCACAGATTTCAGACAACACAATTCAATAACACTGTGTTTTTATGTGAACAATTAAACTGTCCTTAAGTTTAAAGATAAAGCTAACGTGCCCAAATGCCAGCCTTACTTTAGTGAATGTCTGCTTGTATTTAGAGGGTAGTGGAAAGTACGCACCACTTCTTGTGTCCTTGCCAGAGTTGGGGACGTCCGTCTGGTTCCACTGTGTGCAGAGAGACCTCTTGGTCCGCTTTGGGAGGAAAAGTCTCTGATTGTCGATGTGCTGGTTCACACAATTACTTTTAGAAGGAATCCTGTCGCTTCTAAACTTTTCAATAACTGCTTTGTTCTCAGCGCTACGTTACTTGTGTAACTTAATTATCGGTTAACTCAGTTAAGAAAAAGACACTACTAGTGCATTTATTACCGTGGGCAATGGTGTCTACAAAAGCGCGTTGGTTCTTCTTCCTCTGAGATGAGCAGGTTTCTCTTTTCATCAGGAGTCCCACGCAGGTCCTGAACAGAGAGACTGACATTGGGGCTGACCCCCCAATTTTAAAGACTGCGGAGGTCACTGATTGTGACGTATGTTGGTTTCCCGGAAGCAGTGGAATTATGGGAGTTAGAGTCCTTAACCGGACTGTGGTTGTACCTACAATCACTTCCTATACGAGAGGTTTTTTTGTGCATGTGAGGAAATCTGGGAACATTTCCAGCAGGTGGTCTCAGAGTGACCTTGGAAATTAGAAGCTAAAAAAGACATATTTGTCTCTCCCCCTCTCCCTCTCTGTTTCCTCACCCCACTCCTAGGCCCATATGCAGTCTGGCATCATTCCATCCCACCACCCAGCACCCACCCACCCTCCCATGATGCTGATGACCACTCAGGGTCATCCTGGGGTTCCACAGCCGCCCATGCCTCAGACGGCCCTCAACCCCATCCCTGTTTCTTCTACCACACATTTCTCCTACCTGGCACATTCACAAGGTACGGTATGAATATTTTCTACTTCAGAAATGCACAAATACAGAAACAGTTGCTTTTGACCTGAAGCTGAGAAATGAAGAGACCTTCATCAAAGAGATGGTCTGACCATACCTAAGACAACTGATTCTGAGTCTGTTTCCTGTGAAGAATGCATCCTTAAGTTTGACTGCACTGGTATTACATGTGAAAAAATGATAAAATCCGAATAAACAGCAGTTCCCCGAGATACAAACATCTGACTTACGAACATTCGTAGATATGAAAAACTGCTGTTTGATGTCCATAAATGTTTGTAAAATGCCGTATTACGTTCGCAAGTTCGTATATCCGACTGGTTCCCCTTTCTGCCGCAACCCACACTGAGCAGCATCGCTCCATACACACATCTCCAACATTCATCTCGACAGTTCGTTCCTGCACGTTAGGCTTCGTATACCCATGGATACTTTACCGTTTTCGTACAAGTTAACCTTACTTATCATGTCTCCAAAGAAATTTGCGGCGACGATCTCTCTGATGACAACTCTGCCTCTCACCAACAATAACTCCTCCCTCCTCCTCCTCCTCCACCGTCTATGTATGCACATCGACTTCGCTCTAAATGACTTACGAACAATTCAGCTTACAAACAGCCTCTCGGAACCCTTTGTGTTCATAAGTTGGCCACTGTCTGTACAGACAAATAAATGTACCTGCGTCTTAAAGCTCTACAGAGATGAACCATATTAAGTCAAAGCAGGGCAGAACCTCCTTCTATTGTCTACCTGATCGCAGCATGACTACAGTCTGTCATTATGTCTGTAACTTTGTGTCTGTAGGATGTCGTTCATCATCCAGATCACACCGTTGTCTCTGAATAAGTCTCAAATCCACCTTCTCCCCCACTTGTCTTGTTTCTGCAGTGCAGCCTCATCATCAGCAGCAACTGTAGATAGAGGACACCAGTGAGCTGAGGGACCCCCGCTCTGCATAACGCTTCTCAAACAAAGAGTTTTCATCAGTAGGCAATGAAGAGTATGAAAGTCCTTCCTCTCCCCTCTGTGCTCATCCTCACCAAGACAGGCTTCAAAACAGCTTCTCTCTCTCTCTCTCTCACACACACACACACACACAAACATACACTTCCAGGGGTACATACTACAAACGCGAGTGAGCTTTGCCAAGTATCTAAATGAGATTGAGGGTAACCAATCAGTAAGAACGGAGAAGAAAAATTAACAGAACTTGTATTTGTCTGCACCTTGTTCTGGAGAAAAGAGAACAAAAAGCAAATCTTCCAACTTGACAACACGGGTATTAATCCTACGGTTTACTGCTGCTGCTTTGTGCTGCATTTGAGTCCACCACAGGTTTCTAACCAAACTAAAACAAATGACACGGAAGAGGCGTTGGCAGCCAAAAGACGGGGAGAAACCTTATTTACGAAACTCTAACAGCTGAGGTGATCAGATCCCATTTCTCACCTGACCCTTATGTAACTTTTAAGTTAAAACTTTTACTTTGTAGATATTATAAATTATTTAACAAAATGAGCAAAAAAATTTAAAAACAATAAAGTTTTAAAAACTGAACGCCTGGTTGTTGTATTTCATTGTTTTTTTTTTTCAACACAAACAGAAAATTATATATTTTTGTACACATCTCTGTTTACCGTATTTTTTGGACCATAGGGCGCACCGCATTATGAGGTGCACTATCAATGAACGGGAATATTTTCATATATAAGGCACATTAAGCGAAACGAAACAGTCAGCGAAACAATTAAGTGGAACAATCAAGCATTCCCGATGCCTCTCGTCATTATCTGATTCAGTACCGTTGCTGTTAATTAGTTGTTCAGTAATGATTCGACATTTGAGACTGATACCTTAGTAAATAACAGTCATTACGTCAGTCAAAACAGTATTTCAAAGAAAGTGGCTGCAGTGGTCTGTCTTTTTTGCGTAACTGTAAATGTGAGGTTAAATAGTTTTTTTTTAAAACAGCGTTTTCCCCAATATTTAAAATGTACATTAAATTTTCCATATGTTGGCTGTTAATTTATATGGCCCACATGGTACACAGGTCACTCAGTGCTTTTTCAGTCTTTGATCTACCATCAGTCCATTGGTTAATCGTTCATGTCAAGGAATTCCCAAAGAACACACAGAGTTTGTTTGTGTTTTTTTGGTTATGCTTATTACAAAAAAGTCAGATATGCAGTTGATATATCTGATATATCTTGATATATATATATATATATATATATAT
>NC_024327.1:3229105-3231560 GCF_000523025.1 Cynoglossus semilaevis
ACAAGACCCCAAAATAGATATATATATATATATATATATATATATATATATATATAAATTATATTTATATATAATTTAGATGCTTATAAGTGAAGTGGATTCAAACAAACCGACAGGTTCTTTTTCAAAGCTGTTATTGTTTTCACTGGCTTTCAAGGGGCTGTGGGGTCAAAGTCGAATGTTTACAGTGCTAAGTTAACAAAGGGAATGAACAGTATTGAGAACACAGTTATCACACAGGGTGGGGGGGTCAAAGGTGGAGTAGATGCTGAGCTTGAAAGACGTCTGAGGTACATGGTGTTGGGGGGGCATTAACTCAATTCTGAACCCTGGGACGATGAGAAGGCAGCAGTCCTGCTTTAAAACGCAGCGTGTTTTTCAGGAACGTTTAATTTTTTTTTTGTTTCTTTTTAATTCAGTCTTTCAGCAGTTGTAAACACTTTATAGACCTTTATTCTATCCATCCGCTGCTGCTCGCTTGGTACACGCACAGGCAGGTGTAAAGCACTGGCCAGCTCTCTCATATTGCACTACACACGTTCTACATCACATACACCCTGAGCTTTCCAGAAAAAGGGGAAAAGCAACAGTAGCTTTCTGGCAAAGGCACAGTTCTCCCTCCGACAGAAGGCAAAGACACGGGAGTGAAAGTCCAAATAGTTAACGTTACCATTGCTTTCCTTCAGCACGAGTGAAACAAGAGTTAAACTTTGACTCGGGCGCATGAATGCAGGGAGACTAACCGTACTTTTGCCAAAAACGTCCTTGTTTTTGTTCCCCTTCCAAACACTTGACAGATGTCAACCTCAAACAGGTGATACATTAAAGAGAACACAACCATTGTAAAAATGTTCCTTAGGCGATGTGTTGTTGTACAAAAGGAGAAGAAGTTCATTTCATCACTTATTTATTCACCCTTAACAATAGCGTTAGCCACATGTTCAACGTCTAAAAAATCAACAGCTGATGTTAGTGTTAAAGCCAGGTTAGAAGACAGATACTTAGTCTTAGCACATTCTCTTCCAAAGCCATCCCACTGGCGGTACTGGATGGTACTGAAACAAATGTACAGGAAATGTGACCATGCTTTTCATCATCATTGGGCAAAGATGGTTGATAGTGCTTACGACTGAAGAAATCTGTTGAAGAAGCCTCATCTTTGGTGTTTCATTTAGTTGGAAAGCCTTTCTAAGTTAGTTGAAAAATAGGTAAAAAAATATATAGAATTTTTATTTTCTATATAAAAATCACCTGAGTTGAGTTACGACATGTCTACCTTCTCCACTAACTGCGTACAAGAAATGAATAAATCTGATTTCTCCGTGGATTGGGAGTCTCTTTGTTGAGCTGTACAGTCATAATACTTCTGTCTGTTTTTATGTATATACCCCATGTACATACATGCGGGGACATTTTGCCCTTGTGTAACGGTAAAAGAGTTCCCTATTGAGTGGGAGGCTAGTTTGAGGGTCAAAGATTTTATTTATTTATTTTTGGTTTTGGATTTAGGATGGGATAAGGGCCAGATTAGAGTAAGGATTAAGATTAGGTGTATAGTTAATGCACTTAAAAGCCTTAGATTTCCTCAAAAATCGACAGTGCGCCTTATAACCCGGTGTCCCTTATGTAGTAATTCTGGTTGCGCTTACTGACCTCGAACCAATTTTATAAAGTCAAACCACACAGCACATCACACATGATGGCACACAACTGAAGCACAATGGGAGCCAACAATGACGTTTAACTCTGTTATCACAATTAGAAGATGCTCAACAACAATTATTACAGTATAGTTGTGAAACCAAAATCCGTGCAACGTCGCGTCGTGCCTCCCAACACCCGGAGACTCTGCGTTGTGTTTTTGTATTGTCGATGTCTAGTGCGATGCAGGACGACTCAGACGCATTCGTGGTCAAAAACTTTATTTCTCCTTTTTTATCGATACAGGAAAAACACTCTCTCTGCAAAACAACAGCCGCACTTCCGCACGGAGCAGCGTCAAAACAACAATACGGTGACCATCCAGAACAAAAATAGTGACAACCGCCTGACTCTGGAGGGGCGAACAACAACAACAGCGCCCTCCTGTGTCCAACTTAGGTCACTACCCTTTTCCACAAATCTCTGTCCCTGTTGATCTGCGAGTCCATGAGTCAAAACCCAAGTGAAGCAAACTAATTCGGGGCTGGCCATCAATCCGGGTGGATTGACCAAAGAATTCCAACCACTAAATATTGGTGTTAACAGGGCGTTTAAAGTTAAATTGCGAGCTGCGTGGTAGCATCGGATGACAGAAGGCAAACACACATTCACCAAGACAGGGATGCAACGCCGGGCGAATTACGCCACTATCTGCCAATGGATCGTGGATGTCTGGGCTAAGGTATCAGTCTCAAATGTTGTCCGAGCTTTCACGAATGCCGGAATCATCACTGAACAACTAATTAACAGCAAC
>NC_024327.1:3234428-3248559 GCF_000523025.1 Cynoglossus semilaevis
TATGGCATGCCGTTCAGGAAATTAATCTTTGAATATATATACAAAAAGTCTGAATATATATACAAAAAGTTTGAATATATATACAAAAAGTCTGAATATATATACAAAAATCCTGAATATATATACAAAAATATGAAGCGCGTTTGACCACACTGTCCGTATCGGTGCGCAGCTACGCCTGCACATCCCGCCAGGCTCCTGTATCTTGTGCCCACGTAGTGGGACGTATAAAGTATGTAAAAAATAAATAAATAAATAACATCAAAGCGACACAAGCAGCTTCTATATGAACGTCTTTCTTTATTCACTGTTTGTTACTTATTATACTTTTTTTATGGACCACGCTTCACTCGCGGAAGTAAGCATGAACAATCGAATACAAATTAATAGTTTAAAGAGAACACACTACACTGTGTCATATGACAGCTTTCAAATAAAATATATTTACCCTTATCGGGGCGGAGCTACGCCTGCTACCACCGCGGGCAAGGCTCCTGTATCTTGTGCCCACGTAGCGGGGTGTAAAAAGTATTTTAAAAAATAACAGCAATGCGAGGCGAGCAGCTTCGATATAAACGTCTTTATTTATTCACTCTTCGCTGCTTCTCTTCCCTGCTTTTCGCTCTCTTTTTTTCTTTTTTCTTTTTTTTTACGGACCATGCTTCACTCGCAACGCGGAAGAAAGAATGAAAATCCGGTACAGAACAACACATTTTCCGCGAGTCGACAAGGAACCTGTGAACAAATCTATATTTTAAAGACAGCACAGTACCCTACGTCATATGACAGCTATCAAACAAAATATCTTCAAATAAAAGTTAACATAAATCACTCTTTGCATTACTGTTGCTCCTTTCTGGGAGACGTACGTACGGCACAATGGACAGCGTTATCAAATAATATGCTTTTCGCTCTCTTTTTTTCTTTTTTCTTTTTTTTTACGGACCATGCTTCACTCGCAACGCGGAAGAAAGAATGAAAATCCGGTACAGAACAACACATTTTCCGCGAGTCGACAAGGAACCTGTGAACAAATCTATATTTTAAAGACAGCACAGTACCCTACGTCATATGACAGCTATCAAACAAAATATCTTCAAATAAAAGTTAACATAAATCACTCTTTGCATTACTGTTGCTCCTTTCTGGGAGACGTACGTACGGCACAATGGACAGCGTTATCAAATAATAACATATTTCCAAACAAGTATTTATAACGAATTATAACATTTTTATCACTCTTAAATTATCATTACGTTACTCTGACGTTACCCCCAGTTATTCAGTGAGCTTAGATCGTTAACGATTTTATGACTGTAATCTGTTCTTATTCTCTTTAACGTATTTATTACATTTTCTATTACACAGCATTCACTGTTTTCTCTTGTAATACTTGATTACAAATATAACCATGACATATGCAGGGGCTGTTTTATGGGGATCTCCTGTGCCGCCTGGTCGGTGGTAGTTGCGCACCGGTACCAACAGTGTGGTCAAATACGCTTCATATTTTTTTATATATATTCAGGATTTTGGTATATATATTCAGACTTTTTGTATATATAGTCAGACTTTCTGTATATATATTCAGGATTGTTGTATATATATTCATACTTTTTGTATATATAGTCAAAGATTAATTTCCTGAACGGCAGGCCATAGTCTACATATATGTATAAATATACGTGTGTATATATGTATGTATATATATTCATATAAAACAATGTGTTAGATGAGAAAAATCTAAAGTGTAAACAGTCGACCATGGAGTGTTTGTTGTTGATGTTTATATGGCAGTTTGAAGAAGACCAAGTGTGAAATGTCTTTTTTTTTAAAGAATGTCTTAAAGGGGACACTTGACACTTGACGCTCAGATCAAATGTCCCAGAAGTCAAATAAAGCTCACCTTATTGAATTTATCTGAAACATTTAAAAATAGTAACATGTCATTTTTTTGGTGTGAAATACAGCTTTAGGTGCTGCTCCATCCCTCTCCCCATCTTACAAACACACACATACAAATGTGTGTGTTTGTAAGGAATCGTCATTGTATTTAATCTCACAAAAATACATTCACAGTGTACACCTGAGGGACGTGGCCAAGAGATTTAGACAGAGACCCCTGGGCTCATTCTGATGAGTCTGCAGCTCTTAAATCGCTGTGTGTGTGTGTGTGTGCGGTGACCCCTGATGGACACTTGTGTCTCAGCAGGTCAAAGCCACATGTACTGGTTATCTATCGCCCGCTTCCGGCCACGCTCAGGCTCCAGCTCATAGTCCGAGTCACGCTGACGGATGATGGGAGGGGCGGGATGGCGGAGAAGAGGCCTCCTCCCCACTGATTCACTGCGGCGCAGGACAGCAGGAGGGACAGGAGGAGCAGGAGTCTCTGGGACGGGGTTGGCGTGGGTCGGGGCGTGGTTTCCTGACTGGGACGCAGAGCTGGGATTGGATGAGGTGTTGATGGAGGTAGATGATCTTGGGTGACTGGCGCCGCGGGTCAGGCTGCAGTGAGCCAGGCTGGGTTCTGAGCTCCAGTGGTGGAGGCAGAACGGCACAAAGACGGCACCTGAGGAGAATGGTTCACAATCAAACCCTGAGGCTAACCTTCACCTTTTTATTTTATTTTTTAAATTTTATTCAGGTTTTGACAGTAGGCTGTGCAGCAGGGCCTCACCCTGTGATGGGGGGCTGGAGCTGGCCACTACGAAGCTGGAGAGTGTGACTGCTCCCGCTGCTCCACACTCCAGAGGTATGGGGAAGAGGCGGAAGTGGCTGAGCATGTCCATAACAGAGGGGAAACGCAGGTGCTGGACCCTGCACTGACCCCACTCTGTCAGGGAGAGACGCAGGTGCTACAGAGACAGAGGGCGCCAGAGTTTACAACAACATCTGTTTAACAGGTCACCGTCAAACTGAAAAAACCTCCTGGATGTCACCTGACTTTGGCCTTGTGTCACGGACACTCACATTCTGACTGAGGGAGGACACTAGACCACCCAGACAAAACCCACTCAAACACACAGGGAGGGTATGAAAACTCTGGTCACAAGTCAGTGATCTTTTAGCTGCAAGGCTTAAATATTCAGAGACAAACCTTTGCTTTTCCCTGGTAGTTAAATGTGAGGACATGGTCTCCCCTGCGTGTCTCACTCTGTCGCACCAGAAACACTCCGTGTCCCTCTGGTCCAGAGTCAGAGACCAGTTGGGCTGCTTTGACTCGAGAGATGGGCCCATGGAACCATGGGTAGGAGAAGAGGAAGTGGTCTGTCTTTCGTATCACATGCTCTGGTAGAGTAAAGGTGACCGGACCTTGGAGGAGCAGAGCAACACGATGATTTAAACATCACTGACGTTGACCACGTCTCTCCAGTTTTTATCTGTGCAGGAAGAACTTCCACTCACTTTGACCTGCTGATGCTGAACTTCCTCTGCGATTGGCTGGAACCGAGCTGTCTGCTGGGGAAGGGAGCAGCTCCAGATCCATGCTGCCTGACCTGAGACACAATTAGATTCAGATAATAAATAAATGTGTACTATATTGCGCCAAGCATGTGGATCCTGAACATTGGGAATTGAACAGGACTCTCTGCTTCCTAGGCAGGTGTGCTTCTTCTTCTTTTTCTTTTCAGGGGTTGCCACAGCAAATCATTGATTTCCATCTCTCCCTGTTCTTTGTATCTTCTACTCTGACTCCAACTATCTGCATGTCCTCCCTCACTACATCCATATATCTCCTCTTTGGTCTTCCTCTCTTTCTCCTACCTGGTAGCTCCATCTCTAACATTCTTCTACCAATGCATCCACTGTCCCTCCTCTGCACATGTCCAAACCATCTCAATCTGGCTTCTCTAGCTTTTTCTCCAAACCTTCCTGTCTGTGTTGTCCCTCTAATGACCTCATTCCTGACCCTGTCCATTCTTGTCACTCCTAAAGAGAATCTTAGCATCTTTAACTCTGCCACCTCCAGCTCCTCCTCCTGTCTTCTGCCTATTGCTACTGTCTCTAAACCATACATCATGGCTGGTCTCACCACTGTCCTGTAAACCTTTCCCTTCACCTTAGCTGACACTCTTCTGCCACCGATCACTCCTGACACTTTTCTCCAGCTGTTCCATCCTGCCTGTACTCTATTCTTCACCTCTCTTCCACAGTCTCCGCTGCTCTGAACAGTTGATCCTAAGTACCTAAACTCCTGCACCTTCACCACCTCTGCTCCTTGTAGCCTCACTATTTCACTGTTCTGCCTTTCGTTTACACACATGTACTCTGTCTTGCTGCGACTGACCTTCATTCCTCTTCTTTCTAGTGCAAACCTCCACCTCTCTAGGTTCTCTTCTAGCTGCTGCCTACTCTCACTACAGATCACAATGTCATCTGCAAACATCATAGTCCATGGGGACTCCTGTCTGACCTCATCTGTCAATCTGTCCATCACCACAGCAAACAAGAAGGGGCTCAGGGCCGATCCTTGATGTAGTCCCACCTCCACTTTGAAGTCTTCTGTCCTCCCAACAGCGCACCTCACTACTGTTGTACTATTCTCATACATGTCCTGCACCAAACTAACATACTTCTCTGCCACTCCTGACTTCCTCATACAAAACCACAATTCCTCCCTTGGCACTTTGTCATATGCCTTTTCTAGATCTACAAATACACAATGCAGCTCCTTCTGACCTTCCCTGTACTTCTCCATCAACATCCTCAAGGCAAATATTGCATCTGTGGTACTCTTCCTAGGCATGAAACCATACTGTTGTTCACAAATCTCCACTTCCTGCCTCAACCTAGCTTCAACTACTCGTTCCCAAATCTTCATTGTATGGCTCATCAACTTTATCCCTCTGTAGTTGTTACAACTCTGTGCATCACCCTTCTTATGAATTGGCACCAGAACACTTTTTCTCCACTCATCAGGCATCTTGCCAGTCTCTAAAATTCTGTTAAACAAACCAGTCAGGAAATTTACTGCCACTTCTCCTAAACACTTCCATACTTCCACTGGTATGTCATCAGGACCAACTGACTTTCCACTCTTCATCCTCTTCAGGGCTTTTCTAACTTCATCCTTTCTAACCTGATCTACCTTCTTCCTACTAGTCTCTGGCTCCTCGTTTCTACTTTCCCTTTCATTTTCCTCATTTAACAACTCCTCAAAGTATTCCTTCCATCTTCTCAGCACACTTTCCTCACTTGTGATCACATTCCCCTCTCTGTCCTTAATCAACCTCACCTGCTGCACATCCTTCCCAGCTTGATTTCTCTGTCTCGCCAATCTATACAACTCCTTTTCTCCTTCCTTTGTTTCCAAACTCTCATACAACTCCTCATATGCCTTTTGTTTGGCCTTGGCCACTTCCCTCTTCACCTCCCTTGTCCTCTCTTTGTACTCCAGTCTGTTCTCTTCTGTTCTGTCACTGTCCCATCTCTTCTTCGCTAATCTCTTTCTCTGCACACTCTCCTGGATCTCATCATTCCACCACCAGGTCTCTTTGTCCTCCTTTCTCTGCCCAGAGGACATACCTAGCACCTTCCTACCTGTCTCCCTAATCACTGTAGCTGTAGTCTCCCAATCATCTGGTTTTCATCTGAATTTCTCAACACGGCCCAGAACTGCACTTACTTCCTTCCTGAAGTCTTCACAACATTTCCTTATTTCCACCACTTCGATCTTCTGCTCTGTCTTCTGCTCTGTCTTCACTATCTTCCTTTTTTCACCTCCATCGTCATTTTGCACACTACCATCCGATGTTGTTTGGCTACACTCTGTAGGTGCAATGGGTCGAGTGCTACTTAGGAGCACTCGGTGTTATCAACCAGTCTCAAATTAATAACACAACCAGTCTCATTAAAGTTATCTTTAATTATTATTTTAACCTACTAATATAGCAATAATGTATTACTTGAAGTATTACAAATATACTAAAATCAATAGTATCCAATAACAATTAAATATCTGAAGGATTTTGAGAGTTCTTGGCAAATTGGGTGGCTTCAATGAATAAAGTAACAACACAGACAAACACAGTTTACAAAAATAATCAAATTTATTTATACAACACTGTCAAGTTAATGACGGTGATTGAACTCATAAACAATGATCATTATAACAAAACAAGGCGTGTGTAGGTGTGTGTGTCTGTGTGTGTGTACTTATGTGCGTGTGTACACGAGTGGTCGTGTACGAGAGAGAGAGACGTTGCCTCTTAGCTACCAAGCAAGCGACTGAGCCCTTGAGGCGTGTTCACATACGCGACTGCGCAGTGGAAGAAGAACTGCGAGGTAGAAGGAACGGCAACAGGAAACACGTGAGGCGTGTATGCGCTCACGGAGGTGTGAATGGGTGTTGTGTACGCGCACCAAGATGCGCTCAGGTACAATGAAACAGTGCTTGTGATGTTATCAAAGTATATGGGGGAAGGGAGGCGTACCGCGTGGTCTACTCCAGACAAAGGACTTTGTCGGAGTTTTCCTGATCCCAATACTGATAACGTTCCAAGTTAACACTGAAATACTGACGGTGTACAAGAGTATAACACCGAGTCAGGAGGTTAGAAAAGAAGTGCATGCAACAGCCTAGCTATAAAAGCAGCACAGATTTCAGACAACAAAATTCAATATGCGTACTTAAACTGTCCCTAAGTTTAAATAGCACTTAACAATACTACAGATTAACTAACGTGCCCAAATGCCAGCCTTACTGTAGTGAACGTCTGCTCGTATTTAGAGGGTAGTGGAAAGTCCGTGCTTCTTGGGTCCTTGCCAGAGCTGGGGACGTCCGTCTGGTTCCACTGTGTCCAGAGAGTCCTCTTGGTTCCGAAAGTCCGTTTCAGGAGGAAAAGTCTCTGACTGTCGATGTGCCGGTTCACACGAATACCGTTAGAAGGAATCCTGTCGCTTCTAAACTTTTCAATAACTGCTTTGGTCGCAGCGCTACGTTACTTGTGTAACTTAATTACCGGTTAACTCAGTTAAGAAAAAGACGCTACTAGTGCATTTATCACCGTGGGCAATGGTGTCTACAAAAGCGCGTTGGTTCTTAGTCTTCTGAGACGAGCAGGTTTTCTCTTTTCATCGAGGTCCTACGGAGCGAAAGTCCTGAACAGAGAGAACGATATTGGGCTGACCCCCCAATTTAAAGGTTGCGGAGGTTACTGATCGTGACGTATGTGGATTTACCGGAAGCAGTGGAATTATGGGAGTTTGAGTCCTTGAAAGGACTGTTGTAGTACCTACATATCCCCCCTTTGGTCTTAGGGATATGACAGAGTCGTAACCCTGAGAGCACAAGGTTGTACAGTCCATATTCCATAATCCATTGTCATCCATATTGTCCATTTAGTCCTGTAAAATCTCAGCAGAAGTTGAGTCCTGACAAACAGTTCAAGGCATGGGCATTTGGGCAAATACCAGGCTGTAGGCATTTGGGCAAATACCATGCTATACACATGTGGGTACATGATAACTCACTACCTGACTAACACGTTCATGTACCACAATTTAAAAATACCCATTAACTTCATTTCTTCACATTGGAAAAGAAAAGGAATGAAGGAAAGGAAAGAAGTGTTAGTTGTCAGGGGTTAGACCAAATTATCGTTCACCCCCCTTTTGGAGTGAGGACTGCTAAAGGGTAAAGTTTGTTTTAATTGGTGTGTTCATTCGTTTTTAAGAGGGGTCTGGTCTCTATTAAACCTGTCAATAATTTCAGCTAACTGAGCCTTTACAGACTCCAATTCTGAGTGGAGCTCACTCAGTTCGTCTGAGTTACAGAAACGAACATGCCTACCCCTATGCTTCGGATCACGCTCAGACTGTTTCCACCATCTCTTGTTTGACTGTTGGTAACCGTCTCGTTTCCAACCACCTTGGTCTTTACGACCTCTTTCACGGGGTCGGTTGTTGTAATTATTGTTGTTGCTGAAGTTTTGACCATGGTTGTTCCTGTATCTATTTTGTCTCCTTCCCCACTCACTTTGGTGATGGGGTTTTGGAGCAGGGTTTCTCCAGGTGTGTCTCCCTGGTGGAGCTTCACTCCCTTCTAAGTCTAACAGGGAATTTCCTGCATCCTGGAGACTAAAGACTCTGGGTTCGTCGTCAAGTCTGTCCATTGGTCTGACGACTGTCTCCCAGGTCATCTGGGCTAGCTGCCTAATTTCCCTCATGGAGTAGTAACCCTGTCTGCATGTCACTGTGACATGGTTGCGTACACTTGAGTAAACCTGCCTCCACTCTTCTACATCACTGTGTGTTCCTCTTTCTTTTGGAAATAGTTGTTTACCACAGCCATTTCTCTTTGCGAAATCTACCACCGTCTGTCCTTCCAGGTTTCTATAAAAGTCTGCTCCGATCACCACTCTCTCTCTCCTGGCGATGCTCTCTATCACCTAATCGAGCTCATTCCAGAACTTCTCCTTTTCTTCCAACTCACAACCCACCTGTGGGGCATAACCACTGACAACATTCATCATCACTCCTTCTATTTCTACCTGTCTGACTCTCGTTCCACCTTTCACCACATTTCTTGCATAGTCTTCCTTTAGGAGCAACCCTACTCCATTTCTCTTCCCATCAGAACCATGATAAAACAGTTTGTAGCCTCCTCCAATGTTTCTAGCCTTGCTGCCCTTCCACCTGGTCTCCTGCACACACAAAATGTCTACTCTTCTTCTCTCCATCACATTAGCTATTTCTCTACTTTTCCCTGTCATTGTACCTACATTCAAAGTTCCAAACTTCAGACCAACACTTCTATCCTTCCTCTTTTTCTCCTAACTAAACACCCTGCTCTTCTTCTCTGTCTTCGACCAACAGTAGTCCAATTTCCACCAGTACCCTCTACGTCAACAGCACTGTTGGCGGTTGTTGTTAACCCGGGCCCTGTAATCCTGTAATTGTTTTTGTGATACGCATATTTGATTTGGCCAAAGGTTTTACACTGGATGCCCTTCCTGACACAACCCTCCCCATTTATCCGGGCTTGGGACTGGCACTATAAAACACTGGCTTGTGCACCCTATTGGCTGGATGACATATATTTCATCTTTATATGATGTCATATATTGTATCTTTATTATATGATGTCATTTATTTATCATTATTATATGATGCCATATACTGAATTATCATAGTCTAATAGCTCAAAACTACATATAGGCCGCAAGGTGAAGCACAAAAAGTCTTTTAGAAATTGAATTCTGCTTCGACGTCTGCGAACTACACGATCTCAACTTCATAAAAAAGAACGAGTTACAGTAAACTTACAGCAAAAAGTTCGTCGCAAAAAATCCTGCCCATTTTTTTAATAACGAGGCATTTTATAAAGAACTAGTGTCTTCAGGGCGCAATAATATTTTGGTGCGCGAGAGGTGGCACAGTCGACACGGGACTACACTAATGGGGTAGCAGCTTTTGGTAAACAGAAAAGCAAGATGGCTGCCTGCAGAGTTTCATCTAGCAGTACCGAAGAAGAGAAAACTCACCAAAAATGAGTGAAACAATGAAATCTTCTGGACATAAACAGTGCTATATGCACATAGCCTCTGTGAAGCACAAAAAAATTCAGTATTTCACACTCGTACAAGAATACATACAAGAAGAGTCTACAACGGTGGCTCGGGTTGAGGGGTGAGTGTCGATACGTAGCTGAAAACTACAAACACTGCCTGGATTTAGAGTTTGAAAGCATTCCCGAGAACACTGCTTTCCATCCCACATGCTATCGAAGGTTTATTGACAAGAGTGCAATTGCAAAAGTGAAAAGCATGAGAGAGGAGAGGATACGGAAGACCACTCAAGGGGATCTGGTGTTGGTTAAAGATCCTCCTGCATGGTATTATCATATTATCATACCATGCAGATTATATTTTTTCACAGGGACGGGCAACAGGATACGCATCATTGACATTACCAAGGTGTCATCGGCTCTTGGAACCAGTGCTCTTGGAACCAAACAAATGGTCCTTGTCATTGATGACTTCCTTTTATTGATCAAAATGACTTAACATACAAAGTTCACCTTATCGTCTATTTGCCTCATTGTTCTTCGTGCAGTTTAGAATCCATTTGGCCCACTTTAGAAGACTTTTGGGAGAATTCCTCTCTATCGGTAACGTTAAGAAAAACCATGGAGGCAGCCATGTTGCCGGAAGTGTTGACATCAATCAGCTACTCGATTGGTCTAGCACGATTACGTGTCAAACCGTGCCACTGCTCGTGAACCAAACTTTTATTACGGCAGGATTTTTTGCGACAAACTTTTTGCTGTAAGTTTTAACGTAACTCGTTCTTTTTTATGATGTTAAGATCATGTAGTTCGCAGATGTTCGCAGAGAGAGATGAAACGATAATAGGGTTCACCTTATGGCCTAATATGTATATCATATATTTTCGTTTACCACTGAGTTTCAAGAACATGTTTGATAAACAATTTAAAAAAAAAACATTTAGAATGAAAGTTCATCTATGAACACAATGGTTGACTTCTTATGTAAGTCCCACAAGTTCTCTTCTCATACAGTCATGCTTTATCTTCTATTTTCTTCAAAATGAGAGTGGAGACTATTTAAAATTTGAATTTTTTAAGGAAAACTTCACACTTGATTTACTGAGCCTATATTACAATACGATAGTGGACACTCTAAACTGCTGACTCGTGGAAAAGCAAACCAGGTCCTTTGTGCATGGGTATGTTTTCTTCTTCAGTCTGTGTCACAATCATTTCATGTTTATTACTCCAACTACGTGGGGGCATTTCTGCCAGTCAGCAGTGTTTCAGGGCTAAGCTATGTGTGAGGGAAACAATGTCTGTGTAAACTGGGACACAGTCACGGCTGGTTGTCACAAACAAAACCAGCACCAGGATCAGCTGATCCATCATGTTTCTATGAATACATGTGTCATACCTGCAAAAACACGTTTCAGTGTTTTTACTGAGAAAAAAAAAGTTTTGAGCTGAAAAGATATGAAGAAAACATCTCGTTGCTTTTGGTATTTTTTTCCAGGGTGAGCAGCTTTGTCAGAGTCATGATAGATATGGTTTGATATCTTTACCATCGGCCTCCTCTAGGGTGGTCCCAGACTCAGTGATAAGTGGATCAGGTTTGTTAGCGTAGCATCAGTGTGTGTGGTGGTTTGATGAACCTTTGCTGTGCTGCTGCAGCAGTGATTGTCACTGTTCCCACGGGGACGCCTTGAAAGAGTATGCATTCTGTTGTGAGTCTGTTTTTGTGTCTGTCTACTTCTTCTGAAATCTTACAGATCTCCAAGACACAAGTCATTTTGTAATATATCTGACAGTGGAGACCTAAACCCATCTGTTTAAGTCTCCACTGTCCATGTCTTTAGGCCTAAAATCTTCTGAGTCCTGATCTCAGTTTTACATTTTTGACAAAGAACCAGAGTACTTTCTGACCTAATAATTTCTTCCTCTTGTCCAAAACCTAATGTCTGTCGTCAAAGAATTTGCCACTTCCACCGTCATCCTCACTGCCACTAATATACTGACCCTGCCCCAAGGAGCAAAACATTTGTAACAAATGTTTATGATTTTAATCATATATATATATATATATATATATACAGTTGTATGAAAAGGTTTGGGCACCCCTGATCATTTTCAAGATTTCCATTTATAAATCATTGGGTGTTTGGATCAGCAACTTCATTCTGATTTATCAAAAAAACTGATGGACACAGTAATATTTCAGAAGTGAAACTAGGTTTATTGGACTAACAGAGGATGTGCAATATGCATCAAAACTAAATTACACAGGTGCAAAAATGCACCCCAACAGAAAAAAATAATCAATATTTAGTAGATCCTCCTTTTGCTAAAATAACAGCTTATACACGTTTTATAACTTCCAATGAGTTTCTGGATTCTGGATGGAGGTATTATGGACCATTCCTCTCCAAAAAACATCTCCAGTTCAGTTAAGTTTGATGGTTGCTGAACATGGACAGCCCGCTTTAGATCTTCCCACAGATTTTCATTGATATTCAGGTCTGGGGACTGGGATGGCCATCCCAGAACATTGTACTTGCTCCTTTGCATGAATCACAGAGTAGATTTTGAGCAGTTTTTTGGGTCGTTGTCTGGTTGAACTATCCAGCCCCATCGTAACTTCAACTTTGTGACTGATTGTTGAACATTATTCTCAAGAATCTGCTGATATTGAATGGAATCCATGCGACCCTCAACATTAACAAGATTCCCAGTACCAGGACTGGCCACACAGCCCCATAACATGATGGATTCTCCACCACATTTAACTGTGGGTAGCAAGTGCTTTTCTTGGAATGCTGTGTTCTTTCGCCACCATGCATAATGCCCCTTATTATGACCAAATAACTCAATCTTTGTTTCATCAGTCCACAGCACCTTGTTCCAAAATGGAGCTGGCTTGTCCAAATGTGCTTTTGCATACCTCAAGTGACTCTGTTTGTGGTGTGTGTGCAGAAAAGGCTTCTTCCGAATAGTTGAATGATGCACAGTGACACCATCTGCAGCAAGATCATGTTGTAGGTCTTTGGTGGTGGTCTGTGGGCTGTCTTTGACCATTCTCACCATCCTTCGCCTTTGCCTCTCCGATATTGTTCTTGGCCTGTCACTTCTGGCCTTAACAAGAATTGTGTTTGTGGTCTTCCATTTCCTCACTATGTTCCTCACAGTGGAACCTGACAGCTGAAATCTCTGTGATAGCTTTTTGTAGCCTTCCCCTAAACCATTATGTTGAACAACCTTTTCTTTCAGGTCATTTGAGAGCTGTTTTGAGGCCCCCATGTTGCCATGTTGTGCAAGTTTTTGCACCTGTGTAATTTTGATGCATATTGCACATCTTCTGTTAGTCCAATGAACCTAGTTTCACTTCTGAAATATTACTGTGTCCATCAGTTTTTCGATAAATCACAATGAAGTTGCTGATCCAAACACCCAATGATTTATAAATGAAAATAATGGTTAATGGAAAATAAAGCTAACACTTAGCATTTAGCATTGAGGCTATGATACTGTAACCCAGTAGCTAAGTTCACAAAAGTGAAAGAATATCTTTCACCATCCCATAATCACAGTGTAATGTGTGTTATAGAGATGTAAATGCAATGTATTTGGTAGTGTTTTTAAAAAAAGCAACTGTAAGTCCCCATTATGTCAAGTATATAAATCTGTATTAATTCAGCTAACACACACACACACACCATGATGTTTTATGAATCTTCACAGTATTTAGACATTATCAACAGTAACACAAGTTTTTGTTGCACTGCACTGTATGTGTATGTTGGTGTGTGTGTGCGCACATTTCAGACATCTGCAGAAATGAGAAAGGTCCTGAGATTCTCCTGAGTCACAGACCTCCCACACACTTCCTCTCCCAGAGCAACACACACTCGTACACAAATATAGCACCGATGCTCACACAGACTGTGGCCGGTGAAAAGACGTAAACAAAAAAGGCTCCGCTTTCATTTGTTCAAATAATACCCACAGCCATATACATTAATGAATACATTTAACCCTCCTGTTGTCCTCATATTCTGTATACAGTATGTCACAAAAGGGAGTACACCCCTCACATTTCTGCAGAGATTTCATTATAATGTTTAATAGAACAACACTGAAGAAACATCGCTTTGACACAATGAAAAGTAGTCTGTGTAAAGCTTATATAGCAGTGTAAATTTATTTTTCCCTTCAAAAAAACTCAAAATATAGCCATTAATAGCTAAACCCCTGGCAACAAAAGTGAGTACACCCCTAAATGTCCAAACAAAGCACTGCTTGTCATTTTCCCTCCAAAATACCATGTGACTCGTTACTCTTACTAGGTCTCAGGTGTGAATAGGGAGCAGGTGTGTTCAATTTGTAGTACAGCTCTCACACTCTGTCATACTGGTCACTGAAACTCCCAAGATGGCACACCATGGCAAGGAACTCTCTGGGGACCTTAAAAAAAAAGAATTGTGGCACTACATAAGGCTGGCCAAGGCTACAAGAAGATTGCCAACACCCTGAAGTTGAGCTGCAGTACAGTGGCCAAGATCCTCCAGCGTTTTAAAAAATCAGGATGCACTCACAACAGGGCTCGTGTTGGACGTCCAAAGAAGCTGAGTGAACGTGCACAGC
>NC_024327.1:3249098-3253922 GCF_000523025.1 Cynoglossus semilaevis
CCCCCAATATAAGCAGCTTAATTGAATATTAAACACCAATTCCTATTTTACTTGAAGAAACAACTTGTCATTCACCATAAATTGTGTGAATACCTAAGTTTTCCCTCTTCACCTGGCAGAAAGACTGCATTTATTCAAGACAACAGGAGGGTTGCTATGACACTGTCAATTGTATTATTGTTTACTCTATAGGTGGTAAGCAATATTTGTATAGTATTTCTATGGCTTAGGAGAGAATAAAAATGTAAAAGGAGTTTTGAATGCAGCCCTAAGTAGGCATGCAGGTCAGTCTCATCCATCCTTTTCCAGCTGTCTCCATATTTGAGAAAACCCTCCAGATTTTTCATCTCCAGGATTATTTTTTCTATTGCTGGTGTGATAAACATGTAAAATGTTGAGACAATGTCATGGGCATGAGAAACGGCATATCTTGTGGGTCCTGGGGTCATCCTCATGACATTTTGTTTTGCCACCCTGCCATGTTTGTCATATGCTGACAAGGACCATGTTATTTTGATGTTTTTTGAAAGGAAAGTCTCTCTTTCAGCTTCAGGGATTTCTTCTTCTTCTGAAGATGAATCATCATGCTCTGGGTTGTATTACTCCCCGTCTAATTCTTCTGAATCACAGAAGTCTTGTTGGACATCTGATAAAATCAGCTCTGGAGCCTGTTCAATGTTACAACACGCACTCATGGCTTCAGCACAGCTAGAATTCGGGGTAGTGTCATCTGCAGCACCTTTATAGCCTCTGGGAGTCCACACAGACAAAGAGGCAATATTGTTACGTTTGGGTCAGATCGGGTCACAGGCAGTGCAGTCCGCGAGAAGACCACCTGTCTTGTCTTGTTTACGTCTGCTATTGACTGATCTGAGACAGAACTAAAACATTCCCACATTATGTGGTGTGTAACTAACTCTGTGACTGTGATTTCAACTCAATTTGACTGTCGGGTCATTTTGACCCGAAGACAATGTTTGTACCTTTTTTTGTACAGCTTACATGGAAATATGAATAAAGGCAACAATTCACTTTTTCTAATGTTGTGGTCAATCTAGGAAAAGTCATCAAATTTCAAGTTTCAAAAATATTGTTTATTGGGGATTTTTGTTTGGTTTTTAACAGTGGCGGATCATTTTGACCCGAGGACAACAGGAGGGTTAAGATTCTGACTGAAAATGACGTCTAACCACAGTCTTGTTTGAAGGGTCCCAGAATGATGTGAATAAAGTTGAAGAACACAGTTTTTCTTTTTTTTTTCTTTTGGTTTACAAAGTGGAAAAACAAGGCTATAGTGTAAGAGTAAATGTTCTCCTCTTTTATTGTCTCTAGAGGGCCCTGTTGTATGATGTTTTATTCAGTTGATATTCTGCTTGAGAAACACAAATCCAGGATTTGTTCTGTTTCTTTTCAGAGAGGGAGAGATCAACAGGATCAGCTTCAAATTTATTTTTTATAATATAATATAAAGGTTTGATTTTTCTTCCCCCCAGTGACTTATTTTGATCTTCCACTCCTGTCACTTGACAGGACTTAAAATGCTGTGAAAGTCAGGATTAAAATAAATGTTTGTTTTCCGTTTACACAATTAAAATTATTCCTACTTAAATCACACTCCAAAACAGCCAAAGTGTGTGTGTGTTTCTGTGTTTTGTAAATCAGGTATCCACAGAGTAAAATACGTGTCATGCAGTCAAATGGTCCCGTTAATGTTATACTGTATGTAGTACAGAGTAGTACAACGGTCCAGCATTTGTAATATTAACAACACCCTCTTAACACAGCAGCTGAGTTTAATGAAACAACACTTTAACATAATAGCAGTACTCAAGTTTTCAGTGTTTGTTTGAAAATGTTATCATTTTGGAGAGAATTTATCAAATGTTGTATGTTAGCTATTTTTAGGCTAACTTCAGTTCATATATGGCAGATTTTTTGGTTAAGATTGAAACTGTTTTTGTTGTTCCTGATGAACTCCAAGTTGGAGTTTTTGGTCTTTGATTAGAATTTTTTTTTCATCTACATTTGCACTCAAGTTTGTTAAAAATACACAGGGAAACACTTTTACCACTACACTACAGTATATGCAACCAAATATATTGTAATACTTGGCGACGCATGGTGCAATCATGATGATAAAAAAGGAAAACCATTCTACTGCTGGTACAGCTGATCAAAAACTGCACTACTGTAATGTTCTTATGGCACTTTCAAATCAATAAAACTGATTAACAATACTATTTAGAATAATATACTCACATAAAAATGACTTCTTTGTTCCTAACTTGTAGTTTGTTGTCTTTATTTACCCACCTGTATCTTTTAGACTAAAAGAAAACAGGACAAACAAACACAAACACTTTTCTAGAGTGAGTACAAGTTTCTCACCTGTTGCTGATACATTCTTTTAGCTCTGTTGTCCAGGAGCTGACCTGCTGGTCGTTGTCTGTCTCAAATACCAGGCTGCCTCGATTAACCTGCGTAGCCAAAAAAAAAGAATACTGTTCACCACAGATAATAATAACAACAGTCTATGTTAAAGTCAAGTGTCACTGACACTTCGGTCCTGTCAGTGGTGTTAGACTGTAACGACGGGCTTGCCGTTACCCCCAGATGCATGCACGTTGTAATAAGGACACATAGGAGATGTGTAAGAAGAACATTTATTGGTTGGTCGTGTTCGGGTGTGCGTTGCCGGCGAGGGCGGAGACGCACGGCGCGGGACCGGTCCGCCTCGTGGTCCGCTTGCTAGCCGCCGCTGCTCAACCGCTTGAACACACAAAACACAGACACACAGACTAAATACACGAGTATGAAGACTCGTTAAACAAACCGAAGTATATTGTGGATTGAGCTAGGGCGTAACAACACAAAGGGAAACTTACCACAACCTGCTGCTCTGTCTTCACATGGTGTCACGTCAAGACAGGTCCCCGGGGAACGTGGCCCTTATGTATGGTTCTGGAGGACAGTAGTAAGTGGGAAGTGGGAGTAGGGGAGTTTGTGTGGGGTTCTGTAAATATGTTCATGTTCATATATTCATGTGTATGTATTTGTGGTGTTTATTAATGGTATATGGGTTTGCAACTAGGTGTTTATATTGTATATATTGTATTTATGTAAATATTTATGGTTTATTAAGATATGTGTAAATATATAAAAACACCGCTCAATGGTTTGAGCCAATCAGTCATGTGATTAAGGGGAAAGGGATAAAAGGGACGGAGAAATGTTTGTTGGAGATCGAGTTGTGGAGTTTGTATTGGAAGTAGATTGGAGAATAGGATTGCGAGGATTATTATTATCATCATTATCATCAGCATCATCAGCATCATCAGCATCATCAGTTTTGTTGTTGTTGTTGTTGTTGTAGTAAAGTGGTTGATTTTGTATGTGTGGAATAAACACACATACAGTACCACCTGGAGAATCATTCTCTTGTGTTTTGCCTTCGGACCGCTCGGGCAAACTGACATAGACCTTGCTGCAGTTGTTGTCATTCATACACTCACTCAATATCAACCATTCGCTGGGTCAGAGGGAGTTGTCGTACCTTTAAAACAAAAGTGTTTATGTTGTCTGGCATCTCTAGTAGGTTGCACTGACGCACTTCTTGGATATCAGAGCACAGAGTCATCAGCTTTGGGATAGAAGCCTGGAAAATAGAATTGAGAAGTAGTTTGAGACAAAATAAATCAGATTCTTCCATGCGACAAAAAGATACAAACAAAGAAGCTGCAGTGCACATTTAAATAAAAAGAAATACTTATCTAAAAGCCAGAATAATGCTACACAGGAGAAGACTTACATGAGTTTAACGTTACCTGAGATAGATATGTGTTGCATATAAAAAAACATATTGTATATAATATGCACAAAAATACATGCATTCTCCAGGTGTAAAGCCACTTTTTGAAAAAAATCTGTTCTTTGTAAACAAACCTAACAGGACATCAAAACAGCAGCCATACAGAGTTAAAACTATAATAATGCAACAAGAAACACACACACACATGCCTGTCTTGGTCAGCTGTGTGGACAGTCATTGTGAAATGATGCACGAGGCAAACATGCAGAACTTTAGCACTGACTTTAAAAAGTATGAACCTTTGCAACTTAGAGCTGACATTTGGGATTTTTTACTCCTGATTTGTGACCAACATGATGACCCTGCTACACCTCAGGTTTTAAACTTCTAACCTTAACAAAAGCAGAACGCTGAATGAAAGCTTGCGACTTCCTGCCTGAGCGACAGTGTCATTTAAGTAGAAGGGTTTTGAGCTAAATTCCTTTCCATTTTTGTTTGAAGAAATAACATTACGTTACTATTTACTGCAGTCCCATCATTTGCCCTTTGAGCTGTTAGATTTATACTGTTCATAGTCACTATTGAAATAATGTGCTGTTTGTGGCAAAAGACCTGGGAGCAAAGCCTGTTATCACATGATCTGTTTATATAACTTCCATTATTGCCCATTTTTCCATTATTGTCATAGTAACTTCAAGGGCAAGTTCAGATACCATGAGGGCATGGGCTTATCAACACCAATTTCTGACCCTGTGTCAAATGTATAAGCAGGAACTCTTAGAGTATGAAGAAAAGCAGAAGGTAACAGCAGTGAGGAGAGGCAACAAAGGGAAGGATAGGTAAAAAAAAAAAGAAAAAAGAGACAGAGCAGACGTAAATGCAGGGAGGACAGATTCCAGGGCTTTGTTCACCGGATGAGTTTGACTTTATGTGACAGTGAGTGAGCCTGTGAAATGTCCATGTTAATCCTGCACACACATAAAAACAGACAGGGACATCAAAAAAGCAGATTGCCC
>NC_024327.1:3254288-3258005 GCF_000523025.1 Cynoglossus semilaevis
CCCAAAAACAGAGCCGCCCCCCCCCCCCCCCCCCCCGCCCCCGGACCAATCCCCTAATTTTACAGCCCTAATGAATGAATCCCATCCGACCAGCTCTGCTGCTCAACCACAGTGTTGACTATTATCGATAAAAATCCGGCGTGACACACTGATGAAAGAGATGTGACTCATGTAGTAAGACCTGAGTCAGTGAATAAGGAACTGACTAAAAGTCAACTTGTGCAAACTGCTGTGACTGCTGAATTTGACTTGACCAGATGTTCAGCAAACATTTCTTTCAGCTACTTTAAATTCAGGTTTAAACATGAAGGTTTCCTTCTGACTGACCTGGGAGGAATAATGGGAATGTGAGACGAATATATCAGGGTGATCTCATATGTGTCAGTGTGTGTATGCACACAGAAAAGAATCGGGGGAAGGAGTTCAAGGTCAAAGCACATTTCCTATCACAGCAGAATGTTACTCCCTGGAGGACGAAGCAGGCCTTTGCCTCTTTAGGCCATAAGGTGAACCCTATTATCATCTCACTCCGACGTTTGCGGACTACATGATCTTAATTTCATAAAAAAGAACGAGTTATGTTAAATGTACACAAGTTTAACGCAACACTCCTGTGCAGCAAAAACACCATTGTGTCACATTCTTCAAGATCACACTGCAGGTCTTCAACAGCATGGACAGATTGTACACCCTCCATTACAATCACATTGATCCCTGTGTGTTATGTACAAGCTGAGGTCTTTGCCCACTCCTGTAAGGTATATTTGTCCTTTTTTTGCATATTATGCACAGGGCAGGAAGGATGGGGCCAGAGCTCGCGATGGGCAGGCCTGACCTGGGTCTAAGTTTCTTTGTCGGACATGGAGTCGTCCTGCTCGATGTTGATGGGATGGCCTCACTTCTTGAGCGGTCTTCCGTATCCTCCCTCTCTCTCTCACGCTCGAGACGCCTTTTCACTTTTGCAATTGCAATCTTGTTGATAAACCTCCGGTAGCATGTGGGATGGAAAGCAGCGTTCTCGGGAATGCTTTCAAACTCTAAATCCAGGCAGTGTTTGTAGTTTTCAGCTACGTATCGACACTCACCCCTCAACCCGAGCCATCGTTGTCGACTCTTCTTGTGCGTATTCCACCGTGAGAGTGTGAAATCCTGTCTTTTTTTGTGCTTCACAGAGGCTATGTGCATATTGCATAGGTTATGTCCTGAAGGTTTTGTTATTTTACTAATTTCTCATTTTTTACTCATTCTTCTTCGGTAATGCTAGATGAAACTCCGCAGGCAGCCATCTTGCTTTTCTGTTTACCAAAAGCTGCTACCCTATTGGTGTAGTCCCGTCACGTGTCGAACCTGCCACAGCTCGTGCACCAAAATTTTATTGCGCCCTGAAGACGCTAGTTCTGTATAAAATGCCTCGTTATGAAAAAATGGGCAGGATTTTTTTAAAGCTGAACATAACTCCTTTTTATGAACTAAAGATTGTGTAGTTCCCAGACGTCGGAGCGGAATTAAATTTCTGAAAGACTTTTCGTGGGTCACCTTACGGCCTACTTCTCTCTCTTTATTTTGTAATCGTCAAAAATCTCCTTCAAGCATCTGCCCTTAAAACACAAATGAGCGATGTGGGAAAACTCATGCTTAAACCATGCCTGGAGCAAGGTCAGGGAAGTGTTATCAGTGGATTTCAGGCTTCATTTAGAGATTTTTACTGTATTAAAAATGACATCTGGCCAAGGTTGACTTAATTCAGTGACAATGTAGGAAATGTTCGTTGTTAAACATAGCAGTAAAAACACAAACTCAGTGGCGCTCAAAGTGATAGTACTGTTAAAGAAACAACTCTGGCCTCTGAACCTCACTCGGTCACTTTCACCATTTCTTCTCTGAGCCACTGTGAGGATAGAGACAATTTGATTTATGACACAAAGGAATTGTGTTATTCTCCATCCAAACACTGCAGAGACTGGAGGTCATCTTTTCAACACAGGGCTGCTTATTATGACCCTGCACAGGCTGCAAGGAGGAGTGTGTCTGTAATGTTTTGTTGTTGTTGTTGTTGTTTTTTTAACTTCTGCATGTGTCAACAGTGACCAAACAAAACAAACTCAAGGCCCAACATGATCTTTTCCCTGTAGTTTATCAATATTTTTATTACTATTTTATACTTTCACTACCCGGCAAATAATAACTGAAGAGAAATAATTTTCTGTATAATCTCTCCATGAAAAACTGATTAGCACCAGACAGACCGGAGCAGTGGGCTTGTTGTTTGCTCAATACTTCGTGGACTGGCTAGGGCTGGGATTCAAACCCTCAGTCCTCCCATTACAAACTCAATCTTCTCACCACTAGGCGATGTGCTACCCGTGAATTTCTATTTGGACTACAGATAATAGTTGTGATGTGTGTGTGCCCAAATTAACAGAAACATTTTTTTTCCTGGTTTCTCCATTATATTCTTGAACATGAAAGATTCCAAATCCTAATCCAAAACTCAGACTGATCAACGCCAGTGTAGTCTGTGCACCACAGACCTCTGACGGTTTCTGTTCCATTTACTTTTAAGCAAACATTTGGAAAAGCTTGTTTTTCAAATTAATGGATCATTATAATAAAATACAATAGATTAGTAACTTTGGTTGCTTCCTGTATTTGGAGCAAGTAGAAGAAAGAAAAAGATTTTATTGGTCACTGGACATTTTTACATACACATAGACATACTGTACTTTCAGCCCAACCGTGAAAAAGCCTGAGGAGCGAGGGAGTTTTCAGTGCCTACGCCTGTTCCCTTGACCACAAGCCAAGAGCCAGCCTGAAATGCCATTCAACTGCAATAACTTGTAAAAATGTTCATTGGTATTCTGTAGGGTTAACACTTAGCTAAGTGCTAAACAGTGCTAAAGCTAAGCTTCTTTTTTCACTAGTAAAACCCTCGTTTGTTTTTCTGTCTTTTGCTGCAAACAGTTAAATTGAAAATAATAACATCAGAATGAATAACGCACAAGAAAAATAGTAAAGTAGCACTGGTGGCCCCAGATAAATGACTTAAAAAACTACTACGTCTGAGAAGCCATTCCTTCAGAAACTTTTTTTTCACAGCAGTGTTGACCTGTTAACAACAGTCCAATCCTTAAAATTCAAGTAACTGTGAATGTTTCATCATGGATATGGATATAAAAGATCAACAAAGCTTTTTATTTTCTCAGTCTCAGTTCATTCTAGAATCCAGGGGTTCGTTTCTTGAAGCGGACTTAGAGTTAATTAACTCAGTATTAGAGGGAACTCTGACTTTCCAGTTTCACGAAGCAGGCTAGACCGTGACGCTGACTCGGTTGCTATGACCACATATGCCTTGGAGCAAACCTGCTCCGTAGCAGTTTTAAGGTCCTTAAGTCTGAGTTAAGTAGTCAGTCCATAATCATATGCAGGGCGTGGCCGTTTGTTGAGGAGCCTGTGGACATCAAAGTTGCTTAGAAGAAACTGATGACAGGAAAGAATCCTGAGACCACGACTAGATATTTTAGCACTCCCCGAAAGTTTTGTTCGAGCGTTTCCGTTTTTCTTCGCAATCTATGTAATAGAATTGAATTCGATTATCAGCCCACATTTCGTTTGCCAATCGTAGTCGTGCTCTTGGTACAATGTATTGAGCAAATACATTGTATTGCACTTCGTTTTTTACGAACGGTAGTTTCCTTTTGTTGTGGTAAGGTTTTACCA
>NC_024327.1:3258105-3258378 GCF_000523025.1 Cynoglossus semilaevis
TCATGACCATAGGTAAGGGTAGGAACGCAGATCGACACGTAAATCGAGAGCTTTGCCTTTCGACTCAGCTCCTTCTTCACCTTCCTTCTGCACCGATCCGCCTGTCAATCTCACGTTCCATCCTTCCGTCACTCGTGAACAAGAGCCCAAGATACTTAAACTCCTCCACCTGAGACTTCCCTTACCCTTACTTATGGCCGCAGCTTCGGACAGCCGCGCCAACAATGGAAGTGGAGAACATAGTCCACTCAGACTCAATGTCTCCAGCCCCCC
>NC_024327.1:3258963-3266558 GCF_000523025.1 Cynoglossus semilaevis
GGGACGGGTGGGCCAGTCGCCGCCGCTCCCGCGGACGAGAGGAGGGGGGGGGGTTGAACCGCTATTTGTCTGATCCGTCGCCTGGGACCTGTTTGCCTTGGGAGACCCTACCAGGGGCATTAAGCCCCCGACAACATAGCTCCTAGGTTCATTCAGATACTCGAACCCCTCCACCACGTTAAGGTTGCGGTTCAAGGAGGGGTAATATCTATCCTATATAATATTATATTATATATGTATAGTAGCACCTAGTAATAATGGTTGTATAAATCTGGTCGACATCATACACTAATATATCTGCTGGAACTGCCTATATACTGTAGCTAACTGTTTATCTAATTTAATTATTTAATTACTCAACCGTTTATACTGTTCATATATTTAAACTATTTATATACCTGTTCACATAACATCATTATAATTATACTAGTTCTGCCTAAATATACACTATATTACCAAAAGTATTCGCTCACCTGCCTTGACTCATACTATGAACTGAAGTGCCATCCCATTCCTAACCCAGAGTTCAATATGATGTCGGTCCACCTTTTGCAGCTATTACAGCTTCAACTCTTCTGGGAAGACTGTCCACAAGGTTGAGGAGAGTGTTTTTAGGAATTTTTGACCATTCTTCCAAAAGCGCATTGGTGAGGTCACACACTGATGTTGGTCGAGAAGGCCTGGCTCTCAGTCTCCGCTCTAATTCATCCCAAAGGTGTTCTATCGGGTTCAGGTCAGGACTCTGTGCAGGCCAGTCAAGTTCATCCACACCAGACTCTGTCATCCATGTCTTTATGGACCTTGCTTTGTGCACTGGTGCACAGTCATGTTGGAAGAGGAAGGGGCCCGCTCCAAACTGTTCCCACAAGGTTGGGAGCATGGAATTGTCCAAAATGTTTTGGTATCCTGAAGCATTCAAAGTTCCTTTCACTGGAACTAAGGGGCCAAGCCCAGCTCCTGAAAAACAACCCCACACCATAATTCCTCCTCCACCAAATTTCACAGTCGGCACAATGCAGTCTGAAATGTACCGTTCTCCTGGCAACCTCCAAACCCAGACTCGTCCATCAGATTGCCAGATGGAAAAGCGTGATTCATCACTCCAGAGAACGCGTCTCCACTGCTCTAGAGGCCAGTGGCGGCGTGCTTTACACCATTGCATCCGACACTTTGCATTGCACTTGGTGATGTGTGGCTTGGCTGCAGCTGCTCGGCCATGGAAACCCATTCCATGAAGCTCTCTGCGTACTGTACTTGGGCTAATCTGAAGGTCACACGAAGTTTGTAGCTCTGTAGCAGTTGACTGTGCAGAAAGTCGGCGACCTCTTTGCACTAGGGGCTTCAGCATCCGCTGACCCCTCTCCGTCACTTTACGTGGCCTACCACTTCGTGGCTGAGTTGCTGTTGTTCCCAAACGCTTGCATTTTGTTATAATAGAGCTGACAGTTGACTGTGGAATATTTAGGTGCGAGGAAATTTCACGACTGGATTCGTTGCACAGGTGGCATCCTATGACAGTTCCACGCTGGAATTCACTGAGCTCCTGAGAGCGGCCCATTCTTTCACAAATGTCTTGTTTCACAGTCTGCATGCCTGAGTGCTTGATTTTATACACCTGTGGCCAGGCCAAGGGATTAGGACACCTGATTCTGATCACTTGAATGACTGAGCGAATACTTTTGGTAATATAGTGTATGTCACATGAAGTTTGTAGCTCTGTAGCAATTGACTGTGCAGAAAGTCGGCGACTTGCTTGATTTTATACACCTGTGGCCAGGCCAAGGGATTAGGACACCTGATTCTGATCATTTGAATGCAAATACTTTTGGTAATATAGTGTACATATACATACCATAGAGATAATGTGGTATACTTAGTGTACATACAATTATATATTAAATATATAAATATACTGTACATGTATATATATATATAAAACAATGGTTAACAATGGTATAATATAAAATGGTATGAAATAATAATAATAAAATAATAATAAATAATAATTGAGATTGCAATCAGCAACACCATACACTGCAACAATAATTACCTACTAATCTACTAATACTACTAACACTATCTATCTACTTCTACTAACCTACTAATCTACTAACATCCACTGTTCAGGTTTCCCATTTTCATTGACAGTGTGCTGCTACTCATGTTTGTATTTTATTGTATTTTACCTATTTGTGTGTTCTTACTGTTGTCTTTGGTGCTGTACTGCTGCTGGAGCCTAAATTTCCCAAAGGTAACTCCCAGGGGATAAATAAAGTGCTATCTCTCTATCTATCTATCAAGCCATGTGACAAATCACTTAATGTGAATGACATTAGAAGTGTTCTTTGGAACTCTGTGGTTTGTAGCATGGTGAAATCTCTATATGACTCACTGTTGACAAGTTATCACTTGACCCTTCAATCACACTGTCAATGCAAGTGTGGTGCAAAAAAACAACACTGAGGTGAGAGTGTGTGTGTGTGTGTGAGAGAGAGAGAGAGAGAGAGAAAGAACTGAAATCAGCAGTGTTGTAAAGAACTACAGACAAACATCTCCTCACGCATTCCCATTCATCAAAATTTATTACAACATGTCTGGGTAAAATAAATGGGACTGGTTACAGGATTTCTACAGCATATACACATGTGGTGAACAAACATTCATCTAACAAATACACAAGGATGCATGTACACCCACGCAAACATCTGTATTTATTGCAAGGCTCACTCAATGTTTCGGTCCCCGGAAACGAACCTTTCTAGCATTTCTGGAACCAAATTCAAAAAAAAAAATATTGGCCGTGCTAAAAAGAACACAGTTGTGATGCAAGACTAAACAGATTCTCATTACTTCTCTTCACTATAACTAGTGAGCTATTATTTGGTGTGTAATTTAGTTTTTATCCTCCAAACTAGCAATACATTAATATTAGAAAAATCTCACAAAATCTGAAAACTACTGCAGCATTCCCTATTAATTTTCCATAAGAAAAAACAAAAATGCTACTCATTATCCACTCTTACGAAAACAATTCAAATGAGTACACCAACTTGAAAATACTTTAGTTTCAAGTTTTATCAAGGAAATGAACAAAGAAAACATCCGACCAATTCCATTTGTTAAATTGTTATAAACACTAGTACTGATACTAGTAAAATTGGTAGACCAACACATTGGTTGGATGCAAAAGGCTAGAGGATTTCAGAGTCATTTTGTTAAAATTTATGTCACATGTCACAGAGCAGGTCATCTGTAAGTCAAAACATGCCAGTTTCACAATGTTTTGTCTTGGCTATTTACCTTTTATGAAAGATTCAGGTTAACTATTGCTTTTAGTCTAACTACCTTTAAAACGTACCAATTCCATGGAAAATGTTATTGAGGAACAGCTGATGCTTTCATTTATTTTGTCCCTTAAAAATGTCTTCAAAAACGAGTGGTATTTGAGAACGCAAAGACACATGCTCGTCACATGTTTAATGTCGCTGATGAAGGCCTCTGTCATGGTTACACAGGTAATGACCCAAAATGCAAGCTCAGACGACGGTTGGTGAGAAAAGAGGATTTATTTTGCCGTGGGAGAAAAAGGGGAAGGAGAGGGTCCGATAACGAGATGGAGGAAATGGCTGAGGTGAAGCAGTGGTTGAAGCGGATGGAGGAGGCACAGAGTGCGGGCTGTCCGGAGATGGCTGGTGGAGAGCAGGCAAGCAGGTAGCAGGAGGTGGACCACGGTGGCTGAACAAACGATCTGACAAGGAGTGGGAGAAAAGCCAGGGTTTATATGCAGTCAGTGATGAGTTGATGGAAGGCAGTTGAGCTGAGGAATGGCAGGTGTGCTTCAATGATTATCCAGGCAGGACCAGGGAAATGTGCCATGCCCACAACACAGACAGAGACAAGTACACAACACAAGGATGGGGAAAACAAGGTAAAACACAGGGAAACAACAGTCACGACTGCCATCATGACAGCCTCAGGGTTGTCATTAATAAAATCTTGTATAATCAGGGAATTACCCAACGTATACAGTGGAGCTTTGACATGACCAGCTGCAACTGGACTTTGAGTTTCAGGGAAGAACACACCCTGGCCTTTTCCTAAGAAGTAAGACTTGTGTTTGTAAGACAATGGCCTAAGTAGTACTGATCATGTTTCATTAGCACTGGTCTTGTCGTGTTAGCAACTGTTAATGGTTGGTATTTTAAATAAGCATCTACTTTGGTTTCAATTCAAATTGGTGTATGATTTTTTTCTTACACAACCACTGGAGCTTAAGAAAGTTTTTTTTTGCATGGTCCAAGGTGATGCAGACACACTGACTCTTCTCGTGTTTGTCTACCCCACTGTGACTATGACTGTCTTATGACTGTCCACTGTTCAAAAGTCCCTCTTGATTGCCTTTCTGGTTCAGCTGACTTGGACCCACGCTCTCAGAGATTTAGTATTGTATGTGATTGGGGCCAAATTAATGCTGCATGTTGCCATATGAAAAACTGAAGACCAACAAGTAACACAGAACAGATGGACACGGGAGTCTGCTTGTTGGAAAACTATTTTCCACTGACAAACTACCCAGATTAAGGATGCAGAAAGAAGAATGTGAAAAAAAAGAGTTCTATTTTAAGATTGAAATAATTCTGCATGGATGCAGATTGACATTTTTCTAAAAAAATTTATAGTCAATACTTGTGGTTTTCTTTTGACTGGAGTCACATGAGAGTAAAGAGTATAAAAGAGGTAGGACACTTTCACCATATGTTACAACATACATAATGATATATGTATGAGATTATACAGCAGAAGAGAACAGAAACACGCACAACACCAAGAGACAATCTACAAGAGGAACATAATATGAAGTGTAGGAGCATATAGACACCAGCGTGAAATGAAAACATGTTGGAAGGATTAGAGCTAGAAGAGCTGGAACCCATACCAATACACTTTTTTAGCACTTTACAAAGACATAATTCTAGTCTTTTACCCTCACCTTAGCTTTAGGAAAAGTCAAACCTGCCTAAGTTCTGATCCTAACTCCAAACTAAATGTTGAATCTCAAGATATCCTACAGGAGATCTGAGGGAACATGTCGGCCATTAGACTGTGAACCGTCTCCAGAAGAGAATATTGAAATTTTCCTGGCGAGATTCAAACCCGTAACCTTAACTACTGCACGTCAGACGAGAAAAAAAAAAGTTTTCCCTTGAGAGAAGAACTCAATATTTTATATTTTTATTATTTTAATATGAATATTAAAAATATTTAAAAAAAATACAGTGGGTATGGAAAATATTCAGACCCCTTTAAATTTGTCAGTTTCATTGCAGTCATTTGCTAAAATCAAAAAAGTTCATTTTATTTCTCATTAATGTACACTCAGCACACCATCTTGACAGAAAAAAAAAACAGAAATGTAGAATTTTTTGCAAATTTATTAAAAAAGAAAAACTGAAATATCACATGGTCATAAGTATTCTGACCCTTTGCTCAGTATTGAGTAGAAGCACCCTTTTGAGCTAGTACAGCCATGAGTCTTCTTGGGAATGATGCAACATGTTTTTCACACCTGGATTTGGGGATCCTCTGCCATTCTTCCTTGCAGATCCTCACCAGTTCCATCAGGTTGGATGGTGAATGTTGGTGGACAGCCATTTTCAGGTCTCTCCAGAGTTGCTCAATTGGGTTTAGGTCAGGGCTCTGGCTGGGCCAGTCAAGAATGGTCACAGAGTTGTTCCGAAGCCACTCCTTCGTTATTTTAGCTGTGTGCTTAGGGTCATTGTCTTGTTGGAAGGTGAACCTTCAGCCCAGTCTAAGGTCCTGAGCAATCTGAAAGAGGTTTTCTTCCAGGATATCGCTGTACTTGGCCGCATTTATCTTTCCTTCAATTGCAACCAGTCGTCCTGTCCCTGCAGCTGCAAAACACCCCCATAGCATGATGCTGCCACCACCATGTTTCACTGTTGGGATTGTATTGGGCAGGTGATGAGCAGTGCGCTGGTTTTCTCCACACATACCGCTTAGAATTAAGGCCAAAAAGTTCTAATTTGCTCATCAGACCAGATCATTTTATTTGTCCCCATCTTGGAGTCCTTCAGGTGTTGTTTTAGTAAACTCCACGCGGGCTGCAATGTGTCTTACACCGAGAGGCTTCCGTCGGGCCACTCTGTCATAAAGCCCCGACTGGTGGAGGGCTGCAGTGATGGCTGACTTTCTACTACTTTCTCCCATCTCCCGACTGCATCTCTGGAGCTCAGCCACAGTGATCTTTGGGTTCTTCTTTTCTTTCTGTCTCTGAACTCCTTGGGCACTTCCTTCGACCTCATGATTCTCATTTGCTCTGACATGCACTGTGAGCTGTAAGGTCTTATATAGACAGGTGTGTGCCTTTCCTAATCAAGTCCAGTCAGTTTAATTAAACACAGCTGGACTCCAATGAAGGAGTAGAACCATCTCAAAGAGGATCAGAAGAAATGGACAGCATGTGAGTTAAATATGAGTGTCACAGCAAAAGGTCTGAATACTTATGACCATGTGATATTTCAGTTTTTCTTTTTTAATAAATTTGCAAAAATTTCTACATTTCTGTTTTTTTCTGTCAAGATGGGGTGCTGAGTGTACATTAATGAGAAATAAAATGAACTTTTTTGATTTTAGCAAATGGCTGCAACAAAACAAAGAGTGACAAATTTAAAGGGGTCTGAATACTTTCCGTACCCACTGTATATTATGAAGACAACAGTGTCACACTGTCCTAATCGAGGACAAAAGTTATATACAGAGACAAGATAAAAATGTTAAGGTCAATGTCTCACACAATGTTGACGACACCATGAAAGACCTCTTCTAGTTCCTGACATGACAGATTCACTTCTGCATTAAATATCTGTACAACAACAAAATGACTGAAAATAAAAGAATGTATATTGGGTTATGATAACTTGCCATTTCAGTGCAGGTAATACATTTGCAGCCCCACTGGAACTAGGATATATATAGAAAACCAAAATGTATACGTCTTATTTGTAGATCATTCTTCCCTAATGTGTTTGTACAAGACACGTGTTTTAGTGCTGCATCCTCTTCTTGTTCAAGGCCCAGTGTTAGATTTATTAGACTAGACCAGGGGTCGGCAACCCAAAATGTTCAAAGAGCCATATTGAACCAAAAAAACAAAAAAGAAATCTGTCTGGAGCCGCAAAAAAAATAATATTATAAGGCTTATATAAGCCTTACATGAAGGCAACACAGCTGTAAGTGTACATCTTACATTTACAGCTGTGTTATACACTGTGTATAAAATTTATTTAAAATGAACCAATGAACTGCTGCAGAGAACACAGAATTGTGTTTCTGCATGTATCAAAAACATTTTGAACTTGAAAAAAAGACATGATTGATGCTTACTTTTACAAAATATTTAAGAAAAAAAACTTAAATTATCCACCCGCAGCGAACCAAAAATGCCGTCTGCTTCTGTGTTCCATCATTTTATTGCGTGTACTGCAGTGTGCAGTCATATATATATATATATATATATATATATATATATAGTGTGTGGAAAAAAATAGACAATAAAAATATTTTTTTGTGGTTAG
>NC_024327.1:3266703-3286780 GCF_000523025.1 Cynoglossus semilaevis
TAAGACACCAAAAGGCTTTCCCGAGCACACACAGTCACATAGCCCCACACATTCAAAGAGAATTTCCCCAAATTCTCTTCACACCAACTTTCTAAAACACCTCTACTCCCTGGGAACAATGGGAGATCTCCCAATCTACCTTCTCACAGGGAACCCCAGAGCCATCCATTCCTTTTGATCTACATGACCACCTGTGGTTGACTGAACTTTATGGCTCGGTCCACTTCCCTTTCGATAACCCCTCACTCAGCAACAAAAGCTTCTTCCAACAATGCTGAATCATGGAACAACAGTGCCACATAGTGGCAACTGCAGGCATAACATGATACAACAACAATAATATGATTGGCCACAAGAGGCCTAGCCTCTCTCTTCCATTGGCCTACAAGATTTGAACACACCCGGGAAGTAGGGGGAGTGGTTTTCGACCACTCCCCCTACACAGGTATATAAGCGTAAACAACTAATGATACTTTAGAAGTTATTCTTGAGAAGCTAGAAGTTATTCTTGACAGGATTTGTGTATTAACTACTGTTGTACGAGATTTCCTTGAATACTTCTCCAGTTGTTTATTTTGCTTTATTGTTGGACCTGTTTTGTTTGATGTTTTGCTATTAAAACGAATCGACCATCTACCGGCTGCTTCCACTCCTTGCCTGAAGACACCTCGCACAGCAAGAATCTTTCATACAGTATGTATGTAGATCCGAAGATTGCCAAATGCATACCTTTTCATGTTCATGTAAGTGTCGAGAATGGCATTCCATGGTTCGAACACCGGTTTGGGAAGGTTTTCAATATTACTCTCCAGCAGTGAAAGCAAATGAATCTTCCCACGTAGCATTAAATGTTCTGTTTTCTTCAGAAACTTTTCTTTTCTTGGATTTATCCATCATTTACCTACCAGGGATCGATAAGCTTAATAAATCACACTGGTGGTGTAGGTGCGAGATAAATCCGCGCTGCCAGATCATCGGCAGATGTAACACAAACTTTGAGTGACTATAAATAGAATTTATAGTTAGTTACCAAGGGGTGTTGAACCATAAACTGTTATCTAAGTGTGTTAATAATGGTCTGCTTGACAGGAGTAGGTACTCCTAAAAGGTTTTTTTACGATGTAGGTCCATAAAGGATGAGGTCTGTTTCTCATCCAGTATGGGAATCGGATGAACTTTGCCCTAAGAGTAAAACGTAAAGAAAAAACAACTGCCCAGTACTTGTGAAACCTTCTCAATAAAAGGAGCTGCAGTCCTCATACACTTTGGGACCGGGGTGAGCCGGCGCTGCGAAGCTGTTGGTCTCTCTGCTCCCCCTCGCAGCGAGTAAAAAGTACAACGTTGTCAGGTGTGGTTCTTTTCAGGTCATTCTATCTGTGGCAGTTAGATGACAATAGTGGTGACTGAATAATGTAATTTTCGGCACCAACAGCGACAAAAAAAAAAAAAGTTAAAAGATTACCAAAATTTTCAAATTTAGAAATATATTTAAAAAAGAACAAACTAAAATAAGAAATACATTTTTATTAAATACTCATTAGTGGCGCTTTGACCCAGAAGCAATGTGTGGAACCCCAGGGTTCACCTCCTGGGCAAGATTGAATCCCGGTTAGGGCGGCTGGTACCTTCCAGTGGACTCACCACCCGCAGGAAGGTTTAGGGGGGTTGGTACGGTGCAGTGTGATTTGGGTGGTGGTCATGGAGACTGCTGCCCCTGCGACCCGGTAACGGATAAGCGGATGAAAATGGATAGATGGATGGAAATACTCATTATTTTCCGAAGTCACAGGGAGCCACAACAGAACGATGAAAGAGCCACATGCGGCTCTGGAGCCGCGGGTTGCCAACCCCTGGACTAGACTGACAATAACCTCAATGACAGGACAAAGCTGCAGTAATTAATGCAGACAATGTGCTGGTGTGAAATAGAACTTCACCGCTTTAAGGAAACTTCCTGATTTTTGTTCTTGTCGTCAAACTCCACCTATAAAATATATACACTTTCATGTGTTTTTGAATTTCCTACTTTCAGTCTAAATGTGACCAAACAGTCTGGTTAAACGATATGAAACTTTTCCACATTTTCACAACTTTAACTATTTAATTTTTGTAATTGAACTTATGTTGAAACGTGAAACGTGTTTAGTTTCCATGCTGTGCTTTACACAAATGTGTAAAAAAAACTCACACTGCATCAAAAATTAAAAACCCTAAAACACAGCTGAGCAGCAACATTGCCACCTCATTTGTTTATATTACCTCTCTTGAACACGTGCAAACTTTTCTGTATTTGTAAAAATGTGTATATGCTCATCTACAGCTCTTCTTCCTTTTAAGGCCATTTTTGGGGCCTTCAGTCAGCTTTGCCAAGAGTACACATACCCACACACATACACATAGACACACTTTGAACAATCAGTGGAACAGGTCCTGCACTGCATTCCTATTCAGAATAAACACGCATGCTTATGTGTACACACACAAACAAACACACTCTTGGCCACACAATTCTTTACATGGTTCGGGTTATAGGCTGCTAAATATATAACAAAGTGAATGCACACATATGCACACACACATACACATACAGATCATTTTGTGTTTTGCACATAGTCTGAAAACATTTCCTGGTCCCTTACCCTAACTGTACCCAATACAAACATGCCTAAACTACATACCCTAACTCTAATCTGACCCTACTGATTCAAAATAACCATTTTACTCACAAATTGTCCTCAGAAGGATTAAAAAAAAAAAAAAATGTCCCCGCGAGTATAGCTTTACCAGAAACAGGCACAGTTTTACTTTTCAGGACTCACTGCACTGTCTCTGACTCATTTGTGCAGCCTAATAAGAACTATATCTATAACCATTACCAGTACTGTCTAACCTTCATTGAATCACATGTTAACCCTAACTTTAACCACAGTTTAAGACTCCAAATTAATATACGTAATATACAGTAAGTGCTGTTTTTATTTTGGCCCACTTACTCTGCTTTTTTGTGTAATCGTACCTTCTTTTTACGATCTTTTTACAAACATTGTTTTTTAAACATTGGTAAAAATAAGGTATAAGAAGGTACAAGGTTATTTTTAAATATGCCTGCTTCTGGAGATTCATGTATCTTGAGGTTCTTAAAATTTCAGAAACACCAGCAGCAACTTTAATACCTTTCTGCTGCTTTTCACTCACTCGTTAAACTCTTGTTTGAACTTGGCCCGGGAAACTTTTCCTTAAGTGCATTAGTCTGTGTGGGTGAATATTTTTCCAAATCTCAGACAAATTGTTTTACAGTATATTTGGGGTTTTTAGGAGATATTTTGCTTTTTTTAATCTACAAAGATATTTCATATATTGCACACTGCTTAATCCAGTCAGTTAGTTTCCCTTTAATACATCTCACTTGGCAAACTAAACAAATTTGCCTGAAATTTACCTCGTATGACAAGAGAGAGGGAGAATTTAATAGAAAAGAAATACTGTCATAGACTTTGTTTGTTTTCTGTTTACTATTAAACATTGTTTCATATCACTTGCAATATTGTGTGGAAAAAGCTATAGAAGCTGATGGCTGATCAGATGAACAGTTTACTAAACCACTTTGATTACTGGTTTGGAGGATCATGGAGGACTGCACAGCACGCACACGTGCAGTTGTCCACACCTGGAAACAGTGCAGGGTTTTATGTCTCATGTGAGGAGTCACTCAGAGAGAGAGAGAGAGAGAGAGAGAGAGATGTTGCTGTTCTCTGATGCCACACAGGCATACACACTCTTTTTGAAAGAAAACATGTTGTTGAACATTACTTTTGTTTTTTATGTACAATTAAAAGAACAGGTGGTGGACTAAGATAGATTTGAGAAGCCTGAGTCTAACAATAATCCCGGTTCATTAGAAGCCATGTTTTGCGCATTAGTGTCTGGGTTGTTTAACCATGATGGAGCGTAAGAAAGAAACCAAAACATGAAAGCTGATAAAAAATGACTGAGGGGGAAGTCTTAAAATAAAAACTTAGCTTTTAGTTCAAATAGCCTCACTCCCTTAAAACCCTGCTAAAGGCCTCTTAATAGGCAAATTAAAGTAATTTAAGTCGAATATACTGTATATAGGTGGTATACGACAGGACAAACAACTTTTCCTACCTTTGGAGGATCATAGAGCTCCAACTGGTACCTCTCTTCTCCTCCTCCTCCTCCTCCAGCACTTTTGATTTGCCTGACCAGCAGTCTGCAGTGTTGCCACCGTTGCTGAGAGTCTGAGATAGTGTCATCCACCAATAAGTACCTCAGCTGGCCTTCTTTGCAGCAGTCACTGACCTCTGCCTTCCTCTGTCTCATGCTTCTGTTTCGAAGCCAACGTAAACGATCCAGGAAGTGAGAAGTTACTCCACTCATGGACCAGTTTGAGAAGCCTGGTGGAGCAGCCTCTGAGTTAAGACATGAGGAAGAGTGGGAGAAGGAGGATGAGGAGGACAACTCCTCACCTGTTGGGTGATTCCCACCTACTCTGTCAATGCTATTTGGGGGATTGCTGTTGCCGTTATTGGGGTTGGGGTTGCCAGAGGACAGGTCCGGGTTTAAGGGGGGGTTAGGTTGTTTCTTAAAGAGTCTTCTCACAGTCTGCTGAATCTGACTGACAGAGAAGTGTGTGACATCAGGGTGTCCAGGGGTAGAGGCTGAGGAGTCAAATGAGTACCGTTCAGACACCTGATGATGACTGGGGTAAGAGACCTCCTCGTTGCCATTGCTACCAAAGCTAAGATTCGATCCTCTGAGCACCACTGCATTTCCAGACAAGGGGTTTCCTGCAGCACACTGCTCATGTTCCCAGCTAAGCACCACAGGCTCCACCTTTTGGGGGACCAAAGTGGAAAGGACAGTTCCACAACTTTGACGTCCTGCTTCCCGATAGGCCTGAACCCCAGACCAAGACGTAATCCGCAATCGGCCATCAACAGTGTGTGGGGAACTACTGGAACTATCTGTAGAGGTAGAGCATCTGTTTTGGCTGAGAGGAGAGCCATCTTGGTCAACCTCACAGCAAAAGTGCTTCTGAAAGAGGTCAGTGAACTGCTTGGAAAAGGTCTCTGGCGGAAGCACCTCATGTTGTGGCCACTCTCTGGCAAAGCTCCGGTAGTGTCCAGCCAGCTGCCGGGCAGTGGCGATGGCATTCAGCTCGCAGAATTCCCTCCAGCCTCTTGTGGGCGCTGGAATACTTGGACCTCCTCCTGCTGTTGTGGTGGTGTTGGCTGGATGGATAGTGTTACCATTCATTGCAGTAACCAGACCAGCTGACAATCACTGCAGAAAGAAAATGTTCTGAAGAGAAGGGGTGAAAAAAGGAGGAAAGGACAATTGAAAAATGGTGGGGGCCAACAGTCAGTTGAAAACAGGAATTTCAAAAGAATGGTTGAGAGGAGAAAATATGAGTTTAAAAGGGAGAAACAGAAAACTATGCAATTAGAAGCAAGATAAGATAGAACTAATCAATGAAAAAATAAACTCTGAAACTCACAATAAAAAACAAAATAAAATCAAATTATTTTTAGCAATTTAAAAGTTAAAAGAATTAAATTACAAGTATATCCTACTTTCCAACAGAAGTTAGGTGTCTTGGATAGATCCTCTAGGTATCAGCCTTTAATAACACATAGTTCAGTTAAACAATGAAAGGGAAACCTTATCAAAAAACTCAGTTTGAATAACCTGAGAAAACCTGAGAAAATGAAATGAATGAGATCAACCATAAATAAAAGCTGACAGTGAATGAGATTCTGAATAATAAAGTACATTTAGAATTTTCTCAGTGGACCATACTTCCTGCTCCACCATCTGTGTGTTGGTGTGTTTACATGTGACATGTTCTTCTGCTTTCTTTTGGAGAAAAAAAAATAAACCAGAAGGTGAGACCTTCATTATGTGTGTAGGTACTACCACAGTCCTGTTAAGGACCATAATTCCACTGCGTCCGGGAAACCCACATACGTCACGATCAGTGACCTCCGCAATCTTTAAATTGGGGGTCAGCCCCAATTTCAGTCTCTGTTCAGGATCTGCGTGGGACTCCTGATGAAAAGAGAAACTTGCTCGTCTCAGAAGAAGAACCAACGCGCTTTTGTAGACACCATTGCCCACGGTGATAAATGCTCTAGTAGTGTCTTTTTCTCATCTGAGTTAACTATTAATTAAGTTACACAAATAACGTAGCGCTGAGACCAAAGCAGTTATTGAAAAGTTTAGAAGCGACAGGATTCCTTCTAAAAGTAATTGTGTGAACCGGCACATCAACAATCAGAGACTTTTCCTCCCGAAGCGGACCAAGAGGTCTCTCTGCACCCAGTGGAACCAGACGGACGTCCCCAACTCTGGCAAGGACCCAAGAAGTGCAGACTTTCCACTACCCTCTAAATACAAGCAGACGTTCACTAAAGTAAGGCTGGCATTTGGGCACGTTAGCTTTATCTTTAAACTTAAGGACAGTTTAATTGTTGGATTAAACTACCTTTTAGTGTGATTAGGTTAGAATTTCATCAAACTAGTTTTGAATTACAATAATTTCTGCTTCCTTATAGTAATGTTGCTGTGATTCACCACTTAACTTCCAAAGCAATCCTACATGTTTCTATGTAAAATCCTCAAAGCCAAAGGAAACTAACGGGTATCTTTTGTGTTTTTTCTGCTGGAATGGGATTTTAGACACTTTGACAACCATTTACTTGCAAATCTGAGAGGATTTGAGGGAGTGAGTCAGTAAGTTAGTGTTGGAAGCAGAAAAATATTCTCTTAATGTTGTAGATTTGAGCAGGTGCAAACATCAATGAGTTTTGTTTTTTAAAAAAATCTATTTTTCCATCTGTCCCTTCCCACATACTTATCAGTGGAAGGGAGTATCAGTCTTTCCAACTTGGGAATACTGGCAGTATTCAGTGTTGAAATTGCTCAGTTATGTCAATACCTTATACAACTGCACAGTAGTTATACTTGATAGATAAACAACGTGTCAAATATTTTCCCTTTTGGGCAAAGCAAAAAAAAAAAAAAAAAAAAAAGCAGCTTTAACAGATGCAAAGCCTTAGCCTTTAACATCACTTGCAATAAAGTTATTCAAAAACTTAAAAGCACCTCAGTGAAACATTATAATTACTTATGAATGTATGTTTTAGTATATTTCAAACTTGTAAAAAAAGAAAAAAATGCACTGTAGTTTGACTCTTGTAAATGTTACTTAAAAAACAAACAATAAAACAATATTATTTTAACCATCCATCACTTTTACCAGTGAAATTGCTCTTTTTGTTTCCCTCAAGAATAGCTTTAGCTTTAGTTTGATGGTTATAAATGTAAGTGTATAAACTAAATTGAGTTTGTATGATTTCAAATACCATTAACCCTGTAAAGCCCAAACCATTAAATAATTGACAGAAAATTCCAATTCTTTGAACTTGGACCCTTTATTGGTCCCTCTGAATAAACAAACAAAAAAATTCAAATATAATTTTCCATATATGAGTTTGAATTTGTATCATGTTTGATACATCGGGTCATAATGTTCAAAGATTCTTTTTTCCTGAACAAACAAAAACAAGTGCTACCATAATGCAGTAATGAGAAATCCACTAATGGAACTGGCTGGGTGGAAGTCTAGAAAAGATATTATATATATTTATATAATAAGATATTAATATATAATATGATACAGTAAGTTACATATCTATTTGTTACTCTAAATGTACCAAATTATGTAATTTAAAAATTAAAAAATGTTATATATAATGCATGAAATACAATAAAATGACAATTGACTGATTTAGAGTTACATGACCTTATACGTATACCTCCTGTATCAAATTTGATAAAATTTGATTTTACTAAAAATGACGTATCTAAAACATAGATTAAAACACAGATTATGAAAGAAAAAAGGTATTTTCACATTGCATCAACCCAGTAACTATTCCTATTGACGTTTCAGTAAAAAATTCTATGTTTTCTCATCTTAACCTTTTCAAATTTGTCAAAGTTCTTCAAAAACCACCTGTGTCCAAATCCTGAGTCATGGCAATCTTGTAGTGTCACTGGAAGGCCCGCTAATGAGTGAATTACTATCCCCTGTTGAATTATCTGTGCACTGCATGTATCTGATTGTATACATCTGGTTTTTCAGGGAAAAAATATCACACTGCTCATGTGGAGGGCTGTAAAACTCATGTATCAAATATGATACGTTTGGCGTTATAGGGTTAATATTATTTAAAACTACAAACATTTAACATTAAAGTTCAAGTTGCCAGTATACATTACTGGAAAGATTACTGAAAATGTAGGGTACCACTGTTTTGTCAATTTTGTCAATAGTCACCTTGGAATAAAGAATAAAACAGAAAATGAACAACATTGTTCGTTTTAAAGAGTTTATTGAAGAATTTATTGAAAGTTGTTATCAAGGCGTTAATGAAGCTCCAGGTCGCAGGTCTTACAGAGAGCAACACAAACACTCGTCTGTAGGAGAGCGCCAGTTTTCAGACTACTGCATGTTACATTTATAGTGTGCTGGATACATTTGTGTGTGCATACAAGAATATGAGTGGAGGCCAGTGCTTTCAGTACCATCGCCACCTGTGAGATTATCTGGCCTGACAGTAACTCAGAAACAGAGAATATGTGCATAGAGGTTTCAAGGCCTTACAGGAACTGGAGGAACGATAATGAGTAGATTTCCCATCGTAAACGAATCTTGAACTAATCATTTCATTCGTTTTACAGCAGGTGGCGCTTTAGCCCTATTGTGGGCGTTGTAAAGAAGGCTGCGGTTCTCCGACTCTAAATACTGAAGGCAACATGGTTTGCTTCCGCTGACAAAGTCTACAAAGTACCCAAAATGCCATAAGAAATTAAAACCATGCGAAAAGCTAAGAAATAAAAACACACCACAATGTGAAGATAATGAGAGCAAAATTATTATTTTGTTGATGGGATAAACTCTCCTCTGTAATTTTTGTTTATCTGATTGAATGCACGTTAAAAAATAAAAAATCTAAAAAATAAATGTTACTCAACAGTTACTCAGTACTTGAGTAGTTTTTTCACCATGTACTTTTTTACTCTTACTCAAGTAATTATTTGGATGACTACTTTTTACTTCCACTTGATTTATTTATTGATTTATATTATTCTGAAGTAACAGTACTTTTACTTAAGTACATTTTTTGGCTACTCTACCCACCTCTGTTTACATCAAGGTCTCAGACAGTAAACTTTATGCTGCATGTTGTGCTGAATCTCCAGCAGAGCCGTAACAGTGTGACAGCAAGCAGCATGACTGACTCCACTGCAGTCACTAACCAATATGAAAACAAAACAGTAACAAAGATTCAGCCAGTGTAAAATGTAAACAAAGTGCTGGTGACTGGCTAGTGGCTTAAAATGATCCAAACTACCTGTACCTTATGTATAAAGAACATAAAAGGTACAGTACCTAAGGATTGAGGAAACATACAAATACACCATGTCTTGTGGGGGATCTTTAGAAATTCAACACATTCAATTGCAAACATGTAAACCGGACATTTTAAACTTGAGCTGTACTGTCTTAAAGTCCAATAAAAGCTTATAGCTTTTTTTTTTATTTCTGCGGACTTTGGGTGTGAGCAGAGCGGAAGAGGGTGAGGGCTGCTGTTGCCTGGCTGAGAGAGAAGTGTGAATGGAACACGGACACGAGCTGAGTTGATGTGTGAGACCGGGAGTGTTCTATTGTTTTGGCGTGGTTACGACCGACAGTAACCAAGCTCTGTAATCAAACGTTCAACCATAAATGCAGGTTCGTTGAATAACGCTTCGTCATTCATTATACGTCCGGTCGGACGCTACAGTACTTTGCGATGTGCCTCACTCTCCCAAGCAGGCGTGCAACTTGTGAGAGTTTGAGACCGGCTTGCGATGCGAGGTTTATGATGTTAGGGAAGCAGCCTACATGCGTTAGCCCCATTATCTCAGCCGCACGGACCATATTTGCCGCGTTGACGGTCACCATATCTGGATCCTTACAGCCCCAACACTGCATCGCTGTCGTCAACATTGCCGCTAGACTGGCAGAGCGTCAGTTTCACATTCGGTGGTTTGTAGCACATGAGAGTGGAGGTTCCACTCTCTCAAAACAAAAAAAACAAAACAAACGAAAACGATATTTGGACGTACGAATCGATATTCGAGAATTGAATGGAGAATCGATTCAGTATCAGCGAATTGATAATTTGACTAACTACCACAGTCCTTTTAAGGACTGTAACTCCCATAATTCCACTGCTTCCGGTAAATCCACATACGTCACGACCAGTGACCTCCGCAACCTTTAAATTGGGGGGTCAGCCCCAATTTCAATCTCTCTGTTCAGGACTTTCTCTCCGTGGGACCCCTGATGAAAAGATAAACCTGCTCGTCTCGTTAGTTTTATTTTTAGTATTGTTAGGTGCTGTTTAAACTTAAGGACAGTTTAATTGTGCACATTGAAAACAGTGTTATTGAATTGTGTTATCTGAAATCTGTGCTGCTTTTATAGCCAGGCTGTTGCATCCGCTATCTTCTCTCTTCTAATCTCCTTACATAGTGTCATACTCTCGTACGCCGTCAGTATTTCAGTGTTAACTTGTAACATTATAAGTATTGGGATCAGGAAAACTCCGACAAAGTCCTTTGTCTTGAGTAGACCACGCGGTACGCCTCCCTTCCCCCATATACTTTGATAACATCACAAGCACTGTTTCATTGTACCTGAGCGCATCTTGGTGCGCGTACACACACACCCTTTCACACCTCCTCCACGCGATTCCTGTTGCCGTCCCTTTCTACCGCGCAGCTCTTCTTCCACTGCGCAGTTGCGTACGTGAACACGCCTCAAGGGCTCAGTCGTTTGCTTGGTAGCTAAGAGGCAACATCTCTTTCTCTGTTACACGACCACTCGTGTATACACACACACACACACACACACACACTATATTGTGCCTTGTTTAGTTTGTCTCTCAACTACTATCATTAACGTGATAGGGTTGTGTTAATAAATTTGATTATTTTTGTAAACTGTTTGTCTGTGTTGTTACTTTATTCATTGAAGCGACCCAATTTGTCAAGAACTCCAGAGAAATCCTTCAGATATTTGTTTGTGAATACTATTGATTGTAGTATATTTGTAATACTTTAAGTAATACATTACTATATTATTAGGATAACATAAAAAATAATGAGACTGATCGTGTTATTGATTTGAGACTCAATAACACATCATACAAGGCAGAAGGGAAGAGTCTGACTATGCTGAGTGTTCCTGTTTGTGTGAAGTGAGATGTGAAGAAGCTTTGATAATAAACAAAGCAGAAAGCGAGATGCACACATGCTTACTTGATTCAAGAACGCATTGTATAGAAGAAAGAAGGGCTGAAACATGAGATTACCTTGGCCTAAGTTACCATAGAGTGAAGACAGTGTCATCTGATGGAGGTAAAACAAAAAGAGGACGAAGCTGCAGCTATCTTGAATACATATTGGAATTACCATAAAGGTCACTCTTTAGACAGCAAACATGTTTCACTTTTTGTGTTTGAATAAGAGAAATAAATCAAAACAATGTATAACAAATTAAAAATGAATTCATGCAAAACACAAACCTGACCATGGGACAAGAAAAACTATTGTCCCTGTATGTGGCACATTTAAGGAACCATCAAATTCTTTTCAATGTATTTTGTTTGCAACTTTATTTAGAAGTACAAAACACAAGGATGTGACAGCTCTTGACTTTTTTTTAGCTTTTATATCACATGGGAATTCTGCTAAATGTGTAAGCAACACAGTGGCTTGGCACGTAATATAGGGTATTTGTTTCAGTTAGAGTAATCTCCAGTTCAGCTCTACGTTCCCACAACAATGCAGGCTCCAGCACAACACAATGCTGCTATTATTAAGACACAAGCAAAGCTCTGCCGCTTTCTGGTCATTTCCTGTCGTCTGAGAACACAGTGAGAGGGAGGCAGGTTGGGAAAGTTGGAAAGATTAAAAGGTTAAATCTATGGTGACAAAGCTAGGATTAAAAGTATCAAAATACAACTAAATCCCCTGGAAATCATCTTGTTATTCTAGCATTTTGCGATAACCTAGTAAAACTCTCCCTCACAAGTATCCTTCCAGATGCCGGGCATCATACCAACAACAGACACGAAAAAGATCTGCAGTGTCTGCAGCCTGTTATTATCCTGCGTAGACAGATTATAGCATGTCAGAAAATCCTAAATGCATGTCACAAACAGACATAACAGACAAAAAGATGAGAGGTTTGTCTGTGGATGCACGGATGTAAAGTGTGATTATGGAAACCAAAAGAAAGGTTTATAAAACTTAATCCAAGTCACATTTAAACACGTTTTAAAACCATTTAAATTCTGGTTGTCTAACCATTCACATCTGCGGTATATTATTTATTACATATTTTGTTGACAGCCATTTTGTAACAGGCACTTCAACGTTTTTCAAAAAGCAGATTAACTCTAAAGACAGATAGCTATTTCTGGCAAGAAAACAGTTAGCAGTGCTCGTCATGAGAACTGAGGTCAAGAATGAAACAGAATGAGAAAAAAACAAATATTTCACATATTGCAAAATTAAGCAGATATAAAAAGTAACAACTTTTCTTCTTAATTAGCATACACTTTTCAGTTTGTCATTATTTGAACTTTGACATTGTATTAGTGTTTTCACATCTCTCTTGTGACTTGTGCTGTTGCTTTGTTAGTTTGCTTCATTTGTGTGACCACAACCATCTACATCCAGTAAACAACCAATTTCACAGAGAGCTCTTTAAATAATGTCTTACTGCCCACTCTGTGTATCGTGACGCTAGCTTCATATGTGTACCCCTCAGAGTTTGTGACCGACAACTTTCACAGAGACTACACTAACCACCATGGTCTTACTATACTTTATTTGAAGGTAGTTCAGTGAGTGTTTTGTTTAACACGTGCGGGAAAAAATCCTTTTAATTAAATAATGTCCTTTTAAAAGTTTCAAGAATATAATTAAAAATATATACATTACAGGGCCACAAAGTGGAGGTGTAGTGCGTTTGCCAAGCAGCAAGTGTCAGGTCTGTCTGTTTCCTTTTCCTGCTGTCTGCTGTGTGGGGTAATCTGTGTCATCACACTCACCTGTGTCTGTAATTAGCCTCACCTGTGTCACCTGGTGCTCCTTGTATATATACCTCCCTCCCTCACTCTGGCCTTGTGGGATCATTAAGTGACTGTGTTTGTAAGTGCGTGTGTGTTTGCTGTCTGTGTGTGCTTGCTGTCTGTGTGTGCTTGCTGTCTGTGTGTGCTGTATCGTCCGTGCCAGCGTTGAGCATTTTGTTGTAGCTGTTCCTAGTCTGTTCCTGAGCAAGTCGGTTCCTGTTCTCAGTTCTGCTCGACTTTGCGTATGCTTCTGTCCTGGTTTTTGAAATTTTGAAATAAACTACCTGCACCAGTCCTGCATTTGGTTCCTGCCTGCTTCCCGCCATGTCGATGCCCCCTCGTGACAGAATGATCCCACCAAGACTGGGCCCAGCGTACAGGGAGGCTCTCCTGGCAGAGTTCGGTGCCACACAGCTAAGATGGGAGAAAGTAGCATAGAAAGCACAGTTGAGCGCTCTGCAACCTGACCACGGCTTAGCGTTCCCTGCAGCAGCAGTGATGCCAGTTTTTCCTACCATCCCTGCCCCTATTGTGGGACATCAGGAGCCGTCCCTTAAAGGAGGGCCAGGGTCATTGGTTCCTGGAAGAATGCCTGCTGCGGCTGTCTCTGCGACCTGTAGTGGGTCGACGACAGACTTCTTCTCTGTCCCTTCCTGCTTCATGCCCGCGGATGCCTCTACCTCCATCTCAGTGGCTCCAGCAAACTCTCCATCTGTGGGACCTGTTTTTCCCACCCTCCCAGCCCCTATTTTGCGACATCAGGACCTGTCCCTTAATTGAGGGGTAGGGTCAGTGCTTCCTGGGTCCGTAGCAGACCCCCTTCTGTTGGTTCCTGGGGTTGCTGCGGACACTCATCTGAAAGCTCCTGCTCGGTCTGTGCCTCGGGTGGGCCGAGTGCCAGCAGCACCCAACCCTCGGGTAATTTCGGGATCTCCAGTGATTCCAGAGGTGTAGATCTGGAAGATGTACACTGACAGTTGTGTTCTTCATGTAAGGCTTATATAAAGCTTTTAATTTTTGTGGCTCCAGACAGATTTTTTTTTGAAGCTCTCACCTCCCCAGTGGTTCCAGAGGCGACGGTAGCCACATTCCCGGCGGTTCCAGAGGCGACGGTGGCCATACCTCCAGTGGCTCCCGCGGCGGGTTGGGGAGGTGGCAGCAGCAGCAGCGATGACTCCTCCAGAGGTTCGGGAGTCGTCGACAACGGACACCCCTCCAGGCGTTCCGGAGGTGACGGTGGCCACACCCCGGTGGTTCGTGAGACGACGGTGGTCACACCTCCAGTGGTTCCGAAGGTGCCTGAGGACGTCACGCCTCTGGAGGTGCCTGAGGACATTGCACCCTCAGAAGTTCCGGTTTCTGTGGCTGACGCTCTGTGGGGAGACTCTACGACTTTTGGTATGCCTTGGTCTAGGAGAGGGACTCCATACCAAAGACACAAGTTCCCTAGACCAAGGTACAGAAAAAGTGTTGGGGTACCTGGGCCTGGAATTTTTTTTTCTCTTCCTTTTTCAAGTCAAGTCAATTTTTAGAGCTCAAATTCACCAAACACATTCACATTTGTTTCAATGGACTTTAGAAATTCAGAAAAAGTACAATTGCTGAAAGATAATATTTTCTATGTATGCCTACAACATAATAATGTATCAGAATCAAGATTTCTGTAGGTCATAATTTCTGCTCTCCTTCTACTGAGCTTCTCTGTCTCCAAGTGGGTTCTCCGCATCCATTGTGGCCTGGATTTTTTTTTTTTTGTCCTGCAACTGGGGGAGCTTTTCTAATACAATATGTATAAGTAACACATACCTTTCAAATGCTGACATATAATCAGTGAATATAAGGTAAAATATGTTAAAGCTGTGCAAGCAATGAAGTAAGTGGCAAAGCATAAAAATGAATATCTAAACCAGGGGTAAGCAACCCGCGGTTCCAGAGCCGCATGTGGCTCTTTCATCGTTCTGTTGTGGCTCCCTGTGACTTTGCAAAATAATGAGTATTTCCATCCATCCATTTTCATCCGCTTATCTGTTACCGGGGGGCAGCAGTCTCCATAACCGCTACCCAAATCACACTGCACCGTACCAACCCCCCTAACCCTTCCTGCGGGTGGTGAGTCCACTGGAAGGTACCAGCCGCCCTAACCGGGATTCGATCTTGCCCAGGAGGTGAACCCTGGGGTTCCACACCAGTGACATTGCTTCTGGGTCAAAGTACCACTAATGAGTATTTAATAAAAATGTATTTCTTATTTTAGTTTGTTCTTTTTTAAATATATTTCTAAATTTGAAGATTTTGGTAATCTTGTAACATATTTTTTCTGTCGCTCAAAATTTGCGTTACATCTGCCGATGTGCGACACCCGGCACATACGTATCTGAAAGCGTGGATTTATCCCGCACCTACACCACCAGTGTGATTTATTAAGCTTATCGATCTCTGGTAGGTAAATGATGGATAAATCCAAGAAAAGAAAAGTTTCTGAAGAAAACAGAACATTTAATGCTACGTGGGAAGATTCATTTGCTTTCACTGCTGGAGAGTAATATTGAAAACCTTCCCAAACCGGTGTTCGAACCATGGAATGCCATTCTCGACACTTACATGAACATGAAAAGGTATGCATTTGGCAATCTTCGGATCTACATACATACTGTATGAAAGATTCTTGCTGTGCGAGGTGTCTTCAGGCAAGGAGTGGAAGCAGCCGGTAGATGGTCGATTCGTTTTAATAGCAAAACATCAAACAAAACAGGTCCAACAATAAAGCAAAATAAACAACTGGAGAAGTATTCAAGGAAATCTCGTACAACAGTAGTTAATACACAAATCCTGTCAAGAATAACTTCTAGCTTCTCAAGAATAACTTCTAAAGTATCATTAGTTGTTTACGCTTATATACCTGTGTAGGGGGAGTGGTCGAAAACCACTCCCCCTACTTCCCGGGTGTGTTCAAATCTTGTAGGCCAATGGAAGAGAGAGGCTAGGCCTCTTGTGGCCAATCATATTATTGTTGTTGTATCATGTTATGCCTGCAGTTGCCACTATGTGGCACTGTTGTTCCATGATTCAGCATTGTTGGAAGAAGCTTTTGTTGCTGAGTGAGGGGTTATCGAAAGGGAAGTGGACCGAGCCATAAAGTTCAGTCAACCACAGGTGGTCATGTAGATCAAAAGGAATGGATGGCTCTGGGGTTCCCTGTGAGAAGGTAGATTGGGAGATCTCCCATTGTTCCCAGGGAGTAGAGGTGTTTTAGAAAGTTGGTGTGAAGAGAATTTGGGGAAATTCTCTTTGAATGTGTGGGGCTATGTGACTGTGTGTGCTCGGGAAAGCCTTTTGGTGTCTTAGTCCAGACAGATTTCTTTTTTTTGGTTCAATATGGCTCTTTGACTTCCAGTGGGCTCACCACCTGCAGGAAGATTCACAAGGGTTTGGTATGGTGCAATGTGATTTGGGTGGCGGTCGTGGAGACTGCTGCCCCCGCGACCCGGTAACGGATAAGCGGATGAAAATGGATGGATGGCTCTTTGAACATTTTGGGTTGCCCACCCCTGATCTAAACCTTTCTTGGCATGGGGTTTTACACAGACCTTCTCTGCCTTGGTCAGCGTTAACTTAGTGAGCACTTCATGAATGAGTCATGCTTACTCGTGATTTGTCTCATCTTTGTTGTGAATTGCAGGACACGTGAAAGTATTTAAGATGTGTGATGCTGTACATTGTGTGTGTGTGTGTGTCTGTGTGGTGGGGGTGGCGAGGGATAATTGAATCCTTCGGTAAGTCTGATCGGCTGTGAATCATCTGCAGCCATCTGACTTCCTGGAAGGCTAATTCAGGAGTTATAAATTTTTCCACACTGGGACTCATGAGGAGCCAACTAAGTTTCAGTGTTAGCAATTACACAACGCTAATTTCCGTGTGTGTCTGTGTGTGTGGCACTTTGGCCCAGAATGTCTCTGTCATTGGTGTGGAACCCCAGGGTTCACCTCCTGGGTAAGTTCGAATCCCGTTTAGGGCGGTGGGTCCCTTCCAGTGGACTCACCAACCACAGGAAGGTTTAGGGGGGTTGGTACGGTGCAATGTGATTTGGGTGGCGACTGCTGCCCCTGCGACCCGGTAATGGATAAGCAGATAAAAATGGATGGATGGTCTACGTGTGTGTAGTAATAGCAAACCCAGGGTTTCTGCTGGGAATGAACTTGTGTGATATTCTGCTTATATTGTGATTTGTGTGACAATGTGTTCCTGCTTTCACTTCAACTTAAATGTGTTTGTGTTTTGTCTTAACACACATTGAGGGAACAAACACATTAAGACCCAGCATTGGTAAGGGAGGGAAGCTAACATTCGTTTTGATTATTTTTTAATCTTTTAAGTTTTCTGACTAAGCTGGTGCACAGCCGTAGAATTCATTGTGTAAAATTGCAGTGACCTTTGTCTAAAATATGTGCTTAACAGCAGTTTTATCTGACCTAGAAAGGTCTTTCAGTGAAAATGGGGCCATCAGGCTGCTTTTAGATTTCAGCTGAACATAAGAAACTTTCCTGAGATTGTGCAGAATGGTGCCGTGTGAGTTTGTGCTAATGCTAATATATGAAAAGGCTACACTTTCTGTAATGATTCCCTCACCAGCTCCTTGGTGAAATCCCCAGTGAGTTGAATTGAGGACATAAAACATATGACAAATGGACATTATAGGAAAACATCTGAATGTAAAACAGCATAGATGAAATAATACTGATTTGATGCTAATTGTAGTGAGTAAACTCATTTTTGTCTTGTTATTAAGGTGCTCAAAAAGGATGATTCACAGCATGTATGTGAATACCTATATCAGCCTGTATTACTACTACTTCTACTACTACTACTACTACTACTACTATACTACTCCTAAATCTGCTACTTTGATTGATAAAGTCTACCTACTGAAAGATTCTTGCTGTGTGAGGTTTCTTCAGGCAAGGAGTGGAAGCAGCCGGTAGATGGTCGATTTGTTTTAATAACAAACATCAAACAAAACAGGGCCAACAATAAAGCAAAATAAACAACTGGAGAAGTATTCAAGGAAATCTCGTACAACAGTAGTTAATACGCAAATCCTGTCAAGAATAACTTCTAATGTATCGTTAGTTGTTTATGCTTATATACCTGTATGGGGGGAGTGGTTTTCGACTTCCCGGGTGTGTGTTTAAATCTTGTAGGCCAATGGAAGAGAGAGGCTAGGCCTCTTGTGGCCAATCATATTATTGTTCTTGTTATCATGTGATGCCTGCAGTCGCCACTATGTGGCACTCTTGCTCCATGATTCAGCAGTGTTGGAAGACCCTTTTGTTGCTCAGTGGGGGGTTATCACAAGGGAAGTGGACCGAGCCGTAAAGTCCAGTCAGCCACAGGTGGTCATGTAGATCAAAAGGAAGGGATGGCTTCGAGGTTCCCTGTGAGAAGGTAGATTGGGAGATCTCCCATTGTTCCCAGGGAGTAGAGGTGTTTTAGAAAGTTGGTGTGAAGAGAATTTGGGGAAATTCTCTTTGAATGTGTGGGGCTATGTGACTGTGTGTGCTCGGGAAAGCATTTTGGTGTCTTAGCAGCTTCCTGCTGCAGACCCAACCAAATGTGAAAACCACTGAAATCTAACACTACCTATATAAATAACGGGGCGTTAAAAGAAGAAAACCGCACCAGTGACAGTGTTAAGATGTATACTGATTTGTACATGTTACTTGTCCATCTCTTTCAAAATGGGCATAATAAAGAAAATTATGGGCAGAATGTTTAAGACAACAACCACAAAGACCAATGTACTTTCAAAATCATATATAACTGAAGGGACCTATCAAGATAGGATAACTAAAAAGTGTCTCTTATAACTTTTTGTATGTCTGTAAATATAAGAAAGGACTATAGCATTTGTTCATCTGATTTCAGCTATAAATAAGGTCAACACCTCTACATATGAGCCTTGTTTATATACACCTCAACACTGTATATATGATAATATAAAAAATCTCAAATGTTCATCACATCCTTGAGTTTTCTTCGACAAAATTGAAGTAAACAAGGCATTCATTGCCATGCTCTGTGCTCACACTGACGCTGAAGTGAATCTGAGGCCAAAAAAATTCTGCGGAGGAAACAAATGCTAATTATGAGAGTTACAGTGATGACAGTGACAGTGTCATTTACTATACAGTTTATAAAAATAAGTGTCTGAGTGCGAAAGAAAATGTGCAAAAAAATCCCCTTAAAATCTTGAAATTATAACTTTTCTAAAACGTGACTGAAAAAAAATGTCTCCTGCGTATTGACTTCTTGCTCACTTTGTACACACACGTAGAGACAAACATCCATTCATGAATTACAGAACCTACAAGGACACACATGTTTGATGATCCTTTTGTTAACTATAATCAACATTCCTCACCAACCAGAGCAGGGGGTGCATTTGGGGCAAACACATGCAAATGTGCACATGGTCTTTAATTATTGCTGCTTTGGAAAATAACAAACAGACACACATATGCATTCTCTGTCTGGTACTTTCTTGAAATGCTAACAGAAGGCCAATGTCCCAGTTCTAACAGTGGGTGAAACATCTGAAATCTGAGTTTTTTAGTTTTTCACGGCAACCAAATGCTACACATTTCACTCTGGACATACACAAAGGTGTAAAGGAAGAGCAGAGAAGGAGCCTAATGTCACCATGACAATCTTTGCTGTTTTTTTCTGCCTGGATTTGTCTCTTCCATCTCTCCTTGTCACTCATTTTTTCCCCTCTACTCTACTCCTGTCTGCCTGCCAAGTTATCTCCCATGGCCCCTCTCTTCCTCTCTTTTTTCCTCACCTTCTACTATAGCCTTCTCTTTCCC
>NC_024327.1:3286804-3291847 GCF_000523025.1 Cynoglossus semilaevis
ATAACATCTCAGTTAAAGACACGGGACCATGACATTGTCTGAAGTATCACCGATAGCTGTGAATACAGAGCTTTCTATTTGTTCAAGAAAACATACATGTATTTGTTTTAATTTATATTGCACAAAAGAATGTTGGTGAAGAGACCAGCATTGTAGTTTCTCAACTCAAAGAATTAGTCAAGACAAGAGAACAGTCTTTCCGCTCAGCCCCTCAGTACAAGAAGTCTTTAATTACTACATGTGTACAGCATGGGTATGCCCAATGGCTATGGTAAAGTTTTAATTCAAATGTTTTAAATATATGTATCTATAGTAGTCTGATTTGATTCTGATTTGTATAAGAAAACAGTGACACCATGTTTTTTTTGCTAACAGCAACTTAGGGAAAACAAACATTATGGGCAGGAAAGTACTCTACCAAAGGGTTTTAAATGTGGCATATAAAAAGTTTGAACTGTAGACAATGAGTAGTACAGTACTTTTCATAAGTAGGGTTTCTAACTAGTAATAAATGCCTCTGTGCCTGCACAAAAAATGCTTGTTTTCCTCAAGCTGTTTAAGCAAGTACGGGACTGAACTGCTCTAGATGGTACGATAACTTCCCTTCCCTGGAGGCAAGTCTCTTCTTTCCTGTCTCTTGTGCTTTTATGACTCTAAGTTTGGCTAATATGAAAGGCTGAATTGACCATTAGAGCAAAACAACCCTACTGAAAACACCACTATGTTCAACCATTTTGGATATTTGTGATATATATAGTAGATGTCGACTTAGTTTAAGCTTCTTCATCTAATGCTGCTTGCCACAGCAAAACTCTGCACACATGACTTGACACGGCTATTTTATGGTGGATGGCACTTGATTATATAAAACCTCACATTAATCTAGACCTGCAATCTGCTCTGTTGGTTAAGAGCCTAACATCAGCACACAGCTGGAGCTGACCCCCCCCCCCCCAAAAAAAATTACTAGCTGGAAAGCAATCCCCATACCCACTGCACAAGAAAACCATGAAATATTAAAATCAAACAGCCAATCACTCTTTTCATATATACTTCATACTGTACATAACAAAACAAGTGCAGTGTGTCAAGTAGACACACTGCACCAAGTTCTGCTTTGCCACCATAGCTGTGTTAACATCTAAGTTAACCTTTGTAAATGCCATGTGAATCCACGAACCAATCAACAATGTGGTATGACTTGAGTGACAAATGTCCTATGTAGCATACATATATATATGTTTCAAAGAATTAAAAAAGGAAGCAACATAATGTGTTTTTTTCAGTTATATTTGACCAGTTTCCGTTGGTTTTGATCAAACACAATGGTAAAGACTGACATTTCATGAGATTTCCATAGACAAATATTTTCAAAAATATTGACTATTCTTAGAATGCAAAATTGTGTAAACGACAGTTTGTCATAAGCTAAGAGAATTAGTTACTTAATTAGTTAACTAAAACTTTACAATATATACTTAAAAATATAATAATAAAATATAAAAATATAAGAAATTATTTGATTGACTAATTTAAATATTTATTTTAGGTTAAAACACAAATACAAATACTGTACCGGGATTTTGATACAGATTTTTACTCATTTAATGCTTACTGAGTCTGTTTTTTTTTAAGGTTCATGCAAAGAGGAGAATGTACAGTATTTTGGTCAGAGGGATGTGCGTATGTATCAACAGAGCCAGGGTCAGAGAGCAGCGGAGAGCCGTTTGAATTTCACACGAGAACATTTTTTCCCTCAAAGCAAAGCAAAGAAAGTTAAAATTGGGGAGAGGTGTCGTGGTGCTGTTGGTCATTTGGAACAAGACTAGTGGTAAAAGCACTTTTTGAGGCAGAGCATCAGGAATGTAAATAAACGCTGACAGTAGACTCACCTACTCCGTTATCTCGGACGTTGATCCACCGCAGCACGACAGCTAAGCAACAAGTTGGGCTTCGCATAACGGAAATGTATCGACAAAAGTAAAAACCACGTCGGCGAAGTCGCTTGAGCCTCAAATGAGAAGCGGCATGCTGGGAGAACCACGGGTTTTCTCTCTCATGGTTACAGTCTGCGTCGCCTTGTCCTCATACAGGCGAAAAAATAAGGGGAGGATAAGAACAAAAAAAAGTTCCAGCTACGAACTTGACCCGAAAAAAAGTGGCAACTCCTCATTTCCGCCGTCAAAATAGTGGAGCGGTCATGCTCTGTCAAGTGAGAGGAATTTCAAAACAAAACTTCCTGTTTTGTTTTCACAATAAAAGCAGAATGGGTACAACATTTCCCATACCTGCGCTCAACTCAAAACCACATTTTCACTTCAATAACGTGAACTAACTTCAAGCGCTTAGAACTTGATCAATACATTTCTGTATTAGCTTAAAGTTGGCATAAATGGTAAACATGTAGAATTTACTTGAACCTTTTTGTACCGCAGACTCTTGCCATTAGCAATTAGTAGAATTAGTAGTACAGTAGCAGTATTGCTAAAAGAAAGACTAGTACTCCTAGCAGTGATAACTAAAGAGTAGCCAAAGTTATGTGAGAGTAGTAGTAGGAGTAGTTGTTTCCTACACACTATTAACTGAAGTAACAGTATAAGTAACAGTAAGTAGTAGTACAGTAGTAATAATAGGACTGGTAGTAGTATTTTGACAACTACTACTACCACTACTACTTTATAAATTTAGTAGAATTAGCAGGGAAAAATTGTATATAATACTGGTTTGACTAATATTTGAATTTAGATGCTGCAGTGATTATCAATGAAGAAGGAGCACTGGTGAAATAGCAGTGGTACAGTAGTAAAAGTTGGAGTAAAAGTAGCATGACTGCTATTAATAATAGCAGCAGTGGTTGAAAATAAATGGTAATTTAAAAAACCATTGAGTAGTGAAAAGTGTTAGTGGCGGTAATAGTAGTATTTTATATCCTATATCTGGCTGCTGCCTTCAGTGGCCATCACAGTGGGTCATCTCCTTCAGTCTAACTTTGTCTTCCTCACCTCAACTCCTCAACTCCATATCTTCATGTACTTATTTACCACAGATGCTTCATCTGCTACTCAGTCCACTGCTAGTGGAAGTACTATTCCCAAGTGTCCCAATATCATTAATCTTCAATCTAATCTAATCGAACACCACGTTATATTTAATTGGGGTGTTCATCCAATGAGAATCTCAGCATCTTTAACTCTGCTGACTCCAGCTCAAGTCTCTATCTTTTACTCAGTATCATCATACAACATTGAGGAAACCCTTCTGTTACTCACTTACTGTACCGCTTTCTACATTGTCCATTACTCTGGGACTGTTAAAACTTTATGTACTAATGTATGTCAAAGTCACTCATTCAATGTATTTATTCTTGTTTCCACCAACTTGTCCAATTTGAGTGTCCAGATATTACATAATACCATATTTTCCACACTATAAGGCACACTTAAAAACCTGTAATTTTCTCAAAAATCGACAGTGGCCTTATAACCCGGTGCGCCTAATGTATTACTTCTGGTTGCGCTTACTGACCTCGAACCAATTTTATAAAGCCAAACCACACCGTGCATCACACATGATGTCACACAACTGAAGCACACTGGGAGCCAACAATGACGTTTAACTCTGTTATCACAATTAGAAGATGCTCAACAACAATTATTACAGTATAGTTGTGAAACCAAAATCCGTGCAACGTCGCGTCGTGCCTCCCAACACCCAGAGACTCTGCGTTGTGTTTTTGAATTGTCGATGTATGGTGCGATGCAAGACGACTCAGACGCATGGCTGTCGATTTTTTTTCGTGGTCAAAAACTCTTTTTATTTCTCCTTTTTATCAATGCAGACAAACACACACTCTCTCTACAAAAGAACAGCCGCACTTCCGCACGGAACAGCGTCAAAACAACAATACGGTGACCACCCAGAACAAAAATAGTGACAACCGCCTGACTCTGGAGGGGCGAACAACAACAACAGCGTCCTTCAGTGTCCAACTTAGGTCACTACCCTTTTCCACAAATCTCCGTCCCTATTGATCTGCGACTCCATGCGCGCCCATCTCACCGATATTGTCAAAACCCAAGTGAAGCAAACTAATTCAGGGCTTGCCATCATTCCGGGTGGATTGACCAAAGAATTCCAACCGCTAAATATTGGTGTTAACAGGGTGTTTAAAGTTAAATTGCGAGCTGTGTGGGAGCATTGGATGACAGAAGGCGAACACATTCACCAAGACAGGGATGCAACGCCGGGCGAGTTACCCCACTATCTGCCAATGGATCGTGGATGCCTGGGCTAAGGTATCAGTCTCAAATGTAAGGTATCAGTCTCAAAGGCTGGAATCATCACTGAACAGTTAATTAACAGCACCTAGACTGACTCGGATATTGACGGGAGGGATCCGGGCATGCTTGATTGTTCCACTTAATTGTTTTGCTTAATGCGCCTTATAACCCGGTGCACCTTATGTATGAAAATATTCCCGTTCATTGATATTGTGCCTTATAATGCTGTGCGCCTTATGGTCCGAAAAATACGGTACTCTCTACGTCTGTATCCTGTCTGTTAACGGTTCAACTGCTAAGTATCTAATTTCTCATCCTGCATTTCTTTTGTCTCTTTTCTTGACATTGAAGATATAGAAAATACAGCTCAAAAGTTTGCAGCAGACTGAAGGAGCTGGGAAAAGGTCGAAAAGTGATTGCACTAAAATGAGCCTTTGGCAAAAAACAGTAATGACACCCAAAGAGGTCAAGTCACAGCTCCGCTCCTCCGCCCACTCATTTTATGACTAATGATTATGTTTAAAAGTGCGATAAAGAACAGAAGGCATGTATAAAACTGAAATGTAAGGGATTATGTCTTTAGAGTAAACACTTTAACCCGCACAGCCTATTTCCACCTCCGCAACATCAACAAACTCCGCCCCTCCCTTACCCCTCACACCGCTGCTATCCTTGTACACAGCCTCGTCACTTCCCGCCTCGATTATTGTAAATCCCTCCTCTACGGCCTCCCCCAAACACCTCTCCCTCAACTCCAGCTAGT
>NC_024327.1:3292218-3301867 GCF_000523025.1 Cynoglossus semilaevis
CTCAAAACACACCTGTTCCGGACAGCATACTCCCTCTAACCTCCCTCCTCCGTGCTTTTGTTTATCATTGATTTTAAACATGTTTCTATGCCCTGTTTTAAATTATTATCTGTTTTTATTTTATTTCTATGCCCTGTTTTAAATTATTATCTGTTTTTATTTTATTTTATGTAAAGTGTCCTTGAGTGACCTGAAAGGCGCTTTTTAAATAAAATGTATTATTATTATTATTATTATTAGAGTTACAATTGGTGTTAATTTCCAATACGGAACAGTAAGAACAAAGTCAAAGTTTAGATGTTTGTATAGTGTGTATATTATACTCATTTAGTACTCTGTTTTATGAGTATAAGCAAATACAAACACTTTGATAAAATTAAGATTTACATGTAAAAAAATCAGATACTTATGATAAAGTACATTAACTCAGGTGTTTAGGGCAGAAGAATTCAGAAAAGATTTCAAAGTGACAAGCACTCGTACGATATCGCCTCATCTTGCTGCTGGCTAACAATAGCTAAAAATACCAGGATGTGTTGCTTTGGGCGATTCATCCAACTCCTACCACAGTCCCTAGTGAGTGTTGAGAGGATGCTCTGACATTAGCAACCACAAGGTCTCTGAAGTGAGACATGCTCCTCTGGGAGTATTAGGATTCCCCTCCTCCCACCATACAAACATCTTGAGAGAAACCCTTGCTTCTCTACAATGAATATACAGTAAATGATAAAAATAAGTCAAGTTTAATGTTTTTAAAAGTAACAGGAAATGTAAATTTTATTGTGCCATCAGATTCAGGCACGTGTGTAACTGTGCAGATGTTTGACAGTTGTTCATTTATATAAGTAACTTCACAGCACCAGGGATCCATTGGGAACATTTTCCCCTTACACTTTGTACCACAGGTTTATTTAGTGTCCTATTAATGCTACTCTATTCATCGGTATGCAAAAAATTAATTCGGCTATCAAGCATAGGTTGAATTAATGTCTATAAGAAACACAGGCCTCTGTGCCTCACTATACTGTAAGGCAACTAATGATGCTACACCAGAAAAGGAGGAACAGATTATAGTATGTACCCTTACAGTTGTACTCTGTAAATAGAGAATATAATTAAATTCTCAAATTCACTCCAATAAAATGAACTAAGCTACAACAAGCAAAAGATGTTTCCTGCAGGCCGCTACAAGTACAGGGACAAACAACACAAGTTTTTATAGGGGCCAGACGCACACACATAGGGTGTGACCTAGTGTTTGTTGTTGCCTTCAGTGTGAACACTCTAATAATGTTTTTAGGAACACATTTTAGATTTTGGCAGAATTTAAGAATTGCTTCAGTACATTTGGCTACAAAGGAATTTTAAAAACGGCACTGCAATGGGCAAAACAGCATTTCAACGTTTTATCTCAGTTCACCTTCTGTGTAGCCAAACTGCAGCATTTTAAAACTGCTTTCTTAAATAAACTTGGCAAATGGCGTTGGCAAGTGTAGCAAAAAAAAATTATATTTTTCTGTATTTCAAAATTTCTTGGATTGTACAAGTGTTATTCCACTAGACCAGGGGTCGACAACCCGCGGCTCCAGAGCCGCATGTGGCTTCATCGTTCTGTTGTGGCTCTTGGAAAATAATGAGTATTTCCATCCATCCATCCATTTTTATCCGCTTTCACCGTTACCGGGTCGCGGAGGCAGCAGTCTCCATGACGGCCACCCAAATCACACTGCACCGTACCAACCCCCTAAACCTTCCAGTGGGTGGTGAGTCCATTGGAAGGTACCAGCCGCCCTAACCAAGATTCGATCTTACCCAGGAGGTGAACCCTGGGGTTCCACACCAATGACAGAGACATTGCCTCTGGGTCAAAGCGCCACTAATGAGTATTTAATAAAAAATTATTTTAGTTTGTTCTTTTTCTAAATTTGAAGATTTTGGTAATCTTGTAACGTTTTTTTTTTTTGTCGCTGTTGGTGCCGAAAATTACATTATTCAGTCACCACTATTGTCATCTAACTGCCACAGATAGAATGACCTGAAAAGAACCACACCAAGCTCTCGATTTACCTATCAATTTATGTTCCTACTCTCAAGAGCTGGAGGAAGTGTCTGGGGAGAGGGAAGTCTGAAAATAGAGAGAAAATCACATAGATAACACAAACACTCGTGGGAGATGTGTTCTCGGCCATGTAGTGCTCAGCCATGTAGCGTTGGCGTCTGTAAGCGTGCTCGTATTACAAATCTATACTTGTATCTCAAAGCAATCACGTATCTCGAAATACTGGTGAAAAAACCACTGAAATCTAACACTGGTATGTTAGGACACTCGTATCTCAAGGTTCCACTGTTGGCCTATTTATAAATTACTAATATTTAACATTATTTTACGGTAGAAATAAAAAGAAGGAAATGGGACGGTGATTTTTAGTGCTCTTTTTGGCTGCTAAAACCAGACTAACATAGATTAAAAGCCATTCTCAATAAATGTTTAAGAGGTTAATTATAAGAGGTGTCTCAACTGTCAGGATGGCACTAAACTACATATCTGGCTGCTGTGTCCATTTTTTCAATCAAACTGTTATTTATTTAAAAACATTGTACAGTACATTGTTCCTCAGTATATCATAAGGGAGACAGTGGCCACTTAGGTCTGTTGATTTATGCATATGTTTGTGTCTCCAATGGTATATTCAATACCACACCACCAGTATGTTCAATAACATAACAGGGGAAGTGCCATGATACTGACTTTTTCTAACTGCAAAAATTGTCATGTCTGTCTGTTTCCTTGTCTGCTTTGTGGGGTAATCTGTGGGATCACACTCACCTGTCTGTAATTAGCTTCACTTGTGTCACCTGGTGCTCCCTGTGTATATATACCCCTCTCCCTCACGCTGGCCTGGGTGGATCGTTGTGATTGTGTTGGATCATTGTATCTGTTCCTGTGCTCAGCTTAGTGTGTCCTTCAAGTTGTACGTAGTAGTTCATTCCTAGTCTGGTTTATGCCTTATTCCTGGTCTTGTGAAGAAGTGAGTTTTTTTTTTGTTGTTTTTGGCCTTGCACCAGAAAGAGTCTCTCCAGTACTGCATTTGGGTCCTGCCTGCTTCCTGCGATACCCGCACGTGACAAAAATTGGTGAATCCATTAATTTTGCTGCAGCATTATCCACTATGCAGTTCATAAAAATAAATGAAATGATTTCTTGCTGTCTTTCATTACAGATGTGCAGTGTCAATAACAGTCTATACACAGATAGATTTCATGAAAAAAAAAAAAACAGAACCAGGAAAAATTAGCATCCTGTGCTTAGAGTATGCTGCAATGTTTAACCCTTGTGTGGTCCTTTGCATTTTTGTACACACTGTTTGTCCTTGCAATGATTTTCATCTTGTCCCAGAATATGAATATTAATGAATATGAGGAAAAGTTGGCACAAGTCATGCAGTGCAGGAACATGCACATGCACGCATACTCACGCACGCACACACACACACACACACACACGCACACAGACACAAAGAGATATTGGGACCCGAAGGACTTTACAAAGATTAAGAAACTTGTGTACTAAAATCATGTTGGATAGACAGTGAGTAGAGACAGTGAAAGAATTGTCTGCATTAGAAGATTGTTGTCTCCCACTAGATGTTGCCTTGTCATCGTACTTGTTTACATACTGTATTTGAATAATCAGATATACTGTCTCCTACTGGTCAAGAGCACAAGCTTGAACACATGCAAGTTAGATCACTACATTCACTGTGAAAATATCTGCTGCCATGTAGATTCAAAGAGTATCCACAGTAAATATGTGGAATGAAGGAAGCAAGCAGGGTCTAAAGGGCTTTCTTTATGTGTTTATGTCAGGTTTGATATATAAATATATATTTAGCTGTTTTTTGTTCATAAGAAAGATCATGTGATGTTTCAGTCTCCTGAGAACTCTTTTCCAGTAGAGCTGTTCCTGTTACCATATCCTTGATCTTGACTGCTGGCTGGGGCATATGTTGTAGCGTGTGTGGCCATGACAAGCCAGTACCTCCATGAATTCATTAGAATATATTGTGGAGACAGCCACTGCATTAACACCAGCAGCCTGCTATCCCAGCACACTAAAGATTATCTGATCTAGCAGCTGATGGGACTTAATGCATTTCTTCTCTGAAATGTTTGCCTGTGCTGCTTTTTGGAAGTGCTGATTAAATTTTATTTGCATGCAGTTAGATTAATTTCTGCAACTTTAAAATAAAGAAATTATCTTCAGCACACTTCATACATCCATTTTCATCCACTTATCCGTTACCAGGTAACGGGGGCAGCAGTCACCATCCAAATCACATTGCACCATACCAACCCCCCTAAGCCTTCCTGTGGGTGGTGAGTCCACTGGAAGGTATCAACCGCCCTAACCGGGATTCAAACTTGCCCAGGAGGTGAACCCTAGGGTTCCACACCAATGACAGAGACATTGCCTCTGGGCCAAAGCACCACTACACTTCATACATGAATCAGTTAATCAGTAAAAAAAATACACAGACAGCAACATTAAGCGCAAAATGTTTACTCCTCACAGATATTTCCTCAACAGTGTTTGGACATACAATAAATTATATGTTTTCTGTTACAACCTAAACAGTTTTTCATAACAGACTCTTTACTGATAAGAAATTTGGTCATGATTTCAGGCTCTGTGTCTAGTGAGAACAAAGATATAAGGCAACAGTGCGCCTTATAGTCCGAAAAATACGGTACCTCAAGGAAATGTCATCCTTCATCAATGTTCTTACCAGTCATCCAACACAATATCAAAAATATCTTCTTGTTAAATGTTAAAGTCTCTGTAGAAAAGTGACTATACAAGATAGATATCAAACATGTCTAAGTATATTTATATATAAATAAAATCTGATGCTTTAAATACATTATTATTTATTTAAAGATACTCCATCCATCCATCCATCTTCAACCGCTTATCCGGGGCCGGGTCGCGGGGGCAACAGTCTGAGCAGGGACCCCCAGCCTTCCCTCTCCCTGGCCACTTCCTCCAGCTCTTCGGGGGGGACCCCAAGGCGTTCCCAGGCCAGCCGAGCGACGTAGTCGCTCCAGCGTGTCCTAGGTCTTCCCCTAGGTCTCTTCCCAGAGGGACGGCACCCGAGCACCTCCCGAGGGAGGCGTCCGGGGGGCATGCGATGTAAATGCCCAAGCCACCTCAGCTGACTCCTCTCGATGTGGAGGAGCAGCGGCTCTACTTCAAGCTCCTCCCGTGTGACAGAGCTCCTCACCCTATCTCTAAGGGAGCGCTCTGCCACCCTGCGGAGAAAGCTCATTTCAGCCGCTTGAATCCTTGATCTCGTTCTTTCGGTCATGACCCACAACTCATGACCATAGGTGAGGGTAGGAACGTAGATTGACCGGTAAATTGAGAGCTTCGCCTTTCGGCTCAGCTCCTTCTTCACCACAACGGACCGATACAGCGACCGCATTACTGCGGCCGCAGCACCGATCCGCCTGTCAATCTCACGCTCGATCCTACCCTCACTCGTGAACAAGACCCCCAGATATTTAAACTCCCCCACCTGAGGCAGGACTTCATCCCCAACCCGAAGGGTGCATACCCCCTTTTTCCGGTCGAGAACCATGGCCTCGGACTTAGAGGTGCTAATTTTCATCCCAGCTGCTTTACACTCTACTGCAAACTGCCCCAGTGCATGCTGCAGGTCCTGGTTCGAAGAAGCCAACAAGACCACATCATCTGCAAAAAGCAGAGATGAAATCCGGTGGCTACCGAATTGGACCCCACCCGACACCTGGCTGCGCCTAGAAATTATGTCCATGAAAATAATGAACAGAACCGGTGACAAAGGGCAGCCCTGCCGTAGTCCCACATGCACCGGGAACAGGTCCGACTTACTGCCGGCAATGCGAACCAAGCTCCTACTCCGATCGTACAGGGACTGGACAGCCCTTAAAAGAGGGCCCCCAACCCCATACTCTCGAAGCACCCCCCACAGGATACCACGAGGGACACGGTCGAAAGCCTTTTCCAAGTCCACAAAACACATGTGGACCGGTTGGGCAAACTCCCATGAACCCTCAAGCACCCTCTGAAGGGTATAGAGCTGGTCCAGTGTTCCACGTCCAGGACGAAAACCGCATTGTTCCTCTTGAATCCGAGGTTCGACTATCGGCCGGATTTTCCTCTCCAGTACTCTGGAATAGACTTTTCCCGGGAGGCTGAGGAGTGTGATCCCCCGATAGTTGGAACACACCCTCCGGTCCCCTTTTTTGAAAAGAGGTACCACCACCCCGGTCTGCCAGTCCAGAGGTACTGTCCCCGACTGCCACGCGATGCTGTAGAGGCGTGTCAGCCAAGACAGCCCCACAACATCCAGAGACTTAAGATACTCAGGGCGTATCTCATCCACCCCCAGCGCCTTTCCACCGAGCAGCTTTTTGACTGCCTCGGTGACCTCAGCGCAGGAGATTGGAGGATCAGCTGCTGAGTCCTCAGCTTCAGCTCCCCCCTCGGAAGACGTGTCATCGGGATTGAGGAGATCCTCGAAATATTCCTTCCACCTCCCGACGACATCCTCAGTCGAGGTCAGCAGCTCCCCCCCTCCGCTGTAAACAGCAGTGGTGGGAAACTGCTTCCCTTTCCTGAGGCGCCGGATGGCGCCAGAATTTTTTCGAGGCCGACCGGTAGTCCTCCTCCATGGCCTCCCCGAACTTTTCCCAGACTCGAGTTTTTGCTTCCGCAACTGCCCGAGCTGCAGTCCGCTTGGCCTGCCTGTACTTTTCGGCTGCTTCAGGAGTCCTACGAACCAACCAGGCTCGGTAGGACTCCTTCTTAAGCTTGATTACTTCCCTTACTTCCGGTGTCCACCACCGGATTCGGGGATTGCCGCCACGACAGGCACCGGAGACCTTACGACCGCAGCTTCGGACAGCCGCATCAACAAAGGAACTGGAGAACATAGTCCACTCAGACTCAATGTCTCCAGCCTCCCTCGGGACCTGTTCAAAACTCTCCCGGAGGTGGGAGTTGAAGGCCCCCCTCACCGGGGATTCTGCCAGACGTTCCCAACAGACCCTCACGATACGTTTGGGGCTGCCAGGTCTATCCAGCTTTGCCCCCCGTAAGCGGAGCCAGCTCACCACCAGGTGGTGATCAGTTGAAAGCTCAGCCCCTCTCTTCACCCTAGTGTCCAATACATACGGCCGGATGTCAGATGACACGACTACAAAGTCGATCATTGACCTCCGGCCTAGGGTGTCTTAAAGATAATAATAGTAATAATAGGGTTATTTAAAGATACTTTAAAGCTGTAACTATGCCAAACTGTGTCATTTTTATTTGTATTTTATATGCTGCTTTGGAAAAACTTTGCATGGCACCGACTGAGCAAATATAATTTTTTGATGTAATAAACATAATCTCTGGACACAGATCAGTGACCACATCATCATCATTCATTTCAAACCATTAGTCTTTCCTAGACCCACAGTGATCGAGCATATGGCACATAATGACAAATTATTATTTTCTGCTTATCTGCAGTCTGGCAGAGCACTGTTACACAGGCAGACCCATCAGGCTCTCTATACACAAATAATTACAATAATTACAAGGCAGATTCCATCAGTTGACTGGGGCTATTGAGTATGCACAGAGAAAAAAAGTCTGTGAAGACATAAAATACATGCTGTAAATTTCCCCCATCTGTTTTCCTCTGCAGCTAAACTCCAGCGATTGGGTTTGGGCTTCATCTTAACTATCACAAAGTAACACAAAATACAGCCTTACATTCATATGCCTTTTTACTTGCCCTTTATTGTTCCAAACATGGTGTACAATTTTAAAGACCCACACTTCAGCAGCAGCCCCAAGCAACAAACGTTATCAGTGCTGCCCCCCTGGAATGTTACCAAACAGTGTCAATTCTACAGTATAACACAATTATTAGGGGCTGAAAGTTTAGTATTTTTGTCAAAGTATCAGAGTGAGGCACAGAAAATGCATGAACAAAATGAATAACACTGAAAACCGTTATTAATTTTTCTTGGCATTATTGTAGTACTGTGACAGCCCCACCTTGTGTTAATGGACCTTAATGGATCTGGTACGTTAAGTGCCTGTTTGCACACATGTGCAAGTGCACACACACGCAAAGGCAGCCACTCATGGTGGTGTGCTGCAGAATACAGTAGCCACAATGAACTGTGGTACAAGAAATACATAAAATATATTTCATGTGATACTGTTAGTAACTGTTTGTTACTTAATCACACAAAACAAAAACACAGCCCCCATTGCGGGTGCTTGTCATTTAATCAATGAAAATCAACCAAATTTTTTTACAATAAATACTTTTTAATAATTACCGTATATACTCATGTATTAGCCGATTCACATATAAGCCGACCCCTGAAAATTGATACAAAAATGGTGATTTGTATAAAAACTCACATATAAGCTGACCATAATGTTTTCATTTTTTGCTGTGGTAAAATGTCTTACTCTTGCTGTGTGCATCAACGAAGAATTAGAAAATTATCTTGGTAAACACTGTTTACATTAAAATTGCGAAGATTTTGCCAATGTTTGTTGCAAAATTCTGAATAGACGTGAGAGCCTTTTTGTCTGTTGACAAGGCTAACAGCAGATGGGAAGAAGCTGTTTTTATGGCGAGAGGCTTTGGTTCAGGAGGGTCTGCCAGAGGGAAGCGCCTCAAAGAGTTTGTGACCGGGGTGAGAGGGGTCGGTTGCAATCTTTTTAGCTCGCTTTAGGGTTCTGGAGGTGTACAGGTCCTGTAGCGAGGGTAGATTGCAGCCAATTACATTCTCGGCAGAGCGGATGATACGCTGCAGTCTGCTCAGATCCTTTGCCATGGCAGCAGCGTACCAGATGGAGATGGAGGAGGTGAGGATAGACTCGATGATGGAGGTGTAGGAGTTCAACATCATTGACTTTGGCAGATTGTTTCAGAACTGTTTCAGCTGCCTCACGAAGTACATCCTCTGTACATTTTGAATTGTGGTGTAACAGTGATCCAATGTCTTGCCCTCCCTAGTCGGGCACCTAATAAACTGTACATATTTTGGGAGCTCGTGGCTGAGATTTCCCTGAGGACAATAACTATGGAGTCTGGATTTACACATAGTGTACATCCTCTGTTGGGCTCTTTTGATGAGGGAGCTGATGTTTAGCTCCCATTTAAGGTCCTGGGTGATGATGGTTCCCAGGAAGTGGAAGTGTTCCACAGTATCCACAGGAGAATCACCCAGGGTGATGGGCACGGATGGGGGTGGGGTTGCCCTGAAGTTCACTGTCATCTCCAATGTTTTTAGGACATTGAGCTCTAAGTTGTTGAGTCTACACCAGGTCACAAGGCAGTCAATCTCGCATCTGTACGCTGACTCATCATCCATCAGAGATTAATCTGATGAGGGTGGTGTCATCTGCAAACTTCAGAAGCTTGACATTCTGATCGCTAGAGGTGCAGGTGTTTGTGTACAAGGAGAAGAGCAGAGAAAAAATGATACAGCCCTGCGGAGAGCCAGTGCTGATGGTCCGGGAGTCTGAGGTGTGCTTCCCCATCCTCACATGCTGACTCCTGTCAGTCAGGAAGTCAGTGATCCACCTACAGGT
>NC_024327.1:3302026-3313805 GCF_000523025.1 Cynoglossus semilaevis
TGGTCCGGTCCGGCTGCTTTGCGGGGGTTTTGTTTTTTGAAAAGCCTATTCACGTCTTGCTCTTTGATAGCAAGAGTTGGTCCAGTAGTGGAGGTGAGAGGGGGAAGCTGGGGGAGCTGGATAAGGTGTCGGAGTTCCTGCAATGGGTGGGTTGGGCGTGGCTGTGCAGAGGAAGGTGTCAGGACAGAGCCATTGTCTTTCAAAGCGACAGTAGTGGTCGTTCAGCTCATTTGCAAGGCGCATGTTGTTATTGGGGTGGGGGGCTTTAGGACTGTAGTGGTGATTTGTCTGAGCCCTCTCCAAACAGAGGCAGAGTCGTTAGCTGAGAACTTGTGTTAAAGTTTCTCAGAATACTGTCGTTAGCTTTCCTTACCTCCTTGCTAAACCTGTGTCTTGACTCTTTGTAACTCTCTTTGTCTCCACTTCTGAACGCCTCTTCCTTGAGCCTCCTTAGCCATCTGAGTTTTGCTGTGAACCAGGGTTTGTTGTTGTTGTAGCTCACCCTAGTTCGTGATGGTATACAGCTGTCCTCACAAAAGCTGATGTAGGAGGTCAGAGCCTCTGTGTACTCTTCCAGACTGTTGGTAGCCGTCCTGAACACATCCCAGTCAATACAATCAAAGCACACCTGAATGGCCTCAATGGCTCCACTGGACCAATGCTTTGATGTCCTCACTACAGGTTTGCACTGTTTCAGTTTCTGCCTGTAAGAAGGAATCAGATGGACCATGGTGTGGTCCAAGTGACCCAGTGCAGCTTGAGAAACAGCATGATAGACATTTTGAATTGTGGTGTAACAGTGATCCAGTGTCTTGCCCTCCCTAGTCGGGCACCTAATAAACTGTACATATTTTGGGAGCTCGTGGCTGAGATTTCCCTGAGGACAATAACTATGGAGTCTGGATTTACACATAGTGTACATCCTCTGTTGGGCTCTTTTGATGAGGGAGCTGATGTTTAGCTCCCATTTAAGGTCCTGGGTGATGATGGTTCCCAGGAAGTGGAAGTGTTCCACAGTATCCACAGGAGAATCACCCAGGGTGATGGGCACGGATGGGGGTGGGGTCGTCCTGAAGTCCACTGTCATCTCCACTGTTTTCAGGGCATTGAGCTCTAAGTTGTTAAATGACCATCGTGGTCCAACACCTATGCTCAACCTTCACCTGCAGCTCCACAGTGCCCCCATCTTTTACATCTCTTTTTTTTTAAAGTGAAGCCCGGGGGGCCACAAATGGTTTTTTGTTTTGCAGTTTGCGCCTTCTCATTAGAATAGTGAAGCAGAAAGGAGACAATTGAAGACTGGGTTGTTTCCACTGGATTAAATAGTTTCTCTGCAAGTCAATGAATATGTAATGACACTCTAACCCAGAGAGCTGGTCAGTGATTCCATGAGCGCTCTGCCGTTTGTGTGTTTATAAACATATATAAGCCGACCCCCGATTGATCTTTATTTTTTGGTGTTTTATATTCGGCTTATATGCACGTATGTACGGTAACTTTCATTACAAAAACATTTGGTCTTCTTAATGTTTCTTTGTCAACTACATATCCAATGCAGTAATATGAATTTCTTACTTTCTTGTACTAGAACAAGGTTTTTTGAGGAGGAAATTATTTTGAAATCAAGGAGATGTTTTTGTGATGCCACACAATGACTTTTGATTCAGAATATTTCTCATGGCCCACCCAAGGATGCAAACAGACAAAAAAAGATAAAATTGATAGTGGACTGAGTGTCATTCCCTACAAGCTCCAGTGATTCTGTAGACAGAACATTAGAAATGTATTCAATTATGGATAAAATGATGACTTTTCTTGTTTCATAACAACAAGATATTGACAAAAAAATGTGTATTTTTACTAATTAGTTCTTTAATTGTTTAATTTGAGCACATTTGCCTTTCTGTTCAACATTATTTCTGTCAAACAATGTAAATTACTGTTACAACAGATTATAAAGGGATTATACTTCATTTAAATTGACTAATTATGAGTTTGAAAAGGTGTGAAATTTCGGACAGCCTTAACTAAATTAAACTAAAGATCTAACCAAATATATTTTCCATCTGAATTGTCACCTCTTCACAGTCATTAGGCACCAATGATGCAGCAAATCATCCACATTATTAAAATTGCACATTTTAAATACTATTATGATTCTTTCCTTACCGTTAAATCACACCCCAGATTTGAAAACAGTTTCTGATGTTAAAATGAATGTAAATATACTGACAGAAATTACTCTGGCCGCATTTAAAGGCAAGACAAAATGTAATGTTACTCTTAGCACATTGTCCAAACCCACTAAAACCTTGTTTATTTGTGGTACTCCATCAGCAACAATCTTTTTGCTTCACTTTTTGCACGCACACACACACACGGTGGTAACACTGTTCTTTTTAAAAAATGATGACAGATTTGGTGTATTTCTGTAGCCCCATTTAACAGAATATTTATGATTCAAGGGATTTGCTTCCTTGACAAATAGCTTGCATAGACAATACGTATGCTTGCAGGCAATATCATGTTTTATATATTTGTATTAAATACAGTAGCTGAGGTGTTTAGTGATTTTTTCTTTGTTTTAAAACTATTTTAAAGGAGGACAAATACAGAACTGTCTAAAGTTAAATCATCAGACTTTCTGTGATTCTATATGTTGTTGGTGTTTTCAAGTCACTGTTAATGATAGAGTGGGTCTTTCTGCAGCTGAACAGCTTCTGTTGTCAAAAGAGTTTATTTCAAACTAAATATGAAATGTTTTGCTAATAAACCTGTTTTGGAAACTAGACTTCAGAGATTAACGAAGATGATGATAAGTTGTTTTTTTCTGAAGGGGCAAGGTATTACATTTCTATTTATTTATTATATACACACCAACATGCGTTCCTCAAACTACGAAGGTCCAAATTACAGCATTACTTATGTTTAAACAAATGTTTAAAGGACCTATCCAAAAATTTCACTGTCTATCCCCTTACAGTGTGGGTGCTCTACCAAACAGTCCATAAACATGTTGTCATTCACACACACTATGGTTAAAAAGTTTTATTTTCACCAATGTACCTTGAGTCATCAAGCCATCTAAACATGTAGCATGTTTATAGAGGCTTTACTTGGCTTGTGTCAGACCAGCCTCACTGAGCACAGGACTGTACATTAGTGTACAGCTGACAATCTGACTGACACAACTGTCAAATAGATAGTGAGGGTCTCTAGATTAATAAATATAGTTGAGAACAACAGCGCCGCTAACATTTTGAAATAAAGGGATGTAATGACTAAACTCAACCAACTCTATGAAGCTAAATTTTAAGTTAAACATCTGTATAATTTTCTTTATATTATGCAATATCATTAATTCCATCATGGGTGATTATTCAGATTAGCACATTTTAATCATTTGGCAGCTTGATTCTAAAATAAACTCAACAATTAGGGAGCAATCTCTCTCTTTTTTCAGTATGATTTCAGTATTGAACCATCTTGTTAACAATTAAAAAAAATGTAATGATAAATTAAAAAAAAAAAAAGAAAAAAGCAGATTTTGGTTGAGATGCTCAGCAGGGTTCCACCTCTCACTTACAGAACAGCCAAAAAGTCTGTTCGGAAACATAAATCATAGATGACAAGTTAGTGATGATGCAACTAAATCTGCAGGGTTCCTCTGCTGCTCCAACACACATCTAAACAAAAAAGTTCTTCATTGACAAGTCATCGTCACACAACATCAAAAGCCTTTACTTTTCAAATCTTTTTGATTATCCTGTGTTGTTACTGCAGAATCCTTGGAGTACTTCCCAGAACAGAGAATTAGGCAGATTTTTATGATGTGCAGGACACTGCAACTGCTGTCACGGCAAATGTTTTAATCTTTTACGCACAATTGCAAAAAGTTGTTGAGAAGTTGTAGGAGTTTCTCAATTTTTAACTTTTGAATGAGGTCAGTGAACTCATTTTGTGTGAAGGCAGAGGAACAAGTTTTTAATTAGTCAAACAAAGACTTTGTTGTGAGGAGGTATGAGAATGACTGGATGTATTGTGTTCTCTAGAGCACAGCTTTTAGTGGGTGTATGTGCATCACTGAGCATGCTGTATGTGCCAGACCCATTAGGTGCCATTAATTAAAGTTATTGTTGTATAAGACTCATAAGTACTAAGGAAAATACTCAATACCGTTTCAAACACCACAGAGCAGTTTTGAACAGTTGGGGCGGGGGACTCTGAGGAGCATTTATGTGTGTTCCTTAGCTCTACTTTGAGCAAACGCTACACCATTTTTTTATCTTCTATTGCTTCCAGAAAATGTCTGTCTTTGAGTGCAGTGGCTTCACAGAACATGGAGGAAAGGGTTTCAGTCACCCAGTTGAACAGAGGCTGCAGCAGGCATTACTGTAGTAGACACTGACTAACGGAGCGCTTTCTACTCTCAGTGTCAACACTGGCTGTTTGAGCAGCACCGCTCATCACCTTCACTCTCTGTTTCATTTGCACAGGCTTGCTGAAATTCCTTAAGTAAAAATGCATTGATTGCATAAACACAAATGTCCCTCAGATCTAAAAATTGACTGTAAACGTCAGGACATTGTTTCCAGAATTAGTTGCTTGTAAATTATGAGCAAACACAAGGCTGATGAACAGACAGTGTTTTTTCATTCATTAACTGACAATGCAGCAACACCAATAACAGTATTGTATCAGGCTGGATATCTCATTTATATAAGAATGTAGAAAAAATACAATGACATGGCTTTTCAGTACAACCAGCTACACAGTAATCAGTGTGACAATGACAGAAACAGGAGAAAAACTTATTGTAAGATTTGTTCTGTTTTGCTACAAGAAATTCGATTAAAAAAAAACAACAACCTGGGAACACTCCTTAGCACTGAATAGACAATTTTTTTATTCTCAGGTTGACATTACTGTGGCATTTACACCAAGTTTTACACATCAAGTGCAAGTTTGATTCAACAACTAATGCACTTAACAAAAATTGGCATCTAAAGTTTTTGCTGATGTTTTTGATAAGCTTTAGTGTTGGACAGAAAAGTACTAATAAATACAGATCAGTAACTGATGGACTAGACTAAAAAAGTGTGTTGCCTAAAGCTGCTACCACAGTGTCGGTCTTTAAGGCGCCACGACAAATTTGTTGTACCACTCCACTTTTTTGGTTTATGGTTTCTTTGACCTTTCTCTGCAGGAACACTACACTGCTAGCAATGACATGTTGCAAATAAGTGTCTAATGTGATTCAAAAATTTCTGTGTGGATACACACATTCTAATCCCCTTAATATCCCACTTTTTTGTTTGAACAATGATACGCATTATTTGCTCCAGATAGTGCTGTTCCAAACCATGTTTTTCCTCAGTCGTGTTCTCAAACACTCACAAGTCTAATTTCTACACATCGCCCTCAAAGACCCCAAATGTTACTTCAACACGTTTACCTACCTGTCCTTTCTTGCCTACTTAATTTCTTGCTTCGTTAAGTTTGTTCTTCTTCTGATAACCATACAATATGTGGAGCAGCAGTTCATAGCTTTTTCAAGGGTAATGATGGCACGCACTATCACACACACACACACACACACACACACACGCCAGCACGTACACAAATGTACTGCAGTAAAGATGAGTTGATGCTGAATTGTGATTCTGAGGGATTTCTGATATTGTATGTGTTTTTTTTAACAGAAGGTAAATCTTTGTAGGCAAAGTATGTGAAATATTATAAAAACAAAATTATGTAAAATGAATGCCATTATTAATTATTATTGGGGTCAAACAAAGAACAGTGCTATGTGAATTTGCTGAGACGCTACTCTACTCTCCGTCTGTATATGAAAGTGAAAAATAAAAATAAAATTATATATAGAGTACAGAGTGGGCCAGAAAGATTTACCCATTGTTTTTTCCGCACTATTCAAAAATGCTTGCAGATAAACATAACAAACATTGAACACAGTTTCTGAACTTTATTCTCAGCCACCAAAAAGATTTACATCTCAATTGGGCCACCCTTTGCCTTTATCATAGCCTGGAGATGACCTGGCACTGCCTGGCATGAGTGTCGCACCAAGTTTTGACCATAACTTCATCAAAGCTTTCTTCAAAGTGGTGACACTGTTGTGAGATACTCTTGAGACCTCCCTCTCCATAACAGACCAAATCGCAAAGTCCATTGGATTGATGTCCGGACGTGACGGAGGCCACATGGTCTTGTCCCAGAAGCCAGCAAAGTGCTGCTTGCACCAGGTCTGTGTGACATTGGATGTGTGAGTGGGTGCGCCATCTTGTGTGAAGATATACTGTTTTCCAAACACATTGGTACACCATGGCAACACTTTTTCTTCAAGCATTTATAGGTAGACCTGGCTGTTCACTTTCACACCCTCCTGAATGAAGACCAAAGGAGACTTTGAGCCATAAGATGCAACCGCAGTCCACAACATGACTCCAGCTGGTTTCTAACAATGGAAATTAGTTCTGCAGCCGTCATAGTACTGTGCACTATGTGCATAAACCCTGTCATTCTGGGAATTGACCACTGCCTGAACGGTGAAGATTTTCTCATCAGACCAAACCAGGACTTTGTTGGCAGCACTCTGGATCTCCTGCAGCATCATTTGCCCCCTGTCAAGCTGTTTTTTCTTTGAAGTGGCTGAAATCAGCTGTCTGTGTTGCATTTTTAGTGCTTTCAGTCTGAGATCCTGTTTGACAATTCTTCTCAGTGAAGGTTTCGAGATGTTTACTTCCTTTGCTGTTGTCCTCACGCTCCTGCAAAGATTCCTTTGGACTCTATTTCTCACCATCTCAACAACCCTTTTGGTCCGGACTGAACGTTTTCTTCCAGGGATTGGCTTGCTGGTGGTCTTGCCAGTCTCCTTGTATCGTTCCATGACATTGTAGACAGTCTTATGACAAATATTCACCTTTTTCATGATTTGCTTTGTTGTCAGTCCAGCCTCCTTCAAGGCCACAATCTGGTCGTGCTTACCCTTCGATGCCATACTCGACACTCATTTGGAGTAAACAAATGAAATCGGGTACATCAAAAGTTATGCCTTTTGAGAGAAACTATCCAAAATTTTAGGCTTCTAGGACAAAAGATAGAGATCGTGTTTTACAATGGGTAAAACTTTCTGGCCCACCCTGTATGTAGAGAAACTGTTTTTATTTTCATGAATTACGATGTTTTTATTGGTCTTTTCTCTACTGCCACCCCTCTTTTCCTTTCCCTTTTCTCTAATGTCAACTTTAATTAATCGAGTCAGTAGATGGCAGTCTTGTGACCCAAAGGTTGCAGGGCTACCATTAAAAAGTCCGAAGGAGAAGAAGTTGGACAAGCCAAGGCTAGGTTACCTTTTTTTTTACAGAATTAATACATAAAGCGCACCAGATTATAAAGGCGCACTGTCGATTTTTGAGAAAATTAAAGGATTTTAAGTGTGCCTTATAGTGCGGAAAATACAGTACAAGATTTTATTGACAGACCATTGAAAAGCAGAATTTTAATATAACACATCTCTTCTCCAGTGATCTTGTCAGTCTTTTCTCACACCCTCTAATTTCTCACTTCTTCTGTTTGACACATCAGGGAAACCTGCCTTGTAGAAACAAAGAGGCCTTGACGGAGGAGGAAAAATGATAGAACCTAATTCTCCTGTTAGATGTGTGGGTAACAGATGCCATTGCCTGTTCTGTAGTGACACATATGCTTGTGTATTCCGCTTTACTCAAAGCCTGTGTGCAGTTAAGGGATCAGTGTGTGGAAAGAGCTTGAGGGCTTCTGATGGAATCTGAGGGAAGCAGGTTTTCTTGTTTCATCTAGAAGGACATGAATTAATCACAGCACTTTTCTGGAAAAAAAAAATCCCTCCTGAGTTTTAGACTCGTTAGCAGCAAAAGACACAAACAGCATTTAGATTTTGTGTTTATGTTGTGTCAGCATTGTTTGTGCTGTAAAAATTTAAAGTTCATTCATAAATAAAAACAAATACTTGAAAGCATACTCAGAGACATGCACCAAGGAATTGAGCTTTCTTTTGCTTAACAAAAAAATTCATACACACACACACACACACACAAAGACTCACCGCTTCATCCTGATCTCTCTGTGTACATCTCACTGCTCATGGCAATACTTTCTTCTCTCTTTTGCTCACTTTATCCATCCTGTTTTTTTCCTGTTTTTCCCCAACCCTTCCTCCCTCTGTTTGAAATAGCCAGAGTTCACTACAGTAGAAAGCACTCTTAAAGTAGGAAACACTATGAATGATTCAAGAATGTTTAAGGTAAGGAGAACAAGGTCAAACGGTGGTGGTGGTTGATTTGCGTAGGATTGTTTTCTGGGGTTTAAAGGAAGGGGGATGAGGAGGCACAAAAGGTGGAGGAGTGTTTACTGTTGGGGGAAAACTATGGCTGAGCGAGAAGCTGCCATTTTCCAACAGTAAATTATGAGAAAGAGCACAAGGGGGAGGAGGTGGTGAGAAAGAGCAGCAGTGTACAGGGCAGAGCCTCAAGCCATTCAGTTCTGCCTGTAGGTGAAACTCTGTGTTGTCTACATCATATTGCAGGTCGCAGTCTGGGCAATAGCCGTGATACTGGACCTTCTCGCTAAAATGAACACGCTCCCTTTCACGCAGCTCCCTACCAGGGGCCTCGGGGCATTTGTTCTTCTCATGACGCAATAAGGGCATGGGTCTGGGCAAGGTGGGAACAAGCCCTGACACAGGTATCCCACTGTCACTAGAAAGGAAACACAGTGTGGAAGAGAATAAATCTCTATGTGGTTTCACTGGAAAGACTCCACCATTTCTTATTAGAGACCCATTGGCCTTGGATAAATTTGCTGATAACACTAATGTCAGATGAGGCAGATTCTTGATGTTGTGCTCCTCAGTTCTTAGTGGAGCAAGCCTTGGTGGTGGTAAAGGTGGATGGGATCTTTTAATAACAGCCAGGACTGCCGAGGGGTTGATGGGGACTGGAATGATGGAAGAAGGTTTTTTAAAGACGCTGTCCTCTGGGAAGAGCTTTATCTTTTCTAGACTGGACGCATTGGTGGTGGTGGAACTGGAGCTGGAATTGAGTGTGTCTGTCTTGGAGCTGTCTGTCATCCCGTCCTCCTCCAGTTGCAGGTCACAAGTGAGGGTGTCGATCTCATGGACAACCTATATGACAAGAAGACGTCACTGAGGCAGCTGAGGTCAGGAATAATAAAATCTGCAGACACCCATAATTAAAAAAATGTTATTACCGTTATCACTGAAAGAAAATATAAAGATAGACCTACTGTATATGTAAAGGATGCAACACAGTCTGAGATATCACTATGACAACAATCTTAGTGAGGAAAAAGATTTATGGCTACAGCCATAAACCTGCCACTCTGACACTGAATTAAATGATACACAACAACAAGCCTCTGCACCATCAGCATTGTGAGAAGTAACAGCACTAACCACATCCTGAAAACCGGGACACCAACACAGACTAACATTATGAGAGCAGTGTTCGGGATGAATGAAAAAGACACTGTCGGCAACAAGGGTGGACAACTGCTGTAATGTTTAGGAAAAAGTGAGAAAAGGTGAGACTGATTGAGAGACCAGGGGGGAAAACAATCACAATGTGGTGGTTGGCTTCCTGGTGTGGGCATATGCCCACTGTTCATGATTCACAGCAGATGGTGATTGGCTCGGTGGTGGAGGCGCACACCTGCTGGCACTCCCAATCAGGAGGGAGGAAGGTCCGTCCTACAGGAGAATTGGAGTTGAATTCAAGTCATGGAGAGAACACGTGTGTGGAGAAAGGGAGCAGTTGTTTGGAGTCACCTCATTTTTTACTGGACTTCTTCACCATCCACGCCATCACCGATTCACTCACTGTACTTTTTGTAAATAAACTGTGTTGATTGGAGATCGTGTCCTGCAATTGGGTCCTACTTACCTGGATTGGGAATCCATAACACACAATGCTTCATCTTGGCATGGATTAAAGGGGGAAACTTGGTGTGACAGAAGAAAAAAAAGAAGATATTTTCCAGAAAAAGAACAAATGAAAAAAGAAAAAAAAAATCACACCACGTATATATTTGCTGTACTCCCCACCACCAGTTAGAACTGAAGAAGCCTCTTGGATGAGAGGTGAAACATCTTTTAGAAAATTCACGTCCAGCTGCCTAACAGAACTTTCAAACTTGACAATGTGCTTATGTTAATTTTCTGGATTAGTAAAGTTTATCTCAGACTACCAAGTACATTAGCCCCCTGTGAGACACCACTGCTATATCATTTAGGGGTTTGAAATGCATGTCCAAACAATGGTTTAAGAGGAAGCTGAGAGACATATTAAGAGTAATGAGGAGATGACACAGAGCCAGAAAGACTACAAACAAAGGCAGGATTCTACATACTGTCTTTAAATGGATATTTTTTCTAGATAAACATATCTAAAACCAAGTGTCAAGTGTGCAGACCCTGCTGTGGACCAGTCAGTGTTGGTCTGTGCCAAGCATCTGTACTGGATGGTTTGTCAGAGCCAGGCTCCCCAGCTCTGTTTGTAGGTTATAACAAACAGATGCATTTCAATTGGATTATAACCAAAATAGTGGGGTTGATAGCAGCACCCCTAGGTGTACAGTGCCAGAATAACTGATCCTCTTTACAATTTCCTACCAGTTAAAAAAGAAAGCAAAATAAATAAGGCAAATTACAGACATGTTACAATGCCTTCTTCACATTGATCTCTGGTGCCTGCTGTGAGGCACTGGAAACCATTAAAAAACACAGGAGGCCTAATTCAGCTCAAGTTAGGTAGAGAAGAAAAACAGTGAGGAGACCCTAGAGGCAGAAAGAGAAAGATGCTGCGTCGACTACCCATCCTGCAGGAATGAGAGGCTGTGTGCAATAGAGTTTTATTAGAATGAGACGCTGTCATGTTAGGGTGAGATCTTTGGCAGAGAAGGCTGAGTGACTAATGTGTGGCAGCCAGGAGAATGTAAACCTGAATTCAGGTAAGACTGCAGGTTATTACAGCTGAAGTGGCAGTGAAGGATTCAGTGATTGGCATTAGTGTAAGCACTTATGGAGGCAAGACCCATAACAGATGCACGAAATGAAAAGAAAGTCTCTTAGCGCAGAGATATTGCTGGCAATGAGACCAACTCAGAGTGAGTTAATACATTTAATATCCTCATAAAAATGTCTGAATCCCACAGCGACTCTCCCTCAACTACCATTTCCCGTCTCTACGTCTTTTAGATGAGAGAATGCGTCAGACAGCTGAGAGTTTTGATCCCTAAAAAGGACACTGTAGGTATGGGAAGGAGAAAGAAGGCAGACAAAACAGATAAAGGATGAGGACAATGATGAGTGCCTACGACAAAAAATGACATGTGGTGAAAGATAACAATTGACAAAGCAAACAGAGGATAAAGAAACATCACAAGATGAGCAAGAGAAAGGAGAAAACTGAAAGGACAACTGTTTCACCCTCCAATAGGAGGTAATTCTCCACCAACAGCATTAGGATGACGACATGAACATCCTCTGAACACCTGCTGTTGAACCCACAAATCCATTGAAAATAAACTGCTTATTACCTAACTGTACTTTTTTTCTCACACATTATGTTCGAGTGAGTCAGAACAGAGACGCATTATTTTTATTTCACCTCAAATGTCCTTCAGTGCTGCACATCCTTCATATTGGAGATAAAGATCATATATGCTCCTATAGGAATGAGCAAATATATGTGTGGGAGTGCAT
>NC_024327.1:3313859-3320311 GCF_000523025.1 Cynoglossus semilaevis
AGTTGTCCTCATCAGGGACCAAAGCCTGGCCCCTCTGGAGGAGAACCTGATTAAAGATAGCATTAGGCTGTGAATTGTGTTTATATTACAGTTTGTGGTTCTTGTGTAGGTTGTAGCTTTTTCAATATATGTAGGTCAGAGGGGGTTTAACAGAAGTAACTGTGTTAACTGGGCTGGGTGTGTGTGTACTGTGGTTTTTTTTTACCTTGTTTGGCCTCTAGTAGCAACATTTCCTATATAAAACTATACTACTATAAAATTGTCACAATGGAAACGCTTGTCTTAATGTTGAATATCAACTTCTGAGAAATCATTGAAGTTAGAGCAATTTTTTTTCCTCATGGTTTTTGTATGCCATGTTCAGGTTGATCTGACTGCACAACATGCTCTGATTTACAATTCCTAACACACAAATGCATCACTTTCATTTGTCAGATTTAGGTAAACTTTCTTTGACATTACGATTAGGAGTGCAGGGTGTCATATCTCTAGCATGAGAAACAACCTGCACCAACAGTACAAAACCTGAGTGGTGTGGAAGCAATGGCGCCCTCCGTTTGTATTTTTCATTTTAAACTCTTTTTTTTGCATGTTTGAGACATCTTCAGGAGGTTATAAATGTACAGACCAAATGGAGGCAGCAGTTTAGTGTTGAACTTTTAAAGTAATGAATTTTGCTTGTTGCTAACAAAACACCATGTCATTGTCTTCATATACAAGGGCAGGTAACAGGAGCAATGTTAACTTTTTTACATTGTAAAAGTTTGCTTTTTTTAATAGAAATGAGCATGTTCTGTGGTATAACGCATTAAACAACAAGAAATTTGTTCCCTTGTGTTATTCTGTATGATTGTATAATACAACTACAACATTTAAAACCTCATACACTGCACTATAAACTTCATTTAAACGGGGAAATGTCTGTGCAGCTTTTGTAGAATTTTATATAGAGGTTACATTTAAAAAAAATAATCTGTGTTAAATTTCCAGACCTCTGGATTATAATACATTTTATTGCCACACCCAAAACAACAGTGAATGAAGGTACTATTTAATTGTTCTTTTAATTATGAATTGTCTCTCAAAAGAGTAGGTATGCAGAGGGCTGTGTATTTACAAAGAGCTGTCCCAATTTTAAGCCAAGCCTGCAAACACAGTGATACTGAACACACGTGTAGTTTGACTGCTGCCAATGCGTGTGCGCGTGTGCATGTACATCCCCGGTGTGTGTACCTCTTTGAGTTCTTTGGCCACATCCTTCAAGTCTCCCAGGATGGTTTCCAGGTTCTCCACAATGCTCTTGATCTCATTTTTGACTTTCACTTTGGAGACTACTCTTTCAGCCTCTATATTTGCTGTCCCTGACATCTTTCAGCTGAGGGCACAGTCTTATTTCGCCGAAGGTCTCGGGGATCAAATCCTTTGCTCGCCACGCTGCCACTTTGCCGACGCATTTCCATTCAGTCCAGTCGACCAGCGCTGTATATCCGCCACCAGGCATGCGCAATAGAGCCCAGCACGGAAAAAAACGATGATGGTCATATATCTTGTCATCATACTGAAACTATCCACAGGTTTGTTCACCTCGCACGCTCGTGTCCTGGTACAACAGTAGCCCCAGACTGCTGTCCTTCCAAAAGAGCGCTGAATTCAACATTTACAATGTCCAAGAAAGAATGGTAATAAATAAACACACAAAGCTGCTGCTTTCGCCATCGCTGCCTGCTCAGAGTGTATGAGCTGAGCCTCCAACTCTCTCTCTCTCTCTCTCACAGCGAAATATTAGTTCACAGTGAAAGATTAGTTCGCAGAGTGTGATTTGTGAGTGATTCGTGAGTTCAATATGAACAAATATTTCATATGACTCGGGAGTCACGAGTCACGAATCTTTCATATGACTCGGGAGTCAACCTCCCTACACTGTTATCAACAGTCGAACAACAACAGTGCCCTTCTGTGTCTAACTGAGGTATCCTAATAATTAAATGCTCACCATGTATACAATACATATGTCACGCATGACATGCCGGTATCTTAGATTTCCCAACCGTACATACTGTACATGATTGTTTTTTTTTTAATGTATTACCCTGTATGTATGTGTGGCAAAATGTCTTAGATATACTTTTTCGTGAGCACGAGATACGTTTCTCTTTTCCCCCGTATATTAGTACTGTGTACTATGTATTAAAACTTTCACAACTTTTTTTCATTCTAAAATTATAATTATTGTTTAAAAATTCACACAATTAGTTGTATTCAGAGCAAAAAAAGTATTACATGGCTTTCACGGAAATACATTTTAAAATATGTGACTTTTTTTGCTCAGGTTACCGACCCCTGCTGTTATAATTACGCCCACATTAAAGGTAAAAGACAATTTTATCCATTTATCATTCGATCATCATACAACATACAAATACAAATTTTACGGAATAAATGCAATATTGAGTGCCTATGTCATATAAGATACATTACGTCTTACCTCGGACACATGAACTTGGTGTATTCTTGACAAAGAAAATGATTAGCACTTTGCAATAGACAGTGCAGATTCTTGCATATACCTGTGTCTGGAGTGTGTTCATGTACCACCTAATAAATCAGTCAGTTTCATCACTCAAGTTCTTTGGGAGATCAATATTTCTTTCACCATTCACTCACCTGTGGCTTACAATAAGTAACATTTTATGGCATCTAATTGCATGAAACATTAAGCCATTACTCTCTATAGTGATCTTTATCATTTATAGTGAAGTTCATAGATAATGAAAGAGTTCAGAAACTTAGTTTCAATTCAATTTAATGTTTCGCGGATCAAACAAAACAAGAGTGGGGAAACAAGAAGTTGCAGCACAAAGATCCTGTCCTGTCACTGCAGCAGCTTAAATATAGTGCCTGTATGACACTGCCCAATTCAATTTGTCTCTTCACTGCCTGGATGAGGAAACTGGCACAGCAGAAACTACCCATTCAGGCATGACTGACTCAAACACAGAAGGGAGATCTTGGGTTGTCGAAATCTGTACAGAAAGCAAAAGGCATGCATCCCACAATGGTGATCACGACAACCTTCGTAACCTCCCTGAGCTTATTCCAAATCTTGTCAGGATATGCTCCTACCTGCCTCTCTGGATTGGTGTGCTAACACCACATTTTCTTGGTAGTAAGCACTTCTGCCGATATAGAAGTTATAGGTAGTTATAGGTATAGAAGCCGAGTTTAAGAACTTTAAGTGTGGCCTTTTCAAAAATGATAACCTGCCCATTGTAAGAAGACACCTAAATTACAGATGCGGCTTTCTTCAGCAAAAGATAAAAAGCCAGACACTGGCCAGACACCAGTCACTGATGTTGAATGCGAAGAACGTCCGGCAGTGGACACCTCCAATCAGCAAACACTGGAGAACTTTCTCAAGGTGGCAATGCTTTGACGACCTCTCCAAGAGGGTTTCCACAGTGTCTGAAACCATAATGTAATACCACACGTTTTACACAAAGGAGTAGCTTGGGTAAATAATGTGCAAAGTCTTTGTGCAACCCACTGCCCTGTTGTTCCATATTACTGATACTGTTACTGAGTTACTTAAATAAATGGCACATGCTGTTGCGTCATAAACATTCAAACTGTTACTTGCCTCTCTTCACTTTTAATTCTTTGGTTATGTCACAATCCACCCCAGTGTAACGTCAATTTAACATATCCCATCTTACATGCTCCAAGCGGATTACTGTATATCCGTTTACCCTGCTCAACGTCGAAAACCATGGGCGAGTGCTGTGTGCTTGTTTTTGTGGAAACATGGCTCAACAACAACGTCCCGGATTGTACCATTCAGCTCGATCGGCTGACCCACGACTGCACACCAACATTCAGCTCCAACCTCTTCATTAAGTTCGAGGATGACATGACTGTGGTAGGTCTCATCAGTAACAGTGATGAGACAAGGTACAGGAGTGAGGTTAACCGTCTGGCCTTGTGATGTAAAAACAACAATCTCTGCCTGAATATGGAGAAGACAAAGGAGATGTTGTGGACTTCAGGAGGAAGCACACCTAGCACACTCCCCTTAACATCGACAGTGCCGCAGTGGAGAGGGTGAGCAGCACCAAGTTCCTGGGAGTGCACATCTCTGAAGACCTCTCCTGGACAATCAACACCACATCTCCACATCACATCACAACAGAGCTTATGATTCCTCCGCAAACTTAGAAGAGCAAGAGCACCGGCCCCCATCATGCAGACCTTCTATAGGGGCACCATCGAGAGCATCCTGACCAACTGCATCACTGTGTGGTATGGTGCCTGCACCATGTCTTGCCGCAAGACCCTACAACGCATGGGAGCAGCTGAGAGATCACTGGTGTCTCTCTTCCCTCTCTTCAGGACATCTACAACACCGCCTCATTCACAAGTCCATCAAGATTGCAGGTGACCCCTCCCACCCAGCTTACAGCCTCTTCAGCCTACTGCCATCAGGTAGGAGACTGTCCGAGCCAGAACCAGCAGGCTCAAAGACAGTTTTATCCACCAGGCCGTGAGAAGACTCAACTCCCTACCTGCTCTGCCCTCCCTCCCCCCTCTGTCACACACAGACTCTACTGTGCCCCTCCTATCCTTCCCATCTGTTGGTGCTGAAAATTACGTTATTCAGCCACCACTATTGTCATCTAACTGCCACAGATAGAATGACCTGAAAAGATACCTGACAACGTTGTAAGTTTTACTCGCTGCGAGGGGGAGCAGAGAGGCCAACAGCTTTGCAGAGTTGGCTCACCTAAGTCCTAAAGTGTATGAGGACTGCAGCTCCTTTTATTGAGAAACCTACATAAGTACTGAGCAGTTGTTTTTTCATTACGTATATACTCTTTGGGCAAAGTTCACACGATTCACATACTTGATGAGGAACAGACTTCATCCTTTGTGGACCACATCGTAAAACATTTCTAGGAGTACCTCCTCCTGACAAGCAGACTATGATTTAACACACTTAGATAACAGTTTATGGTTCAACACACTTTGGTAACTAACTATAAATTCTATTTACACCATCCCTTATTTGCACTATTATGAATAGACTGTGGATCATCATAGACATATTGCACCATCTCCAAGTACTACCTCACCCTCAACCAAATAAGCTGAGTCACTACTGTCTTTATTGATTCACCACTCATCGTTCATTCTGTCTGTAATTACTGAATAATATCGCAGCACATGTTGTTTTTCAGCATATATCCTCACTATATTATTAGTTTATATCCCTTTCCCTTGTAAATATCTCCTTTATTATATTCTTGCCATTTTGCACTGTGGGTCTGAGAGGACTGCAATTTCATTGTGCCATATGTCCTGTATGTATGGCATATTTGACAATAAAGTTGACTTTGACTTTGACTCAAGGTGGCAATGCCTTGATGACCTCTTCAAGAGGGGTTCCACAGTGTCTGAAACCATAATGTAATACCACACATTTTTACACAAAGGAGTAGCTTGGGTAAATAATGTGCAAAGTCTTTGTGCAACCCACTGCCCTGTTTTTCCATACTACTGATACAGTTACTGAGTTACTTAAATGTAAATGCCACACGCTGTTGCATTGTAAACATTCAAACTGTTACTTGCCGCTCTTCACTTTTAATTCTTTGGTTATGTCAGGATCCACTGAAGGATTTTAAATCATGTTATATGTTTATTGCAACAGCCTTATTATCTACCTCATATGGCAACATTCATAAGGATAGTGTGAAAGTTTAATCAGTAGGTCCCTTAAGGACAAAGAGATTAGACAGTGGAGGAAACGTATGTCTCAGTGTTTACTACAGTGTTTATTCTATAACCTAGGGGGCACACTTGAGTCACTGTGAAGACCCCGAAAACAAGTCCCTAAAAGGAAATCACTTGTACAAAGAATTTCGCCCTCATGTGACTCAGGAGCGCGCCCTAGGGAAGTTTACAATATGTAAGTTCTATGAGCATGCATGTGCTGCCGGTGTTTTGAAGTTTTTTCCTACCTATAGTTTTTTCCTACCCGAGTTAACTGCGCATGCGTACATGGGCCGGTAGCAGAAATTTATAGCGTAGTCTGAAGTTTTTTCCTACCTGAAGTTTTTTCCTACCCGTAGCATAGATTTATAGCCATATCTGACATTTGTGTTCAGGGTGGTAGAACATTATTATACACATCAAATCTCTATAAAGACATCCTTCTGACTCTATTCAGAGTGGTAGCACATTACTATAGACATGAAATCACTATAAATACGTGCTTCTGACTCTATTCAGAGTGGTAGCACATTATTTGAATCTACACAGAAAATCCCTGTTAATATACAGTGGGTACGGAAAGTATTCAGACCCCTTTAAATTTGTCACTCTTTGTTTCATTGCAGCCATTTGCTAAAATCAAAAAAGTTCATTTTATTTCTCATTAATGTACACTCAGCACCCCA
>NC_024327.1:3321920-3326655 GCF_000523025.1 Cynoglossus semilaevis
AACCCAATTGAGCATCTCTGGAGAGACCTGAAAATGGCTGTCCACCAACATTCACCATCCAACCTGACGGAACTGGAGAGGATCTGCAAGGAAGAATGGCAGAGCATCCCCAAATCCAGGTGTGAAAAACTTGTTGCATCATTCCCAAGAAGACTCATGGCTGTACTAGCTCAAAAGGGTGCTTCTACTCAATACTGAGCAAAGGGTCTGAATACTTATGACCATGTGATATTTCAGTTTTTCTTTTTAATAAATTTGCAAAAATTTCTACATTTCTGTTTTTTTCTGTCAAGATGGGGTGCTGAGTGTACATTAATGAGAAATAAAATGAACTTTTTTGATTTTAGCAAATGGCTGCAATGAAACAAAGAGTGACAAATTTAAAGGGGTCTGAATACTTTCCGTACCCACTGTATCTGTTCTCTCAGGGTTTAGGGTAGCACTTTATTTATGTTCTTTACATTTACATCTGAAACCAGAGGGAATGTAAAAATGTTACCCAATGCAGCACATACTGTAAAAGAGAAAATAATCACGCTCAACCTAGGTTTTTTCAGAAAACTTTTATTTTATTATTTTTATTTTTACAAAGAGTAACAGAAAGAATCATAATATATAGTACAGAATATTTGGGTTGATTTTACATGAATTTTTTAAGCTATTTTCTGGTAAGATACAGGCTATGTGCATCCTTTGTTCACTGACAGCTTCTGGAGTTGTCTGCACATCAGATATGTTTCCACTCAGAAGAGATTCTTCGGCATACTGTAAATGAAATATGAATGGAATGATGTGCTTGATTTGGTACATTATCTACATAATAACACGTGTTCTTCTAGATACATAATCTTTACAATTAAATACTATAAGCTTAATCTTCAAAGTACATAAACATAAACTTGTAGCGAAATAGTACCTTCAACACTAGAACCCAGCAACTGCTGAAATCCATCTGTGTGTTGTGGTCCATGGTGTGCACTGTCCACACATATTTGGATTCCTCCCTTGACTTGTTCCTCAGGAAGTTTCGATTACAGAATTAAAATTATTGTTTTAAAACTTTTTGTTTCCTCTCTTGAAAAAATATATCTGTGCAAATGATTCTATTCTTCCGCCAGTTCCTCATAATCTTCCTGTTGTATGCGTCCTCATTTCCCAGTGGGTCAATTACAGTGAGGAACTTCTTTGCCATGTTCACAACCTTAAGTAAAGTAATTTCATATTTCATATCAATAAACAGGCTGTATAAGGACTTCCTTTACTATGCTTAATGGTTACTCTACAGAGTCTTGCACAGCCTGCTTAACCCTTATATTATGTTAAAAAAAAATTACATTGATTATGTTGCGGGTCATTTTGACCCGTACTGTATAAATTCACTCAAAACAGTCATAAAACAAGTTAAACCACTAACAACCTTATTTTAGATTATATAAACATTTATAAAAGAGACATAATTCATTTTTAATTTCAATACTTTATTTAAGAACTATTTTGTTCAAGTTTTTTCCTTTGCATGTTTTTTTTTTTCATTTAACTTGCCCCTTATATGGCGCGTTGGCCCAGAGGCAATGTCTCTGTCATTGGTGTGGAACCCCAGGGTTCACCTCTTGGGCAAGTTCGGGTCACACGAGATATCAGAAATGTCTCCAGAGACATTGTTGCTTGAAAGATTGGCCTTCCGTACTCTTCATCCCATAGACTTCCAGGTGCTTCCCCCTATGACCTGTACACTCCAGCTAATATCAGAATTCTAATGGAAGCATACAAGTCAGTCTGAATCCCTCCAAATTGGTCATTTCCAGTATAATCTGCTCTTCAAGTTATGTGACAGCAAAGTCACTATCCAAGATCAAAATATGTGATGAAGCTTCTTCAGTTGTAAACCTTCTGGAGCTCATTTTTGGTGTGTTTGTCAAAGAGATGGCATGAGAAAAGTGACAAGGACAAGGGAGAGAAAGTCCCTCCTCGACACACATGTGGGTCTCTGGCAGTCAAAATAAAGTACACCAAAGAGGCATGTTTATTTTGGATCTGTACAGCTATTTACCCATGTAAAAAAGTGTCCAGATTTTACACACCAGTTCATTACCCTAGATGAGGAAAAGTCACAAAATTTCATGAAGAAAAAGAAAGGATAACCAGTACTTTGGTCAACACAAAAACCGAAACGGGTCAAATTGACCCTTAACATAATATAAGGGTTAATTTGTTCCAGTCGAGACTTCATTTTTAAATATGTCTACATAACAAAAGAGAAAATCTGTCAAAGTACTGAGTCATAAGAAATCAAATATTTTGGAAACAGACCACAAGAATCCAATGTGCAGTAACATTCACAGGACACAGCCAAACACTCTCTGCTGGGAACGTCATCTGTAACAGATAATATAGAAATATGTATGTTAATAAAGATGAGTTAGGACCCTACATCAAAAGAAATGACTTACTTTCTTAATAGGGACATCACTTTATGGAGACTTTTAAACTGCCCATTAAAGAAGAGGGATCTTGGCACAACGGCATTGAGATAAAATATGGCTTCCTGATAAAATGATCAGTATATTTGTTAGTGCAAAAGTACATCCATAGACCATGTCAAGTAATTTACATTCAAAAGTAACACACCTTGTGGGTGATAGGGTGTGTCTCAGCCCACCTCCTCTATTGAGTGGTGTTTTTTCCACGTTGACAAAGGTTGTTGTCCTCGAAAGGAGTGTGTTTTGTCCTTGAGGTGTATGTGAACAGCTGAGTCCTGTCCTGAGGAGTTGCCCCCCCGTGTTGCCTAACAGAACTCTTCAACCTTGACCATGACCTGGATGACTGATAATCTTCATAGACAGAAGTTTAAAATCTTTATGTGCATTGCTATATAACCTTCAGCCCTAATTCATCCAATGTAAGATATTTTAGAATGAAAGATCAACAGTGATCACCTGACTGTTTTCTATTAAATTAAGTATTTCTCTCAGAGAAAAAGGCAACTCTGATATAGTTTCACACAAAATTCATAATATTATGTCAAATTTGCCTTTTTCTCCGTTTTTTTGTGTAGTTCCAATGCACACAAAGGAAATAAACTGAATATATACCTACAAAAACGTGTAGCGATCAATAACTCAATGGAAGAAATACTTACTTTCATGGAAAAATGTCAGGGGCCCATACACTTTCATTCAAGTCTGTAGGCCACTATCAGAGACTTGTAAACGAGCTATTAGACGCTATTAGACACTATCAAACATTCGAATTGCATACACAAAAGTTTGCAGACTACATAAGCAAGTTTTATGACTATGAAAATTACGCGAATTTAGTAAGGTACTGTTTTAAAACAGATGGAAAATTCAGAGGCTACATGAGCAAGTTTTATGACTACATGAAAATGATGATAATTTGCAGTATGTTATTTAAACTGCATTCAGACACGATCATGCACGTGCATTGCATACTGGTCATATAAAGTATTAAATATATAAGAAACTAACCTTGTTTAACGGTCAGGTAGCAGAAAACTGTGGCTTGTCTGCAGCGGCAAATTGGCCAATGTATGCATGCTCAGTTAACTCGGGTAGGAAAAAACTATGGGTCGGAAAAAACTTCAGAACACCGTGCGTCTCCCTCGTGAACGGGAGATGAGATGGCAATTTAAGCTTGAGGTGCTTTAATTAAATGGAAACGTTTTTCTGCTCTCTTTCACCGGTATTGTCAGTGATTGAAAAATGATAAGTGGATGAAAGGATAGTGGAAATATTGGATTGTGTGATTAATATTGAATTAATCACACAAATTAATTCTTGTTAATTGCTGCAAATAATGGAATCATTTCATCAGCCCTACTTAAAACATAGAACCAATTACAAATTATGTTCATCTCGTCATCAAAAAGTAAAAGGTAAAATATTTAATATTTAGGTCTAACCATGGCCTTCATCTTCTCTTCTAACTACTGTAAGTAACAGGAAAAAATGGCTAAAATGCCAATAACAACAATAACATAAGTCATAAGTTAAAATGCATTAGTACAGAACTATAGTGTCGCTACACATTGGATTATCCAAGACTAGACAAACTAGACATTTCAGACATCATTAGGTATTTAGGAGATGATCAGTGATAAATCTAAAAAAACCCAACTGCCTCGGTAATTGAGAATAAAAATGAGCCTGAGCCGGAGCAATAAGTTAAACTTTTTTTTCACAGTTTTAAAATGACAATGTTTACTGCATACTAATATTATATTATATAATATTATATTAATATTGGACTCTTACTCTTGCTCTCGAAGAAGGCGGACGCTTTTTCCCTTTGCTCCCTCCCTGCCCTTACCTACCCTGCTACTGCTCTGTGTCTTGTAACATCTCTGTCAAACTATCTCGGAGCCTCTCTCTGCATTTTCCTCGAAAATCAAAATGATGGATCTGGTCAACTGGTCTCTCAACGCAATTGATCAAATTTTCTCAACCATGAAAATGGGTAAAGGAGAACCCGCCTGCCCTGACGGCACCTTCCCGGCCGGCTACACGTTGGACTCCTGGTACAGCTGGAGGATCATGTGCCTGTCCGTGCTTTCCGTGGAGGATGTCGAAGATTTGTACCTATTTGGATTTATGATGGCAGGTTTTCTGCTGATTGGCCTGGGCACCTTCCTGTTCCGTCGTGAAGAAAAGATGATCAAGCGATTTGCGAGCTCAACCGCAAACTGGATGCGGTTTTCGAGCGCTCTCGCATACTG
>NC_024327.1:3326971-3328932 GCF_000523025.1 Cynoglossus semilaevis
CGAGGCCAGCCCAGGTCCTGCAGAAGCCCCCCCCAGACTCGATCGTGCTGTAACCCCCCGCCCCACTCCCACATGAGCAGATGTTCTCGTCCTGTTATAATGTCTTTGATTGTGCTTTGTGCTGAGAGGTTTTTTTTCTAAATCCCACACTGCGCTCCCCCTCCCCACGGGGCCTAGTTTGGAGTTGTCTTTTTTCCCTCCTCCTCCTTCCCTATTGTTTTTCAGTTGTTTTTCATCTTGGCCACTGAGAGTGGACGCTGGCATGCATGTTGCCGCTGCTCTCCGGGCGTCTGTTTTTGTTTTGTTTTATGTACAGTGTCCTTGGGTGACTTGAAAGGCGCTTTTAAATAAAATGTATTATTATTATTATTATTATTATTAAGGAAAAGACCTCAGAGAAAGCATAAACAAAAGCATAAACAAAAGTAGTACAACTCTTTCACACTGGTCATGAAGGAACCTTCAGTGGTTCCCAAAATTTTTTCTGCTTTGGCCCGAATATTTCTGGGTAGCTTTGGGTTAATCCTGATCAATCCTGATGAAACGAGATAAATCAACATACCTTAACCATATTTAGATGGGACGACAACCCCGTCCAAATACTATAACATCGACTCATTCAAAACTGTTTCTCTAAGCCTCCACTAAATAAACTAAAACATGAACTAAAATGAGTGCAATTTCCACCATTGGCACAAATAAAATTGCCTGTGCCAACTTGTCGCTTAATTCATATATACGTAGCTGAAAAATTTACTAATTAAATATTCAACCTAAAATACAAAGCAACCACGCTACAAAGTACCTCCAAATTTAATTTAAAATCCATATCATCCATCAATGATATTTTTGGCTAGGGCTCCCATACTTGGGAATAGAAATTAGGTCCAAATTACCTCAAATTGTCAATTGTAATTATGAGCCATTGACAAAAGGAATAACAGAGTCAATTAATAGATGGACGTCCCTGCCTTGTTCCCTGATTGGTAGACTCAACATTATAAAAATGAACATACTCCCTAAGATACTGTATTTATTTCAGAATATTCCATTGGCTCCACCTAAGGACTAGTTATTCACTAGTATCATATGGCAAAACAATAAAGCTAGAATTCGACTATCCTTATTACATTTATCATATAGAAATATAGAAAAGGTTTAAAGTGTCCGGATATAACTTGGTATTATTGGGCAGAACAGTTGAGAACTATTCAATTTTATTTCACAAAGAGGGATGTTCCACATTGTAAAGAAATGGAATGTGAACATTTGAACTTGCCTTTACCTCTATACCTTTACTCTGATACATTGCCAAACTTGATAAAACAAACCAATAATCCAATTGTTAAAAATATGTTAAGAGTATGGTTTGAAGTACAAAAATTTACAAAAGAAAATAGTCCTTTATTTCAGTACACTCCTATTTGGGGAAACCAGTGTTCTATACCAGGAAGAAAAGATGCTGTATTTAGCATATGAAAATACAGGCTGGTGGTCTGCCTGCTGGGCATTGCTGCCTGACGCACCTCCACCAGTGCCTTTGTGCTGGCGTGCTCATCTGAACAAGTCTGAGTGTCACTGGTGGTGCCAATTTACCTCAAGGGTGATTTCCTTGGTAGGATCACAGGGTGGGGATTAGGGCTGTGGCAGGGGAATTATTGGGGGTCATCCTTATACTTACCTTCAGGGTATGGGAAGGGGCTGAGATAAGGGATGGGGTGGAATGGGGTGGCTTACTGGACTATGGCTTTTCCTGATTAGTTGGTTGTTTTTAAATTGGCTAGCTTACTGTAAGACACATCTTCAGTAGTGGACCTTGGGGTCATCGAGTGTTTCGGCCATTATCACTAGACACTCTCCCCCTAGGAAGGCCCCGCTGGGGTTGATCATGCCCCAGGGTGTGTCTTGTTAATTAGTTACTATTAGGTTTGTAACAAGATTCCTAACTTAGATTGATGGCC
>NC_024327.1:3329032-3330585 GCF_000523025.1 Cynoglossus semilaevis
ATGGATGGGTGGATAGATAGATAGACATAAAGAACAAAGAAAACACAGGTCATTAGCTTTTTTCCATATGAATACAACATTGTATACATCCAATCCATATAGTGTATTTGGCCTGAAGTGATTGCTTGTTTCGTTCAACTGGTTATTTAAAAAGAACAACATTGTCTCTCTTGTTTATGCTAAGAAAACAAAATGCAATGTAAATGCCCAAGCCACCTCAGCTGACTCCTCTTGATGTGGAGGAGCAGCGGCTCTATTTCGAGCTCCCCCTGGGTGACAGAGCTCCTCACCCTATCTCTAATGGAGCGCCCTGCCACCCTGCGGAGAAAGCTCATTTCGGCCGTTTGTATCCGGGATCTTGTTCTTTCTGTCATGACCCAAAGCTCATGACCATAGGTGAGGGTAGGAATGTAGATTGACCGGTAAATTGAGAGCTTCACCTTTCGGCTCAGCTCCTTCTTCACCACAACGGACTGATACAGCGACCGCATTACTGCGGCCACTGCACCAATCCGCCTGTCAATCTCACATTCCATCCTTCCATCACTCGTGAACAAGACCCCAAGATACTTAAACTCCTCCACCTGAGGCACGATCCCCTCGCCAACCTGGAGGGTGCAAACCACCTTTTTCCGGTCAGGAACCATGGCCTCAGACTTAGAGGTGCTGATTCTCATCCCAACGGCTTCACACTCTGCTGCAAACTGCCCCAGTGCATGCTGCAGGTCCTGGCTCGAAGAAGCCAACAAGACAACATCATCTGCAAAAAGCAGAGATGAAATCCGGTGGCTCCTGAATAATGAACAGAACTGGTGACAAAGGGCAGCCCTGCCGTAGTCCAACATAGTTCCCAAGCTCCTGCTCCGGAGCACGAGGTACACGGTTGAAAGCCTTTTCCAAGTCCACAAAACATGTGGACCGGTTGGGCAAACTCCCATGAACCCTCGAGCACCCTGTGGAGGGTATAGAGCTGGTCCAGTGTTCCACGACCAGGACGAAAACCGCATTGTTCCTCTTGAATCCGAGGTTCGACTATCGGCCGGATTTTCCTCTCCAGTACTCTGGAATAGACTTTTCCCGGGAGGCTGAGGAGTGTGATCCCCCGATAGTTGGAACACACCCTCCGGTCCCCTTTTTTGAAAAGAGGTACCACCACCCCGGTCTGCCAGTCCAGAGGTACTGTCCCCGACTGCCACGCGATGCTGTAGAGGCGTGTCAGCCAAGACAACCCCACAACATCCAGAGACTTAAGATACTCAGGGCGTATCTCATCCACCCCCGGCGCCTTTCCACCGAGCAGCTTTTTGACTGCCTCGGTGACCTCAGCGCAGGAGATTGGAGGATCAGCTGCTGAGTCCTCAGCTTCAGCTCCCCCCTCGGAAGACGTGTCAACGGGATTGAGGAGCTCCTCGAAATATTCCTTCCCCCCCCCGACGCCCCCCTCAGTCGGGGTCAGCAGCTCCCCCCCCCCCGCTGTAAACAGCCGTGGTGGGAAACTGCTTCCCTTTCCTGAGGCGCCGGATGGTTTGCCAGAATTTCTTCGAGGCCGACCG
>NC_024327.1:3330809-3340441 GCF_000523025.1 Cynoglossus semilaevis
AGAACATAGTCCACTCAGACTCAATGTCTCCAGCCTCCCTTGGGACCTGGTCATAGCTCTCCCGGAGGTGTGAGTTGAAGGCCACCCTCACCGGGGATTCTGCCAGACGCTCCCAACAGACCCTTACGATACGTTTGGGTCTGCCAGGTCTGTCCAGCCTCGCCCCTCGTAAGCGGAGCCAACTCACCACCAAGTGGTGATCAGTTGACAGCTCAGCCCCTCTCTTCACCCTGGTGTCCAATGCATACGGCCGGATGTCAGATGACACGACTACAAAGTCGATCATTGACCTCTGGCCTAGGGTGCCCTGGTGTGCATTGATGGACACCCTTATGCTTGAGCATAAATATATATATACATATATATATTTCTATGTAGACTAAGTATACCACATTATCGCTATGGTATGTATATGTATATTTAAGCAGCTACTATACATATATAATATAATAATATTATTATTAATTTAATATTAGTTATTATTGTGGGGCGCTGCGGAGGTTAGCGCTCAGCTGCAGCAGGAAGAGCACGGGAGTGGTGACGCAGGTGCAGCCCTGCACACAGGTACATTACATAATGTGTAAGTTCATTCAGGAGGACAGTCCAAGTTGGGATAAGTGGCTAGACTCCCTGTTGTTTGTACTGCAGGTGCCCCAGATCTCCACAGGATTTTTCTCCCGTTGAACAACAGGAAAACTGGGAGGAAGTTCCGAGCACCAGTAAAAATGAAATACAGTATGTCCTGGACCTTAGTGCAAAGCTCCACGCACTGGGGCAAGAATCACGGGTGAATTTGCTCAGGGCCCAGGAGCGTCAGCGGCGCCTGTATGAGAGAGGGGCTAGACTGTGGCACTTAATGCCATGGGATAAGGGGTTAGTGCTACTCCCATCCTCAGCATCAAAGCTACTCACCAAGTGGCAAGGGCCCTTTGTGGTCACACGGCGGGTGGATGATGTTGACGACACTTTTTCACGACACTGGATTTAACCAAGGGATAGTAGCAGATTCCCTTATCGCCAGAATCCCGGGAAAAAATGGCCTTCTCCCCTCCATACGGTTTGTACCAATTCGTGACACTTCCGTTTGGGTTGTTTGGAGCCCCAGTCACCTTCCAACACCTCATGGACCAAGTCCTCCGGCCAAATGCTGCATACGCTTATCTGGATGATGTTATCATCCATAGTGGCAACTGGTCAGAACACATGCAACAGGTGGCAGCAGTGCTTGAGTCTCTGAGGCAGGTGGGGCTGGATGTGTGCAGTTGGAAGGAGGGAGGTACGGTATTTGGGGTGTTCTGAAGTTTTTTCCTACCTATAGTTTTTTCCTACCCGAGTTAACTGTGCATGCGTATATTGGCCGGTAACAGAAATTCATGGTGTAGTCTGAAGTTTTTTCCTACCTGAAGTTTCTTCCTACCCGTAATTTATAGCCATCTCTGACATTTGTGTTCAGGGTGGTAGCACATCATTATACGCATCAAATCTCAATAAATACCTGCTTATTACTTAGTTCAGAGTAGTAGCACATACTATAGACATGAAATCGCCATAAATACATGCTTTTCACTGTGTTCAGAGTGGTAGCACATTATTTGAGGCTACACAGAAAATCCCTGTTAATATATCTGTTCTCTAAGGGTTTAGGGTAGCACTTTATCTTCTTTACATTTACATCTGAAACCAGAGGGAATGTAAAAATGTTACCCAATGCAGCACATACTGTAAAACAGAAAATAATTACGCTCAATCTAGGATTTTTCAGCAAACTGTTTTTTATTATTTTTATTTTTACAAATACTAACAGAAAGGATCATAATATATAGCACAGAATATTTGGGTTGATTTTATATGAGTTTTTTTTTGCTATTTTCAAGTAAGATACAGGCTATGTCTACCCTTTGTTCACTGACAGCTTTTGGAGTTGTCGGCACATCAGATATGTTTCCACTCAGAAGGAAATTGTCGGCGTAAATGAAATATGAATGTAATTATGTACTTGATTTGGTACATTATCTACATAATAACACATGTTCTTCTAGATACATAATCTTTACAATTAAATACTATTAGCTTAATCTTCAAAGTACATAAACATAAACTTGTAGTGAAATAGTACCTTCAACGCTAGAACCCCACAACTGCTGAAATCCATCTGTGTGTTGTGGTCCATGGTGTGCACTGTGCACACATATTTGGATTCCTCCCTTGACCTCTTCCTCAGGAAGTTTCTCTTACAGCATTAAAAGTATTGTTTTTTTAATTCTCTCTTGAAAAAATGTATCTATACAAATTATTGTACATATTACTTCCAGTTCCTCAGAATCTTCCTGTTGTAGGCATCCTCATTTCCCATTGGGTCAGTTACAGTGAGCAACTTCTCTGCCATGTTCACAACCTTAAGTAAAGTAATTTCATATTTCATATCAATAAACAGGCTGTATAAAGACTTCCTTTACTATGCTTAATGGTTACTCTACAGAGTCTTGCACAGCCTGCTTAATTTGTTCCAGCCGAGACTTTTTAAATTTGTCCACATAACAAAAGAGAAAATCTCACACACACCTTGTGGGTGATAGGGTGTGTCTCAGCCCACCTCCTCTGTTGAGTGGTGTTTTGTCCAGGTTGACAAAGGTTGTTGTCCTTGAAGGAGTGTGTTTTGTCCTTGAGGTGTATGTGAACAGCTGAGTACTGTCCTGAGGAGTTGGCCTCCATGTTGCCTAACAGAACTCTTCAACCTTGACCATGACCTTCATAGACAGAAGTTTAAAATGTTTATGTGCATTGCTTCTTTCAACTTTCATCCCTAATTCATCCAGTCTAAGATATTTTAGAATGGAAGATCACCTGACTTTTTTCTATGAAATTAAGTATTTTTCTCAGAGAAAAAGGCAACTCTAATTTCACACAAAATTCATAAAATGGTTTGGAAATGATGTTAAATTTGCCTTTTTCTCAGTTTTTTTGTGTAGTTCCAATGCACACAAAGGAAATAAACTGAATATATACCTACAGAAACATGTGTAGCGATCAATAACTCAATGGAAGAAATACTTATTTTCAAGGAAAATGTCAGGGGCCCATACATTTCCATCCAAGTCTGTAGGCCAATATCAGAGACTTGTAAACGAGCTTATACAATACTGTAAACCCTTCGCTAATTTACTACGGTACTGTTTAAGTACCGTAGTAAATTAAGCTGGAAAATCACAACGCTTTTAGACATTCAAATTGCATACACATAAGTTCAGAGGCTACATGAGCAAGTTTTATGACTACATGAAAATGACGATTCTTCGCAGTATTAGCTATTCAAACTGCATTCAGACACAATCTCATGCACGTGGCAAGTTGAAATAATTTGACTATCAAACCGATGCATTGCATCATATAAAGTATTAAAAATACAAGAAACTATCCTTGTTTAACGGTAGCAGAAAACTATGGCTTGTTTGCAGTCGCAAATTGGCCGATGTACGCATGCGCAGTTAACTCGGGTAGGAAACTATAGGTAGGAAAAAACTTCAGAACAGGGGCACTGCTTGGGCAGTGGCCACAGGTAAATAAAACAGCAGCCATTGCATCCTGTCAGCGGCCCAGGTCGAAAAAAGAGGTGAGTTCCTGGGGCTGGTGGGGTATTATCAGCACTTCATCCCACGATTCGCTGACCTGGCCAGCCCCTTGACAGATCTGACCCGCAAAAGTGCTTCAGATCCGGTCCAGTGGACAGAGCGGTGTCAGCAGGCGTTTCAGCAGCTGAAGAGGGCTCTCTGCGGTAAGCCGCTCCTATTTACACCTAATTTTGTAATACTATACACATACACATGTACATACACCCACATCCACAAATATGCACTACATATATATACTTTTGCGTGAGCATTGCGTGAGCATATATATATATACATGTATACATAAACACATTCTTATAACAGAATATAAAATAGAAATTATTGTTGGGTTATTGCACTTACTTCCCTATCCACCAGTTGTTTGTTCGCCCTCCTTCCACCCAGTGAAGAGTTAAACAGTTTAATTGCCCGGTGGACAAAGTCTATTGGTCCTGCTCTTCGGAAGGAGGAGCCTGTTACTGAACAGACTCCTCTGATTACTGATGACAGTGTACAGAGGATGAGTGGCATTGTCCAAGATGGCGAGCAGTTTGCCAAGTGTTTTCTTCTCTGACACTGTCACCAGAGGGTCCAGTTTGATGCCCACCACAGAGCTAGATTTCCTGATCAGCTTCTTCAATCTGTGTAAGTCCTTCTTTGATGTGCTGCTCCCCCAGCACACCACAGCGTACGAAATAACACTGACAACTACAGACTGGTAAAACATTTTCAGGAGCTTCCTGCAGATGTTGAAAGACCTGAGCCTCCACAGGAAGTACAGTCTACTCTGGGCCTTCTTGTACAGCTGCCTACTATTGTGTGCCCAGTCCAGCTTGTTGTCCAACCACAGCCCAAGGTATTTATAGGTCTCAACGACCTCCACCTCCTGACCCTCGATAAGAACTGGTCGGAGTTTTTGTTTGGATTTCCCAAAGTCTATGACCAGCTTCTTGGTCTTGGAGGTGTTGAGCTGCAGATGGTTGGCTTTACTCCATACAACAAAGTTCCTCACAAGGCGCCTGTACTCCTCCTCATTGTTGTCCTTAATACACCCCACGATGGCTGTGTCATCTGCAAACCTCTGGATGTGACACAGCTCAGAGTTGTACCAGAAGTCCGAGCTGTATAGGGGAAGAGGAGAGGGGACACCGTCCCTTGAGGTGCTCCAATGTTGCTGACCACAGTGTCAGACGTGATGTCATTCAGCCTGACATACTGTGGTCTGTCCGTGAGGTAGCTGGAAATCCACGTTTCACCTCTCATCCAAGAGGCTTCTTCAGCTCTGATGACCTGACCAGTCCAGTTGCTCTCATGATGACCTGGATGACTGAGAGACATTATCATAATGTGTTGTTCACAAGTCCCAACTCTCCAAGTCTAGATCGAGTCCCAAGACTGAGGGCAAGTATTAAGTGAAGTCTTAAGTTTTTGTTTGTGTAGCTTAAGTGCCTCATGGTGCGGCTTTATTTCCATGAAACTCTGTAATTCAGATGCCCCTGTTTTTGGACTGTCTTTTTAATTACTTGTCCACTTTATAAGGTCACTCCCTTACTTACAAGCTCTTTCGATATGAAGGAGTCTCCACAGGAATGTTATGCCAAACTCCACACAGCAGACGTCAGGGTTTTGGGCTGGGGATGCATTCCACTGATTCCATTCATTTTACACACAGGCCCACGGAGAAAGAGGAACTCAGGGAGAGAGAAAGTGCGAGAGACCTTTCTCTTCACTACCCTTTCTTTTCCAGTGTGCACTAACAGCTTACAGAAACAGCTGCAGACACAAGTGTGTGAGTGATGTCGGCAGAACTTGTAGTCCAACATCAAAACCACCCAAAAAGCCCATTAGATTAGCATTTCACCAAGGTCCACTGTACTCCCTCTGTCCTCCACAATGACACACCTCAGGTTTTCATCATCTGTGTGTTTGAAAGTTTTATTTCCAATGCAATCTGATGATGCAGCTGAAGGTAAGAGACAATCACCTTTTCACCTAATCACCATTTACAGAGCCAGTCTAACAGCAGCTCCAGGTTTTATTGTGTTGCAACAACTGCTACAACCTCAGGCTAACTAGCCTGCAGGTTTTATGGGAGGGAGTGTTGTTAACTCACAACTGCTGCTTGTGCTAATTTCCATATATATTTATTATCTCTTGGTTTCAGGAGAGTTTAGAACAATGGGTTGTTTTAAACAGTATTACAGAGCAAACCTGAGTGATTTAAAGATAAAGGATTACAACAAGCCCTCAAATAATTACGACCACTCGAAGGGGGATTCCCTCCTTCGCTCCTTAATCTTATAATTTTGTGTAGACAAAAAAAAACCTGTCAGCTAAGACGGAAATAAACAAAAGCAACCCTATTGTTCTGCCTGTAGATGTTTACTGTGCCATAATCTATGGCTTCTATATGGTTAAATGGTGGCTGTGACACAAAGAGTAGGCCGTGTAATCCTTAATGTCAGATTAGTAAATTCTTTAATTCCTTTTGTTTTATGTTACAAAGACAAGGGAAAAAATGCAATGTAAAATGATAGTGTAAAAATAGAGTTAAAAAAACTACTAGCATTAGTCCGTAGCACAAGTAAATGGTAAAAGAAATTCTTCTTTTAATGAAAATGTGCAATAAGGCATGTCAAAACAAACAAATATACAACACATATGCATGTACACACATGATGCTGAATGTTCCTGAGGCACTTAAAGGCGTCAACTGTCATCTGCAATCAGAATAGAACATTTTTAACTCATCAATGTTATTTATTGATGGCGAAATGACACCACCATAATCAAATACTTCTCTCTGTCTTTTCCAAACTGCCTGAAAAACACAAACAGACACGCAGAGTAAATCCTCTGGCAGCCTTACACTTTCCGCAGCTCGAGCTGTGAAAAACAGCCCGGGAGGATTTCAGCGAGCGCTGATCCTCTGAGATTGCATGTGTCAATATGTAAACATGTGTATCTGGATACTTTGCTCTGTTTTTGTTTTTGTGGCCGAACTGGTCTTTGATGTGGCAGCTGTGTTGTTGTCATGCACATGGTGACACAGTGTCCTTTTGAGACTGAATTAATTAGGGATCGTTTCCACTGCAGGAGGATTTCACCAAAGTCATATGTACTAAAAAAATAAAATGCAATGTTTACACAGTGTTTTCTCTAAAGTGAGTCACTCACTTTAGATACATTGCATCAGGATGTCATTATATACATGTATGCATAATATATTTTTTTATTTCGTATCGACCAATCAGAATACAATACAATCAGAGTCACTAAACAATAACTGGAAATAAAACATAAGCAGCTCACTCTTCGAGTTCATTGTTAATATAAACACACATTATTTCAAGAGAAAACAATAAACATTTCCTAAACTAATTTTCATTTTTCATTTTTTTTTTAAGTTCTAAAGTAGTTAATGATAGTTTGTTGATTTTTAAAGTTGGGGACGGGGGCTGACAATAGTCTTATCTACAAAAAGGGGCCCCTGCAGAAAAAGTGTGGGAACCACTAAGTTTAATTGTTGAACGTTATGAAGGTTTTTCCTTGACATTGTCTTTTGTCATGTTGTTGGAATTTGAATTGGAACATTTCTGGAATTTGGTATTGTAATGGAACTACTGTTAGATGTTTTGACTTCTTACTTCATTGTTTGTTTCAATACAATACTACTCCTAACACAAGTAACGCCATAGACCTATTTTGCAGTATTAAAAAACACTGTGGTATTTCTAGAAATGTAGCCACAGCAGTGTAAGGCTCTGTGTTTTCCCAGTGTTTGTCAGGTTGTTACTAATTTCCAAGTTTGAAATGTTTCAACACCACTGGAAATGTGCTGAAACTAAACTTAGCTTAGCATTAAAACAACAGAAGGAAAAGTAAACAGTTAAAAACAAAAGGGGTTCAGCCCTGGAGCACATCTACGACAACATGGGGTTAAATTTGGTTGCTGTGTATGTATTTGTGGCAGAGATACTCCATCTGCCTCTGGTCCCCTGTGTCTTACTTTCATCATTGGCACAGTAGTTATTACGAAAAGTTATGACTGCATTCATCACATAAAGTAAGGGCATTTACTTTATGTAAAGTATTTCATTTCTAAATGGAGAAAAGCCTTTATCTAGCTATCGTGTTTTTTCCACACACACAGGTTCTTATTATAATCAAATACCAGCTTGGAGGAAAGTACTGCCTGTGCCATACCTGTGTAGGTTCTCAGTCATCCAGGTCATTTAATCCAAAAAAGACTTACATCGAAAGCAACTGGACAAAGTAGGGTTTTTTGAAGACGTTTCACCTCTCTTTCAAGAGGCTTCTTCAGGTAAGTGCCTTAACTTACTTTTTGCTGCTGAAGCATCTTTGGGTCAGTGACCACATATCACCTGGCACTGCTCAGGGTGTAAATCAATACTTCTAAGGTTTTGTGCTGCTAGAAAGAGAAGGGAAAAAAACATGCATGTTTTAATCTAAGGCTCGATACAATACTCTGGATCGGTATTGGTCTGATATATTGGCAAAACTCCAGGATCGAACAATTATAGCCCGTCTGATCTGATACCTGAGCCCAAATGCTCAACTATCACCTCAGCCACGGCAGCCCACGGCATGCAAGAGGAGAAAAAGAAGGTATCGGATTTATATCGGTATCGGCAGATACTTCAAGTATTAGTAGTATCAGTATTGGACGTAAAAAAATGTTGCCATCCCTAGTTTTAACATAGAGGTGCTGATGACTTGCACATTAGCTTTGGCTAAGGGAGCCACAGATAGTTGTGAACAGGTGTTGTCTCAGGACGCTCTCTGTGCGTGAAGCGGTTGTTGACAGTATCTTTGGCTGTGTCCTGAACTTACCTAATGTGACCCAGATTACATTGCCCTGCGACAGCCTATAGACTGAAGACACTGCTGAGCCTTTAGTGCAGACTTGCTGGTACTGTGCAACACTGTGCACCAGACACACAAAGGCAGCCTTGTGCTGATGCAACAAAAGGCAACAGAGAACATCAAACATCTGCAGAGGGAACACCCCCCGCTGTAGGCCGGAGGCAAATCCCATTCTTGTGCATGTGTGTGTGTGTGTGTGTACACTTGTGAATGTGTTTGTGCACGTCTGCTAATGATGACTTGAAATGATGACACAGTGTGTCCTTGTGTGGGTCTCACTTAGGAGATGACTGTGCCCAGTGTAATCAGCCAGTAAAAGGCCTTGATTAGAATTACGGGCCCGTCTACGTCAGAGATCAGAAACTCTGGACCCAGATATGGTGAGATTACAGCGCAGTCTGGAGACAGTCCAGCAGGAGAAGTGAGCCTTGTTCACAGTTTACCATTTGTAGGGGATAACACTGACCCCCCCACCAGTCAGGAATAATAACCCAACAAATACAGTTTATTAGCTCTCGAGGTCCCACAGCCCCAGTCCTCCTCTCCCTCATCCTCACTAACACAGCAAGAGAGGCCTGTTAAAGAAGATTACTGTTGTCAAGAAAGGTTGAGCTCAGTATCCAAAGGTCATAAACCGAGTGTATCATAGCAGGCTAAAATACAACGTTCCGCATTTTGGCAAAAGAAAGGGGAACATGTGTCGAAATATGTTACAAAGTAACATGTATGTTACATGTTGAGACATGTCTCCGATCCAGGGTAGTTCAAAAGGTCAAAAAGTGTTTTACAAAACATGAGATTAGGGTAAAGAATACAGTGATTTATATAATGAAGCATAGAAAGAATGTGTGATTTCTTGGAATAAAATAATTTATACTTTTTGAATATATCTGCATGTAACGCAAGATAGGGAAAGTGTCTGAATAAGACTAAAATAATGATCCTCTGACTTGAAGTGGTTGATATAAGAAATGACAGAAGTCAGAAGACGTGCTTAATGCTGAAATCAATGAGTTTAGAAATGTTGTGATTAACATTATGATTTTAAGAAGTGTGTAATAAATAAAAAAGAAGTGCTGTGGTACACTGTCAATCTTAAGAACAAAAAGGAGAAGTGTGTGAACTGTTGGAAAGGTA
>NC_024327.1:3340549-3343280 GCF_000523025.1 Cynoglossus semilaevis
AAAGAGTGTTTTTTACATGTTGTACTGTATAAATACAAGGTGCAAGAGCTAAAAAGTTCAGTTTGTGCTTCATCTCTCCCCCAGACGGACGAGACTCACACCAGGACCCTGTAATGCCCAAGAAAGGAGGATTGTGGACTTGAAAGAACATACGAGAGGAGCAGAAGAGTTTTTATTAACTAAGCAGGAGTGAAAAAGGATTATTTCTCCGAGTTTGTTTTGCCACAATAAAGAATTGGATTATTTCTCTAATTCCTCTCGCCACAACTGCCATCGGACCACAAGAGTGCTTCGCCCAGGGGGAAGCAGCCCCATACCGGGCAGCTTAGGGTGTCGGCTCTTCCGGAGAAGTGAGGACTGAACGCACCGAGGGCCTAAGGTCGTGTCCTCTCCTCTACTACGCCACCAGTGGGCAACAGGTTCAGAACATAGTTTTATTTGACATTTGATTGATTGATTTGACATGATTTTTACAATGGCTGAAATGTACTTATGTGCTGTGCCCTATTCATTCTAATAAATAAATTCTCATTAAATTGAAATCATCGATTGAAAGAAATTTTGTCACAACATACATCTCCTTGCATACAGTAAATCCAGGGTCTTACTTACTTTTTCTTTGAATAATGTACATTTTTGAGCAAATCATTAAATGGAAGCTCTCATCAATCGAACCCAAAGGAATTTAACTGTGTTCAAACTACCAATGTTGTCACATTAGACAATATCCATCCATCCATCCATCTTTGTCCGCTTATCCGTTACCGGGCCGTGGAGTCAGCAGTGACCGCCAATCAATTTTTCTTTTTTAGGCAAATACATAAAATGAACTCATTTTTCTCATAACATAAACTGGAGAGTTTATCTGAAAACACTAACATCTTCAAGGACAGTTAAGCTCTGTTTTCTTATGTGGTCAGAACAATTTGGATCAGAACTTGGATTTTGAGTCACTTTAACAATGGCTCATGTCTGACTTGCAAGGTAGAGAATTGGAAGGTCCATAATAGTAAAACAATGAACGCAATGAGCGTCACAGGGCGTGCACTTTCACATGTGCGGTGATATTTTCACTTTAAAAGTGGTGTGAAAAGGAGCCAAGCAAGACAAAGGGAAAGGCTCTCCTCTGTAATACACTGGTTGATTTTAGCATTATGACCTCACGATTATGGTCAGAGATAGCCTTTAATTTGCCGTAAGAAACACAGTTCCCTTACGCTGATATACAAACCCACCCACCAGCCTACACACAAATGCACGCAGACATAACTAGAGCAAACGCTCAAAGGCTGGTTTTCTTTTGGTTCGCCCACAAAGGCAACAAAGTCTGTCTTTGTCACTTTCCGAGTCAGATGTCAGTGAGCATTCCCTTTACTCAGTGATGGGTAAATCTGGCCCACATGGAGCCCCCATGTGTTCTCACTGACCTCCCACACACTTGCACACTGCAAACAGTGCCTGATACTGTACTAGGGATGATTATTAAATAGAAAGACCAGCAGCAGATTCTTGATATTATAAAGTATGATTTACATGCCAGGGGGAGGCCAACACTTTGAAGCTCAAGATCTGCATAGGCAGCCATACAACAGTATTGTGTTGGACTCACAATCAACGTTTTTGTCCTTAGTCAACAGAATGTGCATCTGTGTTTGTTGCAACAGGAACATATTCGTTCACTGACAGAGGAGGAGAGTAGTTGCCGGGTAGAGTTGAGGAGTCTGCAGATGTTGTTGTGGTTGGCCGGTCCCTCTTTCTTTGTTTAATAAACTATATGTCTGGCAAAGACAAAGGGCCTTGAATTTTAATGTTTTTTTTAAAAACCCAACAAAGCTGCCAAACCCTGTTTCTGTCCTCAGACTTATCCCCTTTCTTATAGAAGGCGTGAAGATCATCTTTTCCACCGCATGTGTTACATTGGTCCATATACATATTGTTAGCATTGTTAAACATATTTGTTCTTTTGTGAGTGTTTCAGTAAATTTGACTGCATGCTCTGTGGGTCGTTGACTATCAGTGATTAGATTATCTCCGCTTCACCCTGAGGGCAAAGAGCTGGTCACAGAAGACGGAAAGGGAAAGGAGATTAGACAGGACGACAAAGAAAGCTGAGAGTCATAAAATTAAAGTAAATCTCACTGATACAGATGTCCATTACGCACTATAACAAAAGTATTGTACATTGTTTACAAGCTGCAGCTGCATCCTGTGTGACAGTTGACAAGCTTTAACTACAGGGAGTGCAGAATTATTAGGCAAGTTGTATTTTTGAGGATTAATTTTATTATTGAACAACAACCATGTTCTTAATGAACCCAAAAGTTAATATCAAAGCTGAATATTTTTGGGAGTTGGAGTGGGGCTTTTTTAGTTTTAGCTATTTTAGGAGGATATCTGTGTGTGCAGGTGACTATTATTGTGCATAATTATTAGGCAACTTAACAAAAAACAAATGTATACCCATTTCAATTATTTATTTTCACCAGGGAAACCAATATAACAGCTCAACATTCACAAATATACATTTCTGACAAGGCAAGGACACACAAAAGCCTGCCATCCATGGATTCTGTCAGTGTTTTGATCTGTTCACGATCAACATTGCGTGCAGCAGCAACCACAGCCTCCCAGACACTGTTCAGAGAGGTGTACTGTTTTCCCTCCTTGTAAATCTCACATTTGATGAGGGACCACAGGTTCTCTATGGGGTTCAGATCAGGTGAACAAGGAG
>NC_024327.1:3343736-3345989 GCF_000523025.1 Cynoglossus semilaevis
CTCTTGACTTTTCTCAGTTCATGGGCAGTTATTTTGCGCCTTGGTTTTTCCACACGCTTCTTGCGACCCTGTTGACTATTTTGAATGAAACGCTTGATTGTTCGATGATCACGCTTCAGAAGCTTGGCAATTTTAAGAGTGCTGCATCCCTCTGCAAGATATCTCACTATTTTTGACTTTTCTGAGCCTGTCAAGTCCCTCTTCTGACCCATTTTGCCAAAGGAAAGGAAGTTGCCTAATAATTATGCACACCTGATATAGGGTGTTGATGTCATTAGACCACACCCCTTCTCATTACAGAGATGCACATCACCTGATATGCTTAATTGGTAGTGGGCTTTCGAGCCTATACAGCTTGGAGTAAGACAACGTGCATAAAGAGGATGATGTGGTCAAAATACTCATTTGCCTAATAATTCTGCACTCCCTGTACTCCACGGTAACGCACAAAAGAACCAACCAGAAACCATGCCTTCTAAAACTGTATCAGTGCTATTAAATTTACGTATTTGCATTATTGTTTTGCTATCATACTAGTATGTCTGCACGTGTGTGCATAATTGCGTGTGTGTGATAAATAATGTTCTGACTGGAAAACATCACAACAGTGATGGTAAAGGAACCTAGAGCAGGTGCAGTTATCAGCCTCTGCCATAACAATAACAAATGGAAAATGGAAAACACACGCAGCCGCACATGCACCAGAATGTGCACCAGAACACACCCTCAGATATTTGTAGTTATGCGACACTTGTTCGTCCAAACCTTTACACATAATCAGGAAACAAAGGTGATGCAAAATGTGTAGGAATAAATGTAAAATGTATTTTCTTTGCCACATCTAGGACTTCACACAAGAAAACCTGCAGTGTGAACAATCACTTTACAGCTCACTTTATAGCCCCTCACTGGTAGATAACAATGTTGATGTTCCTATTGGACGGTTCTGTTGTAAGCGTGTGTTTGCTTGGTTCTTGTATCATGACTGAGTATGTTTTCTTCCTTGAGTGAGCTTATTAAAAATCTCCCCCTGTCAACACGCGGCCGGAGAGATAGCACTGTCTGATTAATTCACCAACACAAACACACAGCATAATCCCTGCACACCCATTGGTTGCTATGAGAGCCCTGTCTCCAAAGCAACACTGGAATGCTGGCTGCGCCCCTTTCAGGAAGGAAACCCATGTAAACAAACCCGGCATGTGCCGCACTGTGTGCTCCACCTGACTCCATGGTGACAGAGAGACTTAATATGTGTGCAGACAGACTGAACCAGGTGACTCCTGAAGTCACTTGATGTTTTGTCACCACTAAATACTATGTATTTGAGATGGTGTTAATCTAAATTCAAACGGTTTTACACACACAAAATAACAATAAAATGAACTATGAAATCACATAAAATAAAGCTTTGAATTTACTAACCAAGAATTTCAGCATACACTTTAGTGGAAATAACAGCATGTTGGATTAAAACTGTTTACAAATGGAAAGCAGGTGGCAGTAATGCAACTGAATGGATATAGTGCTAATGCTAAATCCTAAAGAATAATATAGAATAAGCTAACCTTTTTGTATCAAGGACATGGAAAACAGCTGTGGAAGAAAGGGATAGCATGAAGTAAAGGGGCGATGACCTAATGTAGAGCCCCCTGTAGGAAGCAGCCAGAAGAAGACGATTGATTATTAAAGCAAATAATGTTTTTTGGGAGTATCAAAATGAAGGTAAATTGAAGTTTTGCCCTATTGCTGTTTAAAAAAAAGGAGATGGACTCCTGAAGCTGAGAATGAACTGAGAGACTGCATTGACACCACAGGCTGGGATGTACTACTGAGTCCAGATGAGGACATCGAGGGAGCTACCCACCACCTTACGGATTATCTTAATTTCTGTTTGGATATGGTTGCCCCTCCAAAGACTGTACGGTGTTACCCTAATAACAAACCATGGGTAACACAGGAAGTCAAAGCTGTCCTCAACAGGAAGAAGGAAGCCTTCAGGAGGAACAGCAGGGAAGAGATGAGAGCAGCACAGAGGGAGGTGAAATGCTGCCTGAAGGAGGCTAAGGAAAGGAAAGTGGAGCAGAGGCTGTAGCAAAACAACATGAGGAAGCTCTAGGGTGGTGTGAGAACCATCACAGGCCATAAAGCTAAAACCAGCTCAGACGAGGGGGGAGTGGAGAAGGCAAGCAGCTTGAACAACTTCTTCAATCACTCCATCCCCCATCCACCCACACTCTCATTGCAGCCTCC
>NC_024327.1:3346273-3346554 GCF_000523025.1 Cynoglossus semilaevis
ACCCCACAACACCCCCCCCCCCAACCCCTCCTTCTCCCCTCTCCTCTTCTCATCCTCACCTCTTCTATCCCCCTTCTTCTATCTCCCCTTCATCACTTCTTCCTTCCTCTCCTGTCTCCTCTCCCACCTTATTACATCCCCTCTCCCCTTCCTCTCTCCTCCCCCTCCCCTTCACCACATCCCCCCTCACCCCCTCACCATCAGCCAATCAGAACAGGGCTGCAAATACAAGAGGAGACATATCAGCCAATCACCACAGGGCTGCAAAGACACGAGAAGAC
>NC_024327.1:3346743-3349799 GCF_000523025.1 Cynoglossus semilaevis
CATATCAGCCAATCAGAACAGGGCTGCAAAGACACCGGAAGGCTGGATCTACAATCTGAGTGTTCGACTAGAGAGAGTGCCAACCATCTAGAAGACGTCCTGCATGCCGATCAAAACAGGGCTGCAAAGACAAGAGAAGACATATCAGCCAATCACAAAAGGGTTGCAAAGACAAGAGAAGACATATCAGCCAATCACAACAGGGCTGCATATCAGCCAATCAGAACAGGGCTGCAAAGACACCGGAAGGCTGGATCTACAATCTGAGTGTTCGACTAGAGAGAGTGCCAACCATCTAGAAGACGTCCTGCATCAATCCAGTTCCCAAAAAGAACAGGCCCAGCGAGCTGAACGACTCTTCCTCAACCTCCTCAGGCCAGAGGTGTAAAATGCCCAGGACAACCTACAGTTAGCCTACAGAGCGGAGGTCGGTGTAGAGGATGCCATCCTCTACCTCCTACACCGAGCCCACTCACACCTGGACAAGGGGAGCGGCGCTGTGAAAATCCTCTTCTTGGATTTTTCTAGTGCCTTTAACACCATCCAACCACTTGCACTCCAGGATAAACTGACGCAAATGCAAATGGATCCCTGACTTGTTCCCTGGATTTCCAGCTACCTCACGGACAGACCACAGTATGTCAGGCTGAATGACATCACGTCTGACACTGTGGTCAGCAACATCGGAGCACCTCAAGGGACGGTGTCCCCTCTCCTCTTCCCCTATACAGCTCGGATTTATGGTACAACTCTGAGCTGTGTCACATGCAGAGGTTTGCAGATGACACAGCCGTCGTGGGGTGTATTAAGGACAACAAACAAGAGTACAGGCGCCTTGTGAGGAACTTTGTTGTATGGAGTAAATCGAACCATCTGCAGCCCAACACCTCCAAGACCAAGAAGCTGGTCATAGACTTTGGGAAATCCAAACAAAAACTCCGACCAGTTCTTATCAAGGGTCAGGAGGTGGAGGTCGTGGAGCCCTATAAATACCTTGGGCTGTGGTTGGACAACAAGCTGGACTGGGCACACAATAGTAGGCAGCTGTACAAGAAGGCCCAGAGTAGACTGTACTTCCTGTGGAGGCTCAGGTCTTTCAACATCTGCAGGAAGCTCCTGAAAATGTTTTACCAGTCTGTGGTTGCCAGCATTATTTCATACGCTGTGGTGTGTTGGGGGAGCAGCACATCAAAGAAGGACTTACACAGATTGGAGAAGCTGATCAGGAAGTCTAGCTCTGTGGTGGGCATCAACCTGGACCCTCAGGTAACAGTGGCAGAGAAGATGTCAGGATTGTCAGGCTTTTGGACCCAAATGCAACACACTAAGACAAAAGCTCTTTCAAAGGTGTATTGCTGGATCAGCAGGTAAAAATACTGTAAAGCACCTCTTATACTGAAGGAGTCTTTCAACAAAGAAATCTTCACTTGAAATAAAAGGAAGTCTCTCAAATGCACGTGGAGTATAAACAGGCATCTTGATAATGAAAAAGTCTTTGAACAAAAGGAGTCTCCGCTTGGAGCAAAAAAGTCTCTTGACAAACGTGATCTCCGCTTAGAGATCCAATGGCTGACGCAGCTACTCCCACTTGATAGAGAATCCACGTCACCGCGGCGGATTCCCTCTGGACTGCGGAACCAAATCAGGAGCGGACAGGCTGAGCAGAAAACTGCAGGAACTCTCCTCAAAAACGGCGAGAGGAATCTCGGCCACAGAGCCGGTGAGACTGGCCGTGGATCGTCACGACAAGTAAATCCAGGACTGCAGGGAATTTCCCCCAACTGGAACAGGAACGACAACGTGCAAGCCTCAGTGAACAGACAAGACGATCTGGCAGCGAGGAGTGTGTGGCTGCAGCTTAAATACACTGCTCACTCATCAGCGACAGTCGGTGAGCGCAGGTGGAACCAATCGATTGCAGCGCTGCAGCAGGTATGACAGAAGAGAACAGTTGGCAAACTGCTTGCCATCTTGGACAATGCCACTCATCTAGTGATGTGTCGTTCGCGAGTGATTCGTTCAAAATGAACGAATCTTTCATATGACTCGTGACTACCGAGTCATATGAAATATTTATTCATATTGAACTCACGAATCACTCACAAATCACTCACTGCGAACTAATCACACTCTGCGAACAAATCACTCTCTGCTAACAAATCTTTCACTGTGAACTAATCTTTCACTACGATCTAATTACTCTGCAAACTAATCTTTCACTGTGAACTAATCTTTTGCTGTGAACTAATCTTTCCCCGTGATCTAATCTTTCCCCGTTGTTGTGGTAAGGTTTTACCACCCCTAAAATGCCCAGGACAACCTACAGTTAGCCTACAGAGCGGAGGTCGGTGTAGAGGATGCCATCCTCTACCTCCTACACCGAGCCCACTCACACCTGGACAAGGGGAGCGGCGCTGTGAAAATCCTCTTCTTGGATTTTTCTAGTGCCTTTAACACCATCCAACCACTTGCACTCCAGGATAAACTGACGCAAATGCAAATGGATCCCTGACTTGTTCCCTGGATTTCCAGCTACCTCACGGACAGACCACAGTATGTCAGGCTGAATGACATCACGTCTGACACTGTGGTCAGCAACATCGGAGCACCTCAAGGGACGGTGTCCCCTCTCCTCTTCCCCTATACAGCTCGGATTTATGGTACAACTCTGAGCTGTGTCACATGCAGAGGTTTGCAGATGACACAGCCGTCGTGGGGTGTATTAAGGACAACAAACAAGAGTACAGGCGCCTTGTGAGGAACTTTGTTGTATGGAGTAAATCGAACCATCTGCAGCCCAACACCTCCAAGACCAAGAAGCTGGTCATAGACTTTGGGAAATCCAAACAAAAACTCCGACCAGTTCTTATCAAGGGTCAGGAGGTGGAGGTCGTGGAGCCCTATAAATACCTTGGGCTGTGGTTGGACAACAAGCTGGACTGGGCACACAATAGTAGGCAGCTGTACAAGAAGGCCCAGAGTAGACTGTACTTCCTGTGGAGGCTCAGGTCTTTCAACATCTGCAGGAAGCTCCTGAAAATGTTTTACCAGTCTGT
>NC_024327.1:3358896-3366287 GCF_000523025.1 Cynoglossus semilaevis
ACTTTGTAGACTTTGTCAGCGGAAGCAAACCATGTTGCCTTATTTAGTGTCGGAGAACCGCAGCCTTCTTTACAACGCCCACAATAGGGCTAAAGCGCCACCTGTTGTAAAACGAATTAAATGATTAGTTCAAGATTCGTTCACGACTCGTTCATTTTACTGTTCGAGAGTCAAAGATTCGAATCAATAAAAAGAGTCGGTCTTCCCATCACTACACTCATCCTCTGCACACTGTCATCAGTAATCAGAGGAGTGTTCAGTAACAGGCTCCTCCTTCCAAAGAGAAGAACCAATAGGCTTAAAAACTCCTTTTTCCACAGGGCAATTAAACTGTTTAACTCCTCACTGGGTGGGAGGAAGGCGAACAAACAACTGGTGGATGGTTTGCAATAACCCAACAATAATTTCAATGCAATTAACACAATCTCCATTTACAGTACTATTATATTTCAGTAAACCATTGTATTTCTATGTTATATTCTAAGTATATGTCTATGTATATATATATACAGTATATGCTCACACTATGCTTATGTATGTCTATGTCTGTACATGTGTATGAATATTTAGATGTATATATATATTTATGTATATGTATATGTGTGTGGGTATGTAGGTATATATGTATGTGTGTGCATATATATGTAGATATATATAGTTCATATATGTGGATGTGGGCGTATGTACATGTATGTACCAAACTATTTATATACCTGTTAACATAACATCCTTATAATTATACTAGTTCTGCTTAACCCTTGTATGGTCTTTTGGGGGTCACCTAGACCTAGATGTCTTTGTGTCTGTGTGTGTGTGTGCATGCGTGAGTATGCGTGTGTGTGCATGTTCCTGTACTGCATGACTTGTGCCAACTTTTCCTCATATTCATTAATACTCATTCTGGGACAAGATGAAAATCATTGCAAGGACAAACGGTGTGTACAAAAATGCGAAGGACCACACAAGGGTTAAATATATATATGTATGTATGTATATATATATATATATTATGGCATGCCGTTCAGGAAATTAATCTTTGAATATATATACAAAAAGTCTGAATATATATGCAAAAAGTTTGAATATATATACAAAAAGTCTGAATATACGTATATACAAAAATCCTGAATATATATATACAGAAAGTCTGAATGTATATACAAAAAGTCTGAATATATATATACAAAAATCCTGAATATATATACAAAAATATGAAGCGTATTTGACTTCACTGTCCGTACCGGTGCGCAACTACGCCTGCTACCACCGACCAGGTGGCACAGGAGATCCCCATAAAACAGCCCCTGCATATGTTATGGTTATATTTGTAACCCAAGTATTACAAAAGAAAACAGTGAATGCTGTGTAATAGAAAATGTAATAAATATGTTAAAGAGAATAAGAACAGATTACAGTCATAAAATCATTAACGATCTAAGCTCACTGAATCACTGGGGGATTCAGAGTAATGTATTGATAATTTAAGGGTGATAAAAATTGTTATAATTCGTTATAAATACTTGTTTGGAAATATATTATTTCTATATGTTAGTATTTGATAACGCTGTCCATTGTGCTGACGATCATTACGTACGTCTCCCAGAAAGGAAAAGAGCAACAGTAATGTGAATACAAATTAATAGTTTAAAGAGAACACACTACACTGCATCATATGACAGCTTTCAAATAAAATATCTTCAAATAAAGTAAACAAATATACATACATAAAAATCTTTGCATTACTCTCGCTCTTTTCCTTTCTGCAAGATGCAAATTATCGATCATCAGCACACCCTCACAACAGTGATCTTAGATCGTTAACCATTTTGACTCCAAGGAACAAGCTGGACAATGTGGTTTATGCCATTCAGTGCAGTGAGGAGTGTACTGATCTGTACATTGGTGAGACTAAACAACCGCTACACAGGCGCATGACCCAACACAGGAGGGCCAACTCCTCAGGACAGGACTCAGCTGTTCACATACACCTCATGGACAAAACACACTCCTTTGAGTACACATATTGGTCAGGGAAGACAGATGGTTTGAGAGAAGGGTAAAAGAAGCCATTTTTGTCAACCTGGAAAAACCATCACTCAACAGAGGTAGACTCAGACACAACCTTCACCCACTTACAAAGCACTTTTAGGAACAACGACCAAAAGATTCACCTCAGTTTCACATAACAAAGAGGCAGGTGACTGAAACCTTTTTGATGAGGACCACAACGACCCATCAGACTCTTAACGACTGTTTACACTTTCACTGTTGACCCTAAGGCCCACCCAACAGGGTGGAGCTGAAGTAGCTTTATTCTTTCACACCTAGAGTATATATCTGCTGTACTCCCCACCACCAGTTAGAACTGAAGAAGCCTCTTGGATGAGAGGTGAAACGTCTTCTTTTAGAAAATTCACGTCCAGTTGCCTATCAGAACTTTTTAAACTTGACCATGACCTAGATGACTGAGAATCTTCATAGACATGACCCCATTCCCCGTATTTATGGTCTCCCCAAAATCAACAAGGAAGGCGCTCCACTCAGACCCATCAGCAGCAGCATCAATTCAGTCACTTATAACATCGCCAAACACCTGGCCTCCATCCTTTCACTGTTGGTTGGGGACACACCTCGCCACATAGCCAACTCACAGGACTTCACCAACACATTGAAGTTTTGCTCTCAGTGAACTGTAAAGTGTGGGTTGCAGCGGTCCAGGACCCCTGTATATTAGGAGTGGACTTCCTGCGGGCCTCCCGTTGTTTGTTAGACCTGGGGAAGAACACATTGACATTCCCAGGGTGGCCCACAGTTGGAATGGCGCCCCTCACCCAGGCCCCAAGGCCACACCCACCAACCTCACGAGCAGCAGAGGAACATCGGGGGCCTACAGGCCACTAAACAGTGTGATCAAGAAAGACTGGTACCCTCTGCCCCGCATCGACGAATTTCTGGAGTTGGTGACCGGCTCGTCCTGGTTTTCATCATTATACCTTCGCAGTGGATATTGGCAGGTGCCCCTCAGCCCCAGACCAAAGACTGCTTTCTGTACCGGCAGACGATTGTGGCAGTTTCGAGTCCTCTGCCGGGGCATTGCACGGCCTGTGCAATGATGACATACTGGTCCATGGGGACTCTTTCCATGCACCCTTGGGGGCCCTGCGGCGGGTTCTACAGAGGATATCGGCGGTCAGTCTAAAGCTTCACTCCAAGAAGTGCTGCTTCATGAGAAGAGAGCTGGAGTTTTTGGGGCACAGGGCTGGGGAAGGGGGCATTAGCACATTGGAGGAGAAGGTGCAAGCAATGAGGGACTGGCCAGCCTCCACCAACCTGCGTGAGCTGAAAAGCTTCATCAGACTGGCGTCTTACTACAGGCGGTTTGTGCGCGGCATTTCTTGCATAGCTGCGCCTCGTTCCACCTGCAGCAGAAAGACAGTGATTTCTCTTGGACTCCTGAGTGCGAGCAAGCCTTTAGCTCTTTGAAGAAGGCCTTGACAGAGTCCTCACCCCCCCAGACCCCAACCTGCCATTCGTCTTGGACACAGACGCCAGTGATGTTGGGATGGGGGTGGTGCTGAGTCAGGTGGGGGTGGAGGGGGAGAAAGTGGTGGCGTACTTCAGTAAAACTTTCAACAAAGCTGAACGGCGCCACTGTGTGACGGCGGGGCTCTACGGGTGAAGGAGGGAGTGCCCCAGAGAACCTGAAAGAAGCCAGTTACAGGGGAAGAGAGGTGGCAGGTGGTGGTCCCCAGAGCACTGAGAGAGATGGTGCTGAAAGCCTCTCATGGTACTACTGGGGCAGGACACTTTGGAGTCTCAAAAATCCTCCATCGCGTCTGGCAGGGTTTCTACTGGGGTCGGATGAGGAGAGATGTTGAGGACTTTTGTCGCCACTGTGACCTCTGCACGGCGCACAAGGGTCCCCTGGATCAGTCTCGCGCCCCGCTCCAGCAGCTGGCAGTGGGGGCCCCAATGGAGAGGGTGGCGGTGGACATAATGGGCCTGTTTCCTCGCACAGACAGGGGCAACCGTTGTTTTAGCTGCCATGGATTATTTTACAAAATGGCCGGAGGCGTATGCCATACCAGACCAGGAGGCAGGGACTGTCGCAGATGCTCTGGTGGAGGGCATGTTTGCCCAGTTTGGAGCAACTGAGGTCATTCACAGCGACACAGGCAGAAACTTCGAGTCAGGTGTTTTTTTTCTGCTATGTGTGAACACATGGGCATGCAAAAGACATCCACAGAGTGATGGGCTTCTCGAGCGGCTCAACAGAACCCTGCCAAAACGCTCGCCATCCTCACTGCAGAACATCATGAAAACATGATGCAGAACATCGTGAAAACATCAAAGCTGTGAAGGAATCCTGAAAACATGTTGTTGTCATTTTAATATTTATCTCTTCTATCATAGTGAACACATTTTCATTGTAATGTGTTTGGCCTGTAACGTGTGTGAGTGTGGTTTGTGGGTGAAGCTGTGACGTGTACTAACCCTACAAGCATATGAGGGAGGTTGTGTATGTGGCAGTACTCACTGAGCCTGGATTGTCACTGACAGTCCAGGCTCAGGCCTATCCTAGTATGGGGGTACTCGGGGTGGGGGTGGGGGGGGCAGTTGATCTCTTTTGAAGAAATAGCAAGCTAGAATTCCGATAGCCTGTCTTTTAAACAAAAAGCAAGTGCACCCCTAATCTGCAGAGGGGGCTATAAACATACTTGTGTACATTTCTGGTTACTCTAAAATATATTCCTTGTTCTTGTTAACATTAATACCGTATTTTTCGGACCATAAGGCGCACCGCATTATAAGGCACAAAATCAATGAACGGGAATATTTTCATACATAAAGTGCACCGGGTTATAAGGCGCATTAAGTGAAGCAAAACAGTCAGCGAAACAATTAAGCGGAACAATCAAGCATGTCCAGATCCCTCTTGTCAATATCCGAGTCGGTCTAGTTGCTGTTAATTAGCTGTTCAGTGATGATTCCGGCCTTCGTGAAAGCTCGGACGACATTTGAGACTGATACCTTAGCCCAAGCATCCACGATCCACTGACAGATAGTGGCTTAACTCCTCCGGCGTTGCCTCCCTGTCTTGATGAATCTGTGTTCGCCTTCTGTCATCCAATGCTTCCACGCAGCTCGCAAGTTAACTTTGAACGCCCTGCTAACACCAATATTTAGCGGTTGGAATTCTGTGGTTAATAAACCCGGAATGATGGCAAGTCCCGAATTAGTTTGCTTCACTTCGGTTATGTCAATATCGGTGAGATGGCGCTCATGGAGTCGCAGATAAATAGGGACGATTTGTGGAAAAGGGTAGTGACCTATGTTGGACACAGGAGGGCACTGTTGTTATTGTTCGCCCCTCCAGAGTCAGGCGGTTGTCACTAGTTTTGATCTGGATGGTCACCGTATTGTTGTTTTGACTCTGTTACGTGCGGAAGTGCGGATGTTGTTTTGCAGAGAGAGTGTTTTCCTGGATCGATAAAAAAGGAGAAATAAAAAGAGTTGTTGACCACGAAAAAAAAAATCGACAGTCATGCGTCTGAGTCGTCATGCGTCTGAGTCGTCCTGCATCGCACCATACATCGACAATTCAAAAACAACGCTGAGTCTCCGGGTGTTGGGAGGCACGAAGCCGATTTAGGTTACACAACCATACACTAACAGTTGTTAAACATGTTCTAATTGTGATAACTTAAACGTCATTGTTGGCTCCCAGTGTGATTCAGTTGTGTGCCATCATGTGTGATGCGCTGTGTGGTTTGACTTTATAAAATCGGTTCGAGGTCAGTAAGCGCAACCAGAAGTAATACATAAGGCGCACCGGGTTATAAGGCGCACTGTCGATTTTTGAGAAAATTACAGGTTTTTAAGTGCGCCTTATAGTGCGGAAAATACGGTACTAATTATATATTTATGAGCAATGCAAGATGTTTCCTGAGCCGGTCCGTCACAGAGGGGCATGCTGAGGAATGAGCAATAGCTGATCTGTAGTGCTGTACTCCTCCAACAATGTCCTGACCATGACTACGCCCTATTTATAACCCAAGGATTTCAAAACCCTACATCTGCACTTTGGCCTCATTCCTCTTATAATTAGATCAATGACACAGAACAAAATTGTTTTAGTGAATTAAAATCAAAATAAGTCAGCATCCTCAGAGGCTAGGCTAAACTACGCCTGACTGACAGCTACCGGTGCTATATTCCGGGGTACACATTTTAGAATACCACCATTCCGACCTTACAAGATAAAAAAGAAAATGTGAAAATAGAAGCAGAGGCTACCATTACTGCAGTTGAACACCATTTACATGCTGTAGCACAATAAAACAATAGGGAGAGACTTTTGATTTGATTTTTGGACACAGAAAAATGTGTATTACATTATTTACACAGGTTAAGTATTTAGAGCAGAAGTATACGGAGCTTTATTATTAACAAGGATAGGAAAAAATCATGTACTGTATGTGCAGGCAGAATCGTACTGAGTCTAGAAAGGTGTAACAGAAAAAGTATAAGCCGGGCTTTACACAGAGTCACACGCTCCTTCTAAGAATGTAAACTTGTTTGTGCTTGAAGAAGCTGCCATGATGAGCTGTTTCAGCATCATCATTCCCCTTAAAGCCCTGACTTGTTGACCAATGACGGCACAGTACGAGCAAACAAGGCCATTTACTTTTTGTCATCTCTCTCTCTCTGTCTCTCTCTCTCTCTTTCTCTCTTCCTCTCCCTCTCTTTCTTTCTCTTTCCTCTCTCTGCTCAATCTCTGGATGTTTCTAAGTCTGTGCACTGAAAGCACAGAGGCATTCCTACTGTGAAATGTTTACTTTGCACTCTCTCTTCCTCTCTCTCCCTCCCTTCTCATTAGCCCTCTTTCCTAGGAATTATTTCCTCAGTTTCTAGTTCACAAAAACACAACGTGTTTCCTGGAAGTGAGTGATTCACCTTAATATTCACAGAGGTGAAGTCCTGCAAGGAAAATAAATGAATGTTTAGTCAGAGGTGATCAGTGTTTCCTACCTTCTCTCCTTTTTATGATGAATGACACAGGGCTGGGTGGCGCTCTTTCAGCCACTAGTGCAACTCAAATGGTCTCCGGCATCAGGATAATGGAATTTGGAATTCAAAGCATGTCTGCAATGTGAATGTCTCGTTCTGTTTTCTATCCTTGAATCAACTCAGTCAGCCTCCTGCCCCCTCACGTGCCACTGATGTTCTGATGTGCAATTAGTTTATAGGTAGCAAACATTGGAGTCGACTCTGCATCTGTGTGTCTCTTTGTATTTGCACAGACATCAGCCTAACTTCAGGATGTGTTTCTCCCACCATGGGCTGCTATGTTACACTGGGATGGTGGGCTCATATATGAGGGGCGTTCC
>NC_024327.1:3366329-3367991 GCF_000523025.1 Cynoglossus semilaevis
AGCTATATAATTTGGCAAATAACTTAGCATCACCTTGCCCCAGTCAGCCACAGAAAAAATTGAAAATATTTATAGAACACAGACACAGTGTGGCAATGATTAGGAGATGAAGTGCATTTTTCCATTCATCACATGCCATTTCATTAAAACAAGGATAGTGAAATTGAATGCATTTGGCGCAACCCTAGTTTTTTTCGTTCTCGCATTTTTCAACTGTATTCTATGCTTTACTGGAACAACTCAGGTGAGTCGTCCTGATCTGCTGCAGTTTTCCTCAAATAGCTTTTACCCGCTAGCTGTAGGTGTAAAGCATCATTTTACCCCATCAAAAGTGCTCTTTGTGGCTTTGTCAAGACCACATCTAATAAATTACAAGTGTAACTGTGTGTGTGTGTGTGTCCTGGTCTCACATAGCTGTTGAACACTCTATGATTATACGTATGTTCTGCAGCAAGAAAGTCAGTCATTACTCCTGAACTGAAGGGTCTGGATCATGTGATCTCATCCTTCGCAGTAGTGTGTGGTCATCATAGGTGTAGGTGTCAACACACACGTGTGTGTGTGTGTGTGTGTGTGTGTGTACGCCTCTGCTTTTACATCCACCTCAGCTCAACCCCAACCGTAAATCTCAGAAACCACCAGTGTCGAGTCACTCCATTTGCATCTCCTCACAAACAGCAGCCTGTGTGTGTGTCCGTGTGTATGCTAGTGTACTAGAATCACACCGGCGGCCACCGTTGATATGAGAAATTCCCTGCACGGTAAACCTTAGACCTGCTGAAAGTGTCACATTTTGCTGGCTCCCTGCACCAGCTCTGAGGAGTAAGCTCACCGTAAACCAAGCAACTGAGCAGCATCAGGAGCAACTAGGGCGCAGCTCGTTTCTCGAGTGAGTGACACATACAGTACTTAGATTAGAGACACCCAACACCAGCAATCCATCCCTCTTGTTCTCTCCCCAGCCTGTCACAGCCAGCTGGGCCATGAGCTCATTGTACCAATCTGGCCACGCGAGAGGAGGACGAGAAGGAGGAGGAGGCGGAAGAGGAGGAGGAGGACGAGAGTGAGGGGAGGAGGAGGAGGAGGAGGAGGAGGAGGAAAAGGAAGACGAGAGTGAGAGGCTCAGAGCTGGGTGGGGTGAGATGTTCATCGTGTAATCTCACCTTACTGTGATTACTGTAAGTCAGATGGAGAAGGGAATGGGAAAAAGGGACCACACTTCCCCATGAAAGCAAAGGCTGTGGAAATTACTTCTCCAAAGTCCATCTGAAGCATTTACGGTAGCATTTACAGTCAAAACCGCAAGTCTGGGATTTTTTGGAAATCCAGATTTAGAAACACATACTGTAAAATGTCACCACGGGCAAAATACTAGCAGTTAATTTTATACCGAATTATAACGTATAACTTCCCTCTTTAATTGCACAGCAAGCGATGCTGACAATGTCTTCAGTTTCACATATTTGTTTGACAGGCCTTGCTCACTCATTTATTGCATTTATTCATTAAATGATTCAAATTGAGTTCTATGGTCTTTAAAGAACTCAAAACCCACAGTGAGAAAAGAACAAATACTGTTACTGTACTGTTATACTGTTATTTTGTCACTTCCTAAATTTCACCAGCATGTTCACATACCCACTCGGGACAAGAACACCCTGG
>NC_024327.1:3369621-3372108 GCF_000523025.1 Cynoglossus semilaevis
GATGAAGCACCCCCATCAACCACTGCTTATCCGAGGCCTGGGAGTGGAGAGGGAGAGCAATTTCAAATACCTGGGGGTCCACATCAGTGAAGACCTCACATGGTCTTTAAACTCAAACCAACTAGTGAAAAAAGCTCAACAACGACTGTACTTCCTGAGGAGGCTGAGGAGGTTTGGGATGTCCCAAAAAATCCTTTGCAACTTTTACAGGTGTATTGTTGAGTCCATCCTCACCAGCTGCATCACAGTATGGTACAACAGTACCACCATCACGGACCGTAAACGCCTGCAGAGAGTGGTTAGGACTGCATCCAAAATCGTTGGAACTCCCCTGACCTCACTGCAGTCCACCTACCAACGCAGAACTCTCAGGAGGACTGCATCCATCCTTAAAGACCCCACCCACCCCCAACATGGACTGTTCACTCTCCTCCCCTCAGGTCGGAGATACAGGAGTCTGAGGTGTAAAACATCCCGGCTCAGGAACTCTTTCTTTCCTTCCGCCATCAGACTCCTTAATGAGAATGGACAATAACACTACACCTCCTCTGTTTATTTGCACATTACATGTTTTTTCATATTTCATATTTCAATGCATATGCCATTTGCACTGCACATTTCTACTTGCACATTTTTCAAGTTGCACATTTCAAGTCACTGTTTGCAAATCATGTGTATATTTGTAAATCATGTGTATATCTTATTTTATTTTGTGATTTATATTATTGCTATTTTTACATTTCTATTTTTTAAATATGTTTATTTTTTATTTTCCTTATCTTACTTCATGACATTCCATGTGGACAGCAAAGTAAGTTTTTCATTGTACAGGGAAACCTGCTTTCCTCACTGTACACATGACAATAAACGCTTTGAATCTTGAATCTTGAATTTTGTAATGAACTAGAAAAAGCTGTTAATACTGCTCATGTAAAAGTTGCTGTGTGTGGTGTAATAACATGTTTTTTGTAATTATTTCTCAGTATTATTCTTTAAACTGTCTTATTTATTTTTTGGTGATCATGCTATTTCATGGTACAGTTAATCGCCACCCACCCTAACAACTGCCTTGAAACACGTTTGTTTAGTTAGACCCTCCAATAGTAAAGCTAAAATGAGGCTTGATCCAGAATTTGGACAATAAATGTACCAGTATAACATGGCGTAGTGACGTTAGCTGGAGGTTATACTATCAGGCAGAAAGAAGACACATAGCCTCTAACATCATGGAACCCGTCAGATAGGCTATAATAGATTATGTTCATAAGGCTAATCTGCTTAAGCTAATAAGTGTATGCTACCGATGTAACGCTAGTTAGCATAGGTTGAGTTCGCACCAGTGATGAGATCAGCCCATTAAGGCAGACCATAGAATTGTTTGTTTAGTAACAGAAATTAGTGACTGTTTTTAGACAACTTAACTGAGTCTGCTGTAACAATTCAGGGTTTTAGCTTAAAAAAAAAAAGGTCTAAGTGTATTCCTCTTTTCTTCCTATTGAAAGTCAAACTTTTTTTTGTTGCAGTAGTAATTTGTCATCAGGAACTGAAATAATTTGTTTGTGTTTACAATAGTGGCGCCGGCAACTAATTTGGATCAGTGACATTACCTCACATGCAATGGTAATTGCCACTAGGAAGCCAGCCACTAGGGTACACGAAGCAGTGTTTTATAGTGCCGGTCCCAAGCCCGAATAAATGGTGAGGGTTGCGTCAGGAAGGGCATCCGGCGTAAAACTTCGAGCCAAATCAAATATGCAAATCAATAAAACAATTTTCAAAATCCATACCGGATCGGTCGAGGCCCGGGTTAACAACTATCGCCAACAGTGCCGTTGACCAACAGGGCACTGATGGAAATTGGACTACTGTTGGTCAGAGACAGAGAAGAAGAGGAGGGCGTTTGGTTAGGAGAAAAAGAGAAAAGATGAAGAATAGAAGCGTTAGTCTGAAGTTTGGAACTTTGAATGTAGGTACAATGACAGGGAAAAGTAGAGAAATAGCTGATGTGATGGAGAGAAGAAGAGCAGACATTTTGTGTATGCAGGAGACCAGGTGGAAGGGCAGCAAGGCTAGAAACATTGGAGGAGGCTACAAACAGTTTTATCATGGTTCAGATGGGAAGAGAAATGGAGTAGGGGTGATCTTAAAGGAAGAATATGTAAGAAATGTGGTAGAGGTGAAACGAGAGTCAGACAGGTTGATGTGTGTGAAGGTAGAAATAGAATGAGTGATGATAAATGTTGTTAGTGGTTATGTTGTGAGTTGGAAGAAAAGGAGAAGTTCTGGTTTGATGTCTGATTGGAGCAGACCTAAATGGTCATGTAGGGGAAGGGAACCGAGGTGATGAGGAAGTGATAGGTAGGTTTGGTGTTAGGGAGAGAAACTTGGAAGGACAGGGAGTGATAGATTTCGCAAAGAAAATGTAAATGGCTGTGGTAAACACCTATTTCCAAAAGAAAGAGGAACACAGGGTGACGTACAAGAGTG
>NC_024327.1:3372180-3372543 GCF_000523025.1 Cynoglossus semilaevis
ATAAGAGCCTGTAAGGTAGTGGCAGGCGAGAGTGTAGCCAAACAACATCGGATGGTAGTGTGCAAAATGACGATGGAGGTGACAAAAAGGAAGAGTGACGACAGAGCAGAAAATCAAGTGGTGGAAACTAAGGAAAGAGACATGTTGTGAAGACTTCAGGAAGGAAGTAAGGGCAGTTCTGGGCCGTGTTGAGGAATTCCCAGATGATTGGGAGACTACACCTGCAGTGATAGGAAGGTAGGGTAGGAAGGTGCCAGGTATGTCCTCTGGGCAGAGAAAGGAGGACAAAGAGACCTGGTGGTGGAATGATGAGATCCAGGAGAGTGTGCAGAGAAAGAGATTAGCGAAGAAGAGATGGGACAG
>NC_024327.1:3373503-3373940 GCF_000523025.1 Cynoglossus semilaevis
CCCCTTCTTGTTTGCTGTGGTGATGGACAGATTGACAGATGAGGTCAGACAGGAGTCCCCATGGACTATGTTGTTTGCAGATGACATTGTGATCTGTAGTGAGAGTAGGCAGCAGCTAGAAGAGAACCTAGAGAGATGGAGGTTTGCACTAGAAAGAAGAGGAATGAAGGTCAGCCGCAGCAAGACAGAGTGTATGTGTGTAAACCAATGGGAGAACAGTGAAATAGTGAGGTTACAAGGAGCAGAGGTGGTGAAGGTGCAGGAGTTTAGGTACTTAGGATCAACTATTCAGAGCAGCGGAGACTGTGGAAGAGAGGTGAAGAATAGAGTACAGGCAGGATGGAACAGCTGGAGAAAAGTGTCAGGAGTGATCTGTGACAGAAGAGTGTCAGCTAAGGTGAAGGGAAAGGTTTACAGGACGGTGGTGAGACCAGCCA
>NC_024327.1:3374042-3383288 GCF_000523025.1 Cynoglossus semilaevis
CTAGAGAAGCCAGATTGAGATGGTTTGGACACGTGCAGAGGAGGGACAGTGGATACATTGGTAGAAGAATGTTAGAGATGGAGGTACCAGGTAGGAGAAAGAGAGGAAGGCAAAAGAGGAGATATATGGATGCAGTGAGGGAGGACATGCAGATAGTTGGAGTCAGAGTAGAAGATACAGAGAACAGGGAGAGATGGAGATCAAGAGCAAGCTACTGCTTGATGTTAACCAACTCTCTGACTTACTCTTGAAAACAGCAGTGTTTCAGTCACAGCACGTGTGTGTCACGGTGAGCCATCGACATGGCAGGAAGCAGGCAGGACCCAAATGCAGGACTGGTGCAGGTAGTTTATTTCAAAAATCAAAATTTACAAAAACTCACTTTCAAAGACCAGGACAAAAGCATTCACAGAGCCGAGCAGAGCTAAAAACACAAACAGGCTTGACCAGGAACTGACTTGACAACTAAGAGATACATCACTGACCAGCAACCATACAACACAATGAACCCACCAGGACAGAGTGAGGGAGAGAGGTATATATACAAAGAGCACCAGGTGACACAAGTGAGACTAATTACAGAGACAGGTGAGTGTGATAACACAGATTACTCCACACAGCAGACAGCAGGAACAGAAAACAGACAGGCCTGACAGTTTGAGCTTCTGCTCCCTCCCTCTATTGTAGCTGTTGATCTCTGGCTTAGACCTCTTGCGGACAGTCTCGACAATCTGGGCTGTTGCCTCAGGCTTTGGCACCACAGCCAACGCAGGGAAGAAGAAGATGTTTTTGTATGTGCATTGGTGGAACAGACTTCTTTCCAGTAGCCTGTGTTTTTGTTGTTGTTGTTCCTAGCATGTGCACACTTTAAAACAAAAGGACTGGGTCATAAAAATCTTGTAGAGAATTACAGTCTTGCTGTTTTATATGAGAATTAGATCACAGATGATTTCTAGGTTAAAATATTTCAAAACAGAAAAATGTGAGCCGTCCCACAGACGATCTGTACCATTTGATAAAAGTAGGTCAAGAACTGCAGTGAACTCGATGAGAAATCCCTTAGCTTGCACTTGGAACCACCGCGGACATAAATAGTGTATATTCTGCAGAAAAAATCGTTTTGTAACGCATGGAACTATTTCAACACAATGAATCCGCAGCCAAACAAACAAAAAGGTCTCTGACCCACTTTTTGGTCATGACCCACCACTTAATAAAAACTGCAACAGAGCAAAACTAAGGTAAACATCTTTATATGCTGTATGTAGGACAAACACATAAAATAATAAAAATATTCTCTGTTTTTAATCCTTTGTTGTTGTGTCCCAAACTGCCCTATGAGGCAGCTGGGAATTTTACTGGTGATTTTCACAGGAGGCTGTGTTTGTGTGACACGTGAAGCAGTGCAGATATTGATGGAAAGCCCCCTTTGTTTCACCTCCACTTCTTCATCTTCTGTGTTAGTCAGTTTGAGTTTCCTTTGTTCCTAGAAAACTGGGTAATTGCCTCCCATCGCTCTCAGCAGAAAGGCAGTCTCCTGTGCTGCTGTTGAACATGCGCATGTGTTGCAGTTGTGCAAGAACCGATGTGTGTCCTCATGCTTGCGTGCACCTGTGTCCTTGTGTGTGCAGGCTACGGCCAGTGGAGAGACGAGGTTTCTGGTAAGGGAAGCGACTTCTTTTCCTCTGAAGTCTCCTCTTCCTTTGATGTGGGCCACCCTAATTGTCATCTGCAGCTCAGAGATGACCACAACCCTCACACACTTCCGCTTCCACCTGCCTCTGGAGAGCATTAGTTCTCTGAAGCTCAGACCAAAAACCTTGTCCACTTGAGATAATCTGTTTGCCCATGCGTGAACAAAGGTGCACAAACCATTGAGACCTTTCTTGGTGTGTTTTGCCTGATGGTGGCAATGATCGTGCAGGATGTTTGTAATTTCAGATATGTAAATATCAGCTACAGCATTGTTTCCCAAAGACTGGGTCGTGACCCTCAGGTGGGTCGCAAGAGATTTTTTTTTGGGTCATCTTGCATCATGTTTCCCAGGATTTTACAAAAAATGGCTATTGACTTGGTTTGTGACTTTTAAAATATGGGTCCCCAGAAAAAGTTTGGGAAACACTGAACTAAAGTATCGTAGTAATAGCACAGGAGTAAAAATATTAACTCAACACAGTCACATACTTTACTTTTAGATGAAAAAACTGAAGTCGTAGACTTCTGTACCTGCCTCTGCACAGAAAGCTCTCCTTCCCATGTGTTGGTCTCAATGCTAGTGATTGTGCAAGCTGGCACTTAACTCAGCTGGTACAGTAGTAGTGAAAGGTCAGAGTCTGGAAACAGCATACGTCACAAGCATCACATAATATAAAAGTTTTTCACTTTTTCTAATTTTCTCTATCTGGTCTCCCTACACAACTGAACCATTTGATGTTTTTTTTTCTTCCCCCACGCATCTGTCACCCACACTTTTCTCCTTTCTACCTCTCTACAGTGTAGATGCCACACATCACTTCCTGTTAGTTATCTTTGTAGCTTCCCCATTTCTTTCTTCCCCATTCCGTGGCATCTTTGCTAACTTTAGATGTGTTGATGACTAATGCCCTGTGAAGCTCAGAACAGAAGGAGAGGAAAAAAAGGTTTCTGACAATATGGGATGCATTTAACTGCAAGTTTATTTTCCAAAAATAAAAAAAAAATAAAACTAGTACAATTCAAATTCATATTGCATTGTTTTGTCTGCATGTGTGAAAGAAACAACAATAGTCCATGTAAAAGTGTCACATACAGACAGCTGACACCAGAATTCGCAAGCAATGTCATCGCTTCCTCCAAGAACAACCTGACAGCTGTCCAAGTCCATCAAGTCCAAGCCCATCAAGTCCATTTCTGACAGCATTCTTCAGGACCAGCATCTTGCTTCTCTATTGATTATAGATTTAGCACCATACTTTCATTAGTCCTTTAACTTCTGTAGTCTTCCATGTCTTTCTCCAGTGCCTGTTATTGAAGGCTGTCCCTGGGTCACTGCATGTCCTCATTTCTTGCTCAGTCCAACTCCTTCACAGTGTCTATCAGACTCTCTGTACACTTGATGTGCACCTGGTCCACAGCTGACCTCCAAACTTTAACCTCTTCCACCGGGTAATCCAGAACCAAAGTGCTGACCCAAACAGAAGTGGAAGGGTTACACTGTTGCAGGGGAGGATTTACAACCGCAGCCTCTCAAATCCCTCAAAAAGTGAGGCAGAAGGGCTCAAAACCCCTTCTGGCTGAAGATCAGCTCCTTGACTTTCTTTTCACCATCATCAGCAGGTTGTGTGGGTTGTAGGTTCAGCGCTTTGGGAGAGTGATGCTGGGCACCCAGTCGTACACGCTGCGGCTCTCCTCGCAGAACAGAGACAGCTTGTCCAGAGCAGGATCCTTCCATGGGTTTGCACTGGGACTCTGTGATAAATAAATAAAAATAAAACACAAGGTTAGGTTCTGGCCACCAGACACAAGTTATGCAGACATGCTGTAATCACTAGGCTGCGTGAGCAACACAATCAGACAAAGCAGTGATACATGCATGATTCACTGCTCTGACTATTTCAGACGGGGTGGGAACTTACCGTGACAAGAATGCAGTGCGGGTCCTTGGGCTCGCCGGTTTCGTCTGCGCGCACGAGGTCTGCCAGGCGCTGCATGTCGCTGACGCGCACAACGTTGATGTCGTTCTCGAAGCAGAACGCCTGGATGAGGGTAAAGTGGATCTGGAGCGCGATGTCACACTCGTACTCCTCATCCGTGGCCAGGACGCAGAATGCAACGCTGTCTGGGTCACTGAGGGAGAGACGGTCAAATTAGGACTCTGTACTCTGCCATGTCTTTCCATTTGAGCGAATGAAAAATAATTACAAAGGTTAAAAAAAAAAAGAAAAAAAAATCACACAACACTTACACATTCATGACTTTGGCGGACTCGTAGACTCCAACTGTCAGGTAGTCCTGCTTCTTGGCGGCGACCAGCAGCTCTTCCAGCGCTTCGCCTGCACTTTGCACCCTTGACAAAGAAACGACACATCGTCAGCCCGGTGACACACACACACACACTCAGTGACATCCACAGACCAGGCAGCTCCAAAGACTCCAAACATACAAACATCCGAGCGTAAAAAAACACGTACCTGTCACTGTTTTCCGTCGTGTTGTCTTGTCTGTGAACCTCTTCCAGAGTCATAGTTATAATCCAAATGCTGTCGTGATCTTGCAGCAGTCTGTGCTCGCGGTGTGTGCATGAGTGTGTAAAGTCTATGTCCTTATTCTGAGCTCACAACAGGCTGTGGGTGTTTTTATAGCAGCTCCGCGGTGTTTCTCGGCAAGGGGCGGTCATTTTCTTTCCTGCCTCCCACCATTGGCTCAGAGTAGCCGAGGTAAGGAAAGCAAAAGTCCCCGAGCAGTTTACTCCGCTTGGAGACAACCCCACGTGGGGACAAGATTACAGCCTTTCAAGAAATCCACCCGGCCCCCACCGACTTACCGGTAGTGCGATGTCAACATCGCAACATGTACAAAACAAATTACACAAAGTCCATGTCCTGTTTACGATGGCCTTGAAGAGTCAAATATTAACACAACAGAGCTGGAATGAAGAGTGAGATTTGTGGGGAAAATGACAGTATGAGATGGTTATAATATAACAAGTTTAAAAAAAAGAAATAAAATAAAGAAAAATGTGATAATAAACTAAACTGTTGTTTTTTGTTTATCCTAAATAATCACTCTGACATTTATTTTTAAATGTTGCTACCCAAACACACTTGCAATCATTATTAGCTGAAATATGCACCCTGATCGTGATCCAATAATCTGTTTTAAAATACTGTTTTTTTTTTTTTAAAAAAATAGGTATTTCTAAAATAGACATGTCTTTCACAACAGGTTATCCTGGTATCATTCCAAGTTGTTCCAAGACTGGACTTTCCCATCCTGTGGGGGGATCCCTGTTGTGATATTAATAGTTTATTTTTAAATTCAAAACTTTCCCTGGAGTCTAGTCTTCCTGGTGCAGGTCTTTTGTGGGCGGAAGTGCACAGAGTTGTTAAATGAACTGTTAGCATCAGAATAAATTCCATTTCAATCGCTCAGAATTAGGAATGCCTGATATTGACTTTTCTTACCGATATTACATAATTGTGCTAATATCAGGCCAATATTGACGGTCGGCCGATATTATGGGACATCCCAGCTTGAAATAGCACAGTGTTAATATGATTGTTTCATTAAATACATATTTTACATTTGTATAGAAACCAGAACGGGAATATTGATAGTCATGATAGGATTGCATGGTGCACTGATCCTAGTTTGGGATCTTTTAATCAATCAACCAACTAGTCTATCAAACAAACAACCTAATCAGTCAGTTCGATCATTAATCCACCATGATCTTCCAGTCAAAAAGTTTCATTGACATTTAAATCTGCATCTGCCTTTTACTTACAGATGCCTTACCTAGAGGGCAGCAATAACAGGCGATAGATAAAGTAACAGCAATCATATGTAAACAATCACAACACACCATACAGAAACATACATAAAGAGTTTCGATGATGGACATGCATGAAAACAGTTCCACTGACCACATTGATGATTTCTGATAGCTTCAAGACCTTCTTGTAAAGGTCACAGGTCAACTATGTATTGCCTGCTTCAGTATTGACTTTTGACACCGGCATTTGTAAAGCCTGCCTGTGATCAAAGGTCATGTTTCTTTTTTTTAGTCAATCACTCAATCAATCTTAGTGTGTTTGTTTTTCAGCCTTTCTTTGTTTTGTATATTTGCATTAGCTTTAGCTTGTTTTGACCTGTTAATAACAACACAAAGTACAAGATATGTACAGGAATGGGAATACATAAGCTTTAATTTTTACATTTTAACGTTAGAGATCATTCTTGAAATATAGTGATAAATTGGTAAAAAATAATAATCCTGCAGCTCTTTTGTGTTTTTGTGCGTTGTTGGTATTGGTTGACCTTTGTCACCATTTGTGACCAATTTTTGTTTTTTTTTAATTAACACAACTGCCCTTTAATCACATATGGACAATTTGCATTGGGCAAAAGTGAACGTGTCCTACTTTTTAGCCCTCGTTGTAACCCCACAGCTCAGATTCTATTACAGAAGTTGGCAGCGGTTGGCCTTATTACTGGAATACAGCTCAGTTTGTTATACATATTGTTTGCAGTAACTGTTAATATAAAATGATCATATAATATTTGTTTAAAAGCAATTTAAATTGGCCAGGAGTTAATGATTAACCTAGTTAAAACAACTTTTAACCCTTGTAAGGTCCCCCGGGTCACCTAGACCCAATATGTCTGTGTGTGTGTGTGTGTGCGTGCGTGAGTATGTGTGCGTGTGCATGTTCCTGTACTGCATGACTTGTGCCAACTTTTCCTCATATTCATTAATACTCGTATTCTGGGACAAGATGAAAATCATTGCAAGGACAAACGGTGTGTACAAAAATGCGAAGGACCGCACAAGGGTTACATTTTCCGGAGCAGCTCATTCTGGTGCAAGGTCAAGCCACCAGTGTCATAAATCTGGACTCGCACTGTCACCTGCTGGTCACACATGGAGTGACAGTTACCCAACAAGTCAACACATGTAGGAAAAGCTGATGAGTCACGGTTCCGCTCTTGCGCTTGTGAGTCACCGAACAGTCCTGAATGCTCTTATTTCCCCACAACTCAGCTTACGCTTATGGTCAGACGGATGTTGTTTGCCAGCCGTGCAGCACAAATTGGAGTAGAAAAAACAGGTGGCCTCCTTTTTTGTTGTTGTAGAGGATTAAAAAGAATATACAGATTTAACCATTATAGATTCTGAGTTATGCATTCTTTTTTAAATAAACACAGAATAATGTTATAAATATAGTATTTATATATGTATATAGTATATATATAGTCTGTGTTATTTTTTCAAATCCAGTGCAATCCAGATTGGTGTTTAAATTACTGTGATGCATTTAGGAAACAGAAACTAACCCAAACCCAAACATTGTAAAATGTTTCTCAGGCGTCACCAACAGCTTGGACAATCTTATTATTATATCTTTGTCGAGCTGAGCTGTATTATGTTTATGTTATACAGTAAACCCTTGTTTTTCGCGGGGGTTACGTTCCAAAAAGAACCCGTGATAGGCAAAGTCCGTGAAGCAGAAATCTTTATTTTTTTTACAATTAAATACTCAGAAAAAGAAGAGAAAGAACGAACAAACCATTTTACAGTCTCAACCATTTGTTTCACAAATAAAGTAAAATAAAAGTACTTTAGAAACGTTTCAACAAATAACTTCTGTAATGTACTGTCAAATAATAATTTTAATCATCAACGTGAACAGAAGGCTTCAAATTGCGGAGATTAGCACCGCCCACCGTGAACGGGAGAAAATTAAAAATGATTATGAAAAAAATACAAATTACCTGTACAGTCGGACAAATAGTGACTCAGCTTTATTTCACTGCTCTTCAGACTGAGCCGCTGCATCCTGACTCCGCTCTGCAGTGTTTTCATTATGGGGTTTGATAAACTCGAAATTGCAAGAGAATTTGCACGTACGTAATGTCAATTTGGCAAGCTGTTTTACGTACGTGTACATATTAAACCGCAACGTTATTGGCGCACAGGTAGAGAAGAAGCGGAGTGACTTTTTAGCCAATCAGAATGCAGAACACAATGCACGATGCAAATCCGTGAAGTAGCGAAACCGTGAAAAGTAAACCGCGTTATAGCAAGGGATCACTGTATTATGTTTTCTCTAAGAGCAAAACTTTCAAAGGAATTGGCTATAAGGCTGTTTTTTCTGTCAAATTCTTAATATTTTGCTTGTAAAAAAAGTTATGTTAGCTACCACTTTGAATTTACATTCATAGGCTATTCACCAATCATGAAAACTAAGGCTGTACTTTAAGGGCTGTATGTAAAGTCAAAAAGTTCTAAGACAGAATTAAACACAGACGTGAGACATGTCTCTCAGGCATCTTTAACAGCTTTGACAAGTTTTTCATGATATCTTGGTCAAGCATTGAACACGTGTTGTAACACTTTAAAAATCATTGCAAACATCAGGCATCTATTTTTAACCAAAATTAAAAGGAACGCTATCAAAATTATTAACATTCAGCAATCGTTTTTTTTTAATATAACTCCAATTATTATTTAACTTAAAGAACATTCAAGAAGGAACTCATCGTCAGTCCTTAGACAAGACAAAGACGCCGGATGTGACTTGGTGACAAAGAAAATGTCAGTGCATCTGTTCAACAGGAGCAACACTTAAGTCTTGATTATAACAACAAAAGAAAACAGTTCCAGTACAATTTATGTTGCATTTATTACCAACAGGTCATGAAACATTAAAAAAATAACAAAAATGCCTCACTGACTAAACAGCTCATCACATTTTTGCATAAATGTTTACTGCAACAGTTAACTGAGTAAATGTATTTAACTCCTTAATCGGTCTACATGGATAATGATGGGGGTTTCTAACAGGGCTTAGACCAGCAGAATTACACTATGCGGGAGTTTGTTGGGGCAGGTTGGCTAACAACAGCTGAGGTTCAGTGTCTTGCTCTACATTTTAAAAAGACATTTTCTTTTGTTCTGTACATAATTGTCAGGAAACTTTCTCTGTTAGATAGGACTGTAAAAAATGCTGTTAGTTCATACCCCAGTTTCCTAACAAACAAAGAATTCAAATAAAGATCAAATAAAGAATCAAATACGAGATCTCAAAGTTTAAAAGTTTTACTTGCAAGCAAGGAGTGCAGAACAATGGTTACATTCAGAACTGCACTGAGGAACACCTCAGTGCTCAAAGCTTAAATATAGTTTTTTTACACACGCACACACTTCAATGGTTAGTACCTTGGCATTCCACACCCATGCGGTGTTGGTAAACACTGCTCCCAACAAGGATTCTCCACCAATAGGAGCTATGTGCATGTGCTGTAGTTAATCAAGTCAGATAAGACCATGCAGTTCGGATGTTTTTCTCTCTTTGTCTTTTGTTGGTCTTCCGCCTGTCTCCTTATTTTGGGCAAAGAAACCAGTTCTGTGTCCTGTCTCTATCTCCAAGTGTAACAGTCGGTACCATTCAGTGCTGTCTATATCATATTGTTATGTAATCCACCAGCATGCACACCTGTCTTCAGCACTTTCCCTTTTAGTACAGCACAATAACAGCATTCAAT
>NC_024327.1:3383611-3388279 GCF_000523025.1 Cynoglossus semilaevis
CCGGCTTTCCGGAGGGCCCACCTCCCGCAGGAAGGCCCACAAGGGGCCGGTGCCTTGTGATTTGGGTGGTGGTTGTGGGCGTAGACCCCGACGGCCCAATCCCTGGACAACCACTCTGGCTATGGGGACATGGAATGTCACCTCGCTGGGGGGAAAAGAGCCTGAGCTCGTGCGGGAGGTTGAGCGATACCGACTAGATATAGTAGGGCTCACCTCCACGCACAGTCTGGGCTCTGGGACCCAACTCCTTGAGAGAGGCTGGACTCTCTTCTACTCTGGAGCTGCTAGCAGTGAGAGACGGCGTGCTAGCGTAGGCATACTTATAGCCCACTTTAGAAGACTTTGGGGAGAATTCCTCTCTATCGGTAACGTTAAGTAGAACCACGGAGGAAGCCGTGTTGCCGGAAGTGTTGACATCAATCAGCTACTCGATTGGTGTAGCACGATCACGTCGAACCGTGCCACCGCTCACGCACCAAAATCTTATTGCGCCCCGATGACACGGAATTCAATTTCTAAAGGACTTTTCATGGTTCACCTTACGGTGGGGGTGTCAAAATCATTTTCACCGAGGGCCACATCAGCAATACAGTTCCTGTTGAAGGGCCAGTTTTAAATGGAACACTGTATAGATCAGGGGTCCCCAACCCCCAGTTCGTGGACCAGTACCAGTCTATAGGTCCATTGGTACCAGCCCGCAGTGGGACACAGTGAAAAATTCCATTTACTTTCTTTATTTGACGATAATCTGGCAATATTTTAAAATAAAAGTCATTCAGACTTTGATACAAACAGAATAGAGTCTGGTATAGATGTAGCTCCTCCATAACAGACTAATGCATGTATCTGCGATTGATTATTATTTATTCAAGCTACAAATATTGTTCATTGCTGTGTAATAAAAAAAACTTTTTTTCATAATTTCATAGGTTGATAAACTACGGAGCCCCTAAAGGGACATGGGGAAAAAAAAAAAGAGAAACGTATCTTGTGCGCACTAGATACTTTCTCGTGCTCACGAGAAAGTATACCTAAGATATACTTTTTTCCAATTAATGTGCAAGTTGTGCCATGTCCCACAATGTCACTTATGTATCTCTTTCAGTCACTTTTTTGCTTCTAACTCAACTTTTTTTGTTGAAAGCTCCAATTTCTGCACTTATGCATCATGTGTGCAAACAAAGAAATCTGTTTATGAAAACAATCAGTTCCACCACTTGAGTTTTGTGGCGCTTTGGCCCAGAGGCAATGTCTCTGTCGTTGGTGTGAAACCCCAGGGTTCACCTCCTGGGCAAATTCGAATCCCGATTAGGGCAGTTGGTACCTTCCAGTGGACTCACTGCCTGCAGGAAGGTTCAGGGGGGTTGGTACGGTGCAATGTGATTTGGGTGGCAACTGCTGCCCCTGCGACCCGGTAACGGATAAGCGGATGAAAATGGATGGATGGATGGCACTTGACTTTTCTATAAAGAATGTAAATTATGAAATTCTTTTAAAGATGTGCCAAACTTTCTGGAAAGCACATTTCTATTTCCTTATGCCTGAGAAAGGGGTTCACAATTCCTGCATTTTGCTCCACATCTATCACCAAATGTACAAAACCCAGCAGAAACCAGATCCTTTTTCAGGCAGCTGTCGCGTGCATCTGGTAACCCGAGAGTGGGCTCGCAAAGAGGTTTTTAATTCCACACATGTGGCACTACCTGTCCAGTGTGGATTTGGAGATTTTATGCATGTGGGGCAGCTGCTGTGTCTTGTAAGACACCGTGAGTGAAGGGGTAAAAATAGAGACTGTAAAAAAAAATCTTTCTAACCTCCATTCATCGCTCTTCACCCACTCACTTATCCTTTTCTGGTGCTTAGCCATGTCTGGATATGTCAGGAGAAGAAAGAATGAAGAAGGTGGAAGTGTGTAACCCCAAGTGTGTCTGTATTTATGAAACTTTAGCACTGACTGTTACCTCACAGCAGGTTCTCCGGGGACTCTGGTGCATGTGGGTGAGGACAGTAACAGCGGGACAAAAACAGGGGATGACATATGGATTACTGTTTGGAAAACTGTTGGAATAAAAGATCATTGGATTTCCATCGTGTATTTGAGTAAAAGGTATAATGAATAGATGACTAATGGTTCACTTTCAGCCATCTGAGGTGCTAGACTCAGACATTCTTTAAGTTGTGATTCAAAACCATACAGTTCAGATTCCTGGAAAGGGCTGTTCTTATAGTGCAGTGTGAAGGGAATTCTGTTCTGAATATGCTTAATTATTTTAATTAAATTCAGAAAAGTACAAGTAGGTTTTTTTGTTTCATAAATCTGGCAATATGCATGTTAAATTTAGAATGCACTTTTTTGAATTAGGAGAGAACATGTCTGTTTTCATGCAGTGCAGAGGAAAGGAGACAGGTCGATACTACTTGGGAAGCAACAGACACTTAGTACTACTAAGAAAGTAACATTATCCCCTAAGGGCTGCTGCTGGGCAATGAGTTTGCCTCTGTTTACAGGAATGGGTGCAATAGTGCTGCACAGAGGAGGTTTTTTACACAGTAGCACAGAACGTCTAATCTTCAGGACAGAGGAGACTCTGGGCTTTATGGAAGTAAAGAGGGCATTTTGACTTCCAGCATCTTTTTAATCAAAAGCTTCCTCTGCAGCTGGTTGCAGTCTTCACTGTATGTGTTCAGCTGGATCTTGTCCCCCTTTTACTCAGCCTAGTTTATAGCCTTGGCCTGGTAGCCACTTCAAACAAGCATGCTCACCAGCGAAGAGGTAAAAGAAGGTGATGGAGATAAGAGAGCATAGCGGATCATTTAGGATCATTATGTTTGATGCTGTCTAACTACCTGTGATCATCAAACATCTGGTAACACAATGGAAACCGTGTTTGAGAGGTGCGAAACAAGAGGCCATGCACTTTGCAAGTTCGCCTAATAAAGACACTGCTCATAGTTAAAGTAAGTTTCCAGCTAACAGGCCTGAATTGTGACTAGCTAGCTAACAGGATCTTAATGAAGTATTTACAGTTTATTTATAAAATAAATCAATATTTTCTGTTACAGTCCACTTCTGTTGTTGCTTATATTGCACACACTGCTAGGCGGTCACATCCATTCATTCAACACGCTAACTCCAAAGAAGACCAGCAGTTAATATTGAGGCTTGACACTAATTTTCTTGCTGTAAGGATTAAGGCGACAGTGTATAAACCATTTTGCCATCTTTACCAAGTAATCGTTGTTATGAGTTTCTTTCTAGAGAAACATTATCTTCAGTGATCACTAAAGGTGCTCAAGGTCAACTCTTCACTCTTCATAATAACCGATCACAAAAGAGAGAGAGAAAACACACACATTTGTAGCCTGGTTTTAGCCTCGTCTTATATTTTTAGGTTGCCTTTTACCCAAGCTGAATCCATTATGTTGTGTTTGACACTGCAGTCTGTCCCCCACCTTCCCAAATTTTCAAGATTTTCCTTTATGGATCATTGGTTGTTCGGAACAGCAATTTCAATTAAATATATCATATAGCAAACAAACACAGTGATATTTAAGAAGTGAAATGAAGTTTATAGGATTTACAGAAAGTGTGCAATAATTACTTAAACAAAAGTAGGCAAGTGCATAAATTTGGGCACCCTTGTTGTTTTATTGATTTGAATACCTTTAGCACTAATTATTGGAACACAACATTTGTTTGGTAAGCTCATTGACCCTTGACCTACATACACAGGTGAAGCCAATCATGAGAAAGGGTATTTAAGGTGGCCAGTTGCAAGTTGTTCTCCCCTTTGCATCTTCTCTGAAGAAGGGCAGGCTGCCAGTGGCAGCATGGGAGCCTCAAAAAAACTGTCAAATGACCTGAAAACAAAGATTGTTCAACATCGTGGTTTAGGGGAAGGATACAAAAAGCTAGCTCAGAGATTTCAGCTGTCAGTTTCCACTGTGAGGAACATAGTGAGGAAATGGAAGACCACAGGCACAGTTCTAGTTGGACCTGAGCACTAGAGGATTGGTGATTAAAAATCATTCAATAAATCAACAGGAAGCACAAAGAACAATAGTTGAAGTCAATCGGGACGTTAACTACCACAGTGGCTGAACAAACAATCTGACAAGCAGTGGAAGAAAGGCCTGGGTTTTTATGCAGTCAGAGTGATGAGTTGATTGAAGGCAGGTGAGCTGAGGAACGGCAGGTGTGCTTCGGTGATTATCCAGGCAGGACCAGGGATATGTGCCACGCCCACCACACAGACAGAGATAAGTACACAACATAAGGATGGGGAAAACAAGGGGAAACACAGGGAAACAACAGTCACGACTGTCATCGTGAAAGCGAGGTGTCTTCAGGCAAGGAATGGAAGCAGCCGGTAGATGGTCGATTCGTTTTAATAGCAAAACGTCAAACAAAACAGGTCCAACAATAAAGCAAAATAAACGACTGGAGAAGTATTCAAGGAAATCTCGTACAACAGTTGTTAATACGCAAATACTTAAAAACTTGTTAAAGTTGAAGGTTGCATGGATTACAGTCAGTATCAGCAAATTCTTGCGAACAATGTTCAAGAATCAGTGACAAAGTTGAAGTTGCGCTGGGGCTGGATACTTCAACGACCCTAAACACCACTCAAATTCTGCCAAAGCATTCATGCAGAGGAACAAGTACAA
>NC_024327.1:3388436-3408194 GCF_000523025.1 Cynoglossus semilaevis
TCTACTAAATATTGATGTAATTTTTCTGTTGGGGTGCCCAAATTTATGCACCTGCCTACTTTTGTTTAAGTAATTATTGCACACTTTCTGTGAATCCTATAAACTTCATTTCACTTCTTAAATATCACTGTGTTTGTTTGCTATATGATATATTTAACTGAAATTGCTGTTCCAAACAACCAATGATCCATAAAGGAAAATCTTGAAAATGATCAGGGGTGCCCAAACTTTATTATACCGCTATAGTGATGGTGGTCACACAAGTGTGAGTGAGAGGAGACAAAGCCCCCAAACTCTCTGACATGACGTGATCAAAGGGCTTGTTCATCTCAAGATCCTTTCTTCTTCTGTCTTTCAGACTTCAAAGCTGTGAAACATCTTACACACTTCTGCTTAACAAACACAATAAATAAGAGAGAAAAAAATGTGTTGCTGTGTGTTTGCTCTCAGCGGCAGGCAGAATGGTGAAAGCTGCAAACATGGAAACGAAGAAATACCTGGACCATGTTCTTTCCCTTTCTCTTTTTCTCCTCTGCCAGTCCCTGCACTTCATGCAAGTGACAGCATGGTGAGTCAGCCTGGACTTTCCAGCCTTCTCTCTGATCTCTCTACAACTCATGCACCGCTGTTGTTGACTTTGACGTGTACACACACTGATTCACAGTATTCGGTGCTTTCGCCCTTTTCTGTGAAAGACCACATTTCACACAGGTATTTAACAGCTCACTGTTTCTCTTCATTTCTCAGCTTCTTCCCTAAAGCTGGGTAAAAAGCCCATGTAGAAGGAATGCCCCCAGGGTTGAGGATTAGGGCGTCTCGTGGACAGCATCATGTCACAGAGGAGTGCGATCTGATCTTTCACCTTTCCTCTCCTCTTTCTTTGGCTAATGCCAAAGGGCTGGGGAGCTGCCATGGACAGGTTGAATGTATTGTTACCGAGGTGTGAGAGTGTGCCGATGCCCAGACTCATTTCACACCTTAACCTGAAACCTGTCTGAGAAATATCTTCTCAGATATGGCAGTGAAACCAAAACACCTCATACGTGTACTATAGTAGTATATATTTATATATGTATTGTATTTATGTGTGTATATATGTGTGTATATATATATATGCATGTATATAAATATAAAAATATTTATATGTATGTATATATGTACATATATGTGTGTATAGAGTATATGCTTGTGCATGCATTGTGTAGCCTGAGGAGTGTGTGATTAAACCTGTTTTGTCAGATTTTATTTCCAACGTATGAGAAAAACTACTTTGGTTTTGATGGAATGTGGGTGCATGAGTAGCCCTGGTATACGGTATCTGCATATATGGAATATTAGATTGAAGTTGAGATATAAGATATGGTTGGTTTCATTGAAAGAAAAATGTTTTACAGACTCTAGTATAGCTCAAGAATTTTCATGCAACAAACATTAACTTTTTTGCAGCAGGTTGCAGGTATTAATTGCATTAAATGTTTCTTTGTTCCTGTCAGGAAACTTTTTGTTAGATGGGACTGTAAAATATGCTGTTAGTTCATACCCCAGTTTCCTAACACACAAAACAATTCAAATAAAAATCAAATAAAGAATACAAGATCTCATGTTTTAAACGTTTTACTTGCAAGCAAGGAGTGCAGAACAATGGTTACATTCAGAAATGCACTGAGGAACTCCCCAGTGCTCAAAGCTTAAATACAGTTTTTTTTTACATACAGTACACATCAATGGTCAGCACCTTTACCCTTTACAGCCATGTGGTGTTCTCGCACAACTTCTGAGCGCTGATTGGCAAAAGCTGCTTCAAACAAAGATTCTCCACCAATAGAAAACATGTACATGTGCTGAGCTATGCTGCTCAGTAACTCAGGTTAGATCAGAGAAATACACTTTGGATTCTTTTCCTTTTTGATGTTCTGTTTTCCTCATTATTTGGGCAGAGAAACTGGTCAGGCCGGTTCTGTGACCTGTCTCTATCTCCAAGCGTAACAGTCAGTGCCATCCGTACCATACACCATCCTGTTATGTAAACCATCATCATGCACACCTTTCTTCAGTACTTCTCCTTTTAGTACAGCATTTAAAAACGATATAAATTGATATGGAAACTTAATATAATAAATATATTGTAAAGATTGAATAAATGTATTTACAATTTTCTAACAATAATGTAGAAAACAAAAATAAAATAAAATAATAAAAAGGTGCATGGATACCCTTGTTACAAGGGAACAGCAAACAAACTACAATTCTTCTAAACGGCCAAATGTCCTGCAATGTCTTAAACAACGTGGTGATCAACATCAACTTTGATCAAGCAGCTTCTTTTCTACTATATAATAGAGGATGCTTCCTATGTTGCTGTGCAAAATAACTTACTGTCATGACTTTTGGGTTAAAAAGAGTAGATTACACTGAAGACCACTAGATTCTAATGTCATTTCTTTTTTTGACCACTTTTTTGTAAAGCAATGGTCAGAGGAAGTTGTGTGTTTGTTTCTCCAATGCCATCAACTTCACCTTCCTAAACCTCGGGCTTTTATCGATGCGAGCATGCGTTTAAACTGCTTTTCCTTTAGGTAGTAGATGATGCTAAAACATTTAAATCCCTTTTCATCGCTAATTTCGAGGAAACAGAATTAAGTGCAAAGAAAGTTAACAGTAGTAACAGTTTCAATGATTTCCCTTCATCCTTAGGCAAGTTCAAGTTTCCCAGTAGGATTATGGCTCCCTCTACTGGCTGTGACTAATATATCCCCGTTACATTTCATCAGAGTGATGCTGTTGTAATATGACAGAAGGAGGGTTCCGGTCTATCCAGGTATCCTTGGAGCCGGTGACCTCATAGGCCACAGCTGAAGCTGCAACCGGGTCGATGGATCCATCTTGCAGAGCCTCTAACACACCACCTGCACCTGGCTTCATGTCCAAGGGCTGACCAGAACTTGGGAAGTCTGCCGAGTAGTTGCTGTTGATGCCGGTCTCTGAGTCGGGTTGCTCCATCCTCTGGAAGTCAGGCGTGTGGTTCTTCTGGCTGACGGCAAAGATGACGTTGGGGTTTTCTACAGCTGCCTGACCTGCAAAAGGAATCAGACCCTCCTCTGGCTCCACGTAGGGCATGGCATAGGAGCTGTCCTGTGGAACTGAGCGCAGGGTTCGAGAGAAGACTGTAAACGTGGGAGAAAATAAGCACATAATGTATTAATTCATACCTGAATTCATGAAAACATGCAGATAAAATAAGACCAATATGTGCATTACAAACACCATAAAGGCAATAAATAACATAATACTTCAAAACATTTTTATATTTGAAGTGTCTTACTGGAGGAGGGTGTATAGACTTCCTTCTGTCCTGTGTTCCCACTAAATGGATTGACTGACGGGAAGATGATGAGGCAGAACGAGAGCAGGAACACCTGAAGGACAAATCCCAAGCATAAGGTCAGGACAGAATACATCTGATACCAGTAGAATAGTCATTGGTTTTCATTATAATTATAATCATTATCATCATTCACTCTTACCATAACACAAGTGCTGGTACCTGAAGGACAAAACCCAAGGACAAGGTCAGGACAGAATACATCTGATACGAGTAGAATTATCATTGATTTTCATTATATTTATCATCATTATTTCTTCTTCACTCTTACCATAACACAAGTGCTGGTGGTGCTGGCCTTCATTGTTGAAATCTTTACAACAGCCTGTAGCTTCTTCAGCTGCTCTATCAAGGAACTGCCAAAGAAATTATATGTACTGTGACACAGCTCAACAGATACTCACAAATACTGTATATTAGCCACACATTGTTAACACAAATGCTATCACTGAGTACACATACATGTTCTGTTTCTGAAGCAACTGGACTTTCTTCTGTAATTCCAGATTGTGTGCAGTACAGATGGCAACCCTGTCGTACAAGAAGCAAAGAGTACTTTAATACAGAACTGCTCAGAATACTTGAACAATAACAATACTGAAACAAAAAAAGAAACCCACATAGGACAATTAGTTAGCAATTCAAAATAGTTGACTAATTTAGTCACCTGTTACTTCCAACTATTTTCTCAGTGCAGCCCTGATACATTTAACATCTGCTTCCTCTGACCTGTTCTCCAGACCATCAATGTACACCTTCTTCTTCTTGCGGCTCTCCTGAGCAGACTGCTTGTTGTGGATCTTCCTCCTGATCCTCTTCAGAGTTCTCTCCTCTGCCTGGTGCACAGAGTAAAGGATAAAATTACATTCTCCTGAACAGCTACACCACAAAAATATACAAAAACATATTTTGACCATTTTCCTTGTAAGAGAACATTATTCTTCCAAAGCTCAGTGCAGCACAGTCATTTATGATCAGGACCAAACCATTGGTTTCCCCTGTAGCAATAACAGATGACAGAATAACAGTATGTGCGTCAGTTACCTTTGTAAGGGGCATGTGTGTGGGAATAGAGAGACCGTCCTTTGCCAGAAGTCGTTTCTCTTCCTCAGTAAGAACCACCTCTTTAAACTGGAACTAAAGAAATGAGGAGAAACTGTCTTATAGCCATGAATGTAACCTGTGGCACATGTGTATCATAACACCAAAAAATATAGTAAAAACCCACTTTTTAGCATATATTGATTTTTATTTTTAATATATTTTGCTGATTTTTTTAAATCGTAGTCTCTAACCTGGTCTACATTGTTGGCTTCTGAGAAATCTGTTGAGTTCTCTATGGCTAAAGTACAAGGCAGCTCACTGGTGACGTCTTCTTTCATTTCCTCAGTCACCAGAGCATCTGCAATCACAAAACAGATACTACCTTAAACCAATGTTATAGTTTGATAATTTGGTAAAAATTAGGAGAAAAAACATTTACTGGAGGGTTGTTGGAGGGTCCTTAACTCACCCAGATCAATAAAGACGTCTGTGTATGGCCTCTCGGACTTCACACTCTCCAGGATATCCATGTCTTTTCCACTAAACTGCAGCATAGAGTAACTGTGGTCTGCTTGGACAAATAAAGCCAGGTTTTCTGTGTGCAGCTCTTCTGGGGCCCGGCAGGGTTCACAGTTCACAGGACTGGGCTGTGAGTACCTGGGGCTGGGCACGGCGTCACTATAAATGCCATGGGGACTGGGGCATCCTGGAACGTTGTTGCTTCCAGCTCCAGTGCTGCTGTCATCAGAAATGCCGCTGTCACTGCCCAAAGGGGAATGAGAGGGACAGAACGTACCGCTGTTGTCCTCATCCTCCAGTAGGCTGGACAGAAAGTCTTCAGTATCCATACCAGTCAGCATCTGGTACAGGGGCAAATATGTTAATATAACACAGTAACAGACCAATTCAAAAACATAACAGTCAAGGAATTAATGGTTTAGCCCACAACACTTACGTTTTGTTCAGACAGCCAAGACTCAATGAGCCCGCTCCCATCAGGAAAGAAGGGCTCAGTAGATCCATCCTGCACATCCTGGAACAGCAGACCCAACAAGTCTGTTCCGTCCATCTCCGGAAGATCCTCAGTTATGGACATCTGTGGGTAAACAGAAAATTACAATAAAAGTTATAACATGAATTGTATTTGTATTTAGGAAGGGAACGCACACTTATAACACACTTGATTTACATATCGCTGCCTTTTCAATTTCCTAGGATGCTAAATGTTGCAAATGTAGACCACTAATGCAACTCAGAGCTGTGCACTACGATACACCAGTCATTCAGCTGTTCTGACAATTCAGATGCATTATATATTTATATATATATATAACAAACCAAGCCTAATATGTCCACTGAGGAAAACATTCACTCTTTGGCCTGTTGATTGATGATTTTATCTGATTATGTGATCAGGGTGAGACGGTTGTTGGCATGACTGAAAAAAAGTTGAACTGAAGAGAGAACTTATGACAGTGCAGTTGGTGGGGGATGTCGTATTTTCATAATTACCACATTAGAATAACATTTTGTGCTGAAGAACAATATACTGTTTGTATATGCTGTTAATTGATTGAAATCAGAATGACAAAAAATATTGGCAAGTCATCAAAAATAATTGCAATCTGTCATTCATGTAATATGGAGGACATTTCAGGACATTTATGCATTCTACATTGGCATTCAATATTGTCTAAACATTCAGCTAAGTTTGACAAAAAAGACATGTACATTAATCTTATTAAATCAAACTGGGATGTCTGTATGTATTTGTTGGTGCTGTATTACAACCTTGACCTTCACGTGGGTCACAAAGCAATAAAGGCAACTGTATAATCCTGGCGGCTTTTTACAATATTTTTGCCAGGAGCGACAACACTTCCGCTTTTGTGGTTTAATAACACGCCTGCCAAAGCAGAGTTGTAAACAGTCCCACATTGCATCACTGCCACACTGCTATGATGACTTCATCTTCACAGCGGGCCACGCCCCCACGTCTTTAACACGAGACTGTAATGCAATGTTGGGGGAAAACAAATAAATGCTGTTTACTTTACATTCTCAAAACTAACATTTCTAAACTGTGCTGTTGTTACAATCTAGACACACCAATGGTGTTCGAATGTGGTGTATTTGCTGCAAGACTGCAAGATGGGAAGCACAGGATGTCGGCTTACTCTTTGTAGTATAGTCAGTCAAGACCACCAGTCGACCTCCATGACCTACTTATCGTTGCAGCAGACTTAAGCAGTGTGACCAACCATCTTATTTTATTTTTTTAATAAATTAACTCTTCCAAATGGCCATTGGGAGCATTAAAAAACCAAACAGCACCGCAAGATAACGTAACGGTAAATAATTACAAATTATTTTAGCTGCTTTTACAGAAAGCGTGATGTTACACACTAGAAAGACAAAACACAGCTTTAATGTGGCGTTAGTTATCTTACCGTTGACTAACAGTAGGTTTAATACCATTCGAGTGAGTAGATCTGGGCGTCTAATGCTTTCGCTTCTCGACAAACCCCAGCTGTTCCGTCAGCCGCAAAAGCACTTCCTGCTCGAACCACCTTCCAACGAGGCAAAAATTGCGTCACCACGCAATAGCAGATATCAGACTTGTGACTTCCGGGTGCTTGTGGGAGGTGTACTTTTATTTTCATTTAAAGGCGCACTGTGCAAGATTTGGCTGTAATGTTTTGACGCAAAGACCTGTATAGTGTTTTTTTTTATCTAGGAATAATCGGTTATGTTTGTTATTATCATAGAGTGTGTGTTTGTGGAGGTGTACATCTTGTTCGCCATGAATTGGGTTTTTAATTATTTAATTTATTATTATTATTTAATTATGTAGCCCTTGTTAGATGTGGTTGCAGAGTACCAGGAGTGTAATCTATTTTGGCTTTAAGGGTGACATGGTTAAAATGTTTATTTTGGAGCATGGATTATTTGTGGTTGTCCTGGTTACTCTGTTGAGAAGAAAATAACCATAACCAAATTGTAGTGACTTTAAATGCTAACTTTAACACATTCATCATGGCATCTGACAATTGAGAAAATGACCTATGTTGAGTCATAAATTTAATAATCGTTGCACATAACCAACTTATAAAGGTCTGGGTTTTCAGTTGGTGTATACACACACACACACACACACACAGCCTTTCATCAGGAGAAAAAGAATATAATTAAGAATATAATTTTGAGTGATCAGTATAGAAAACTAAGGCATCAAAGGAAAAAGTGTGTTTAAACAGGAGTCTTGTACTGGCTTCATGCTTCACCTTAATCAAATGAGCATTTCTAATTTCCTTAAGTTTTACCCTACATTGTTTTCTTATTGTTTTTATTAGTGTTTCAGCACAATGGAATAGAATGAGCGTTGGCTACAACTACCTGACCAGCATGGCTCAAAGGGTGTTGCAGTCCATTTTCATAATCCCAAATGTGTTAAGTTAAATGATATATTATAACACTTCCATATCTCATAAGGAAAACATTTTTGATTTTCTGACCCTGTCAAAAATGAGAAGATAATGATTTGCTGGTAGCAGTATTCTCAAAGAGACTAAGTTCACTAAAACAGACAGAGTAAGAAAACATAGATTTTAGGAGCAGACTGGTGTTATACCCTGAGTTCAAGTTACTGAATAATGCTACACTAAAAAGCACTTGTTTTTTTCTAGTGGAATCCATGCAACCAGACATCAAAGAGTCAGTTAATTTCTATACCAAGGCTTTTTACAAAATCACATAGAGTTTAGAGTTTAGTATGTTGTAAACTATTACACTTTTAGTCGCTCTACTCGCTTTTACTTGTGTTTGCTCGTGCCACCTTGGTGACAGCAGACATAATCTCCATAGCCCTTCTCTTGTGAGTACGATGGAGTAAGATCCTGTACACCCCAGTGATGGAGCTCCTGCAGTCTTTCCCCTTTTTGTTAAGGATGTGTTCTGGAGTGATTCCAAGCACCTCCAGTGCTGTTTTCACCTCCTTCTCCTCCTGATGGAGCTCAGAAGGATCACTAGGACAGCTAGGACGGGTCGAGTTTTAAGGGCTCCATCGCTCGTGGAAAGTCGGCCGTGAGCAGCCACTCACAGCCCCGCCACACTGTGCAGCGGTCGGACGGGGTAGGTTGAAGGATTCCTCTGATGACCCTCTGGCACGGTTCTGGCACCCAGGAGGGCAGGACATAGGCTCTATCCAAGATGCATCGCTTTAGTTTGGCCACTGGGTCTGCCCTGAACGGCATGGTGCCGGTTACCATGAAGAAAAGCATCACACCGAGGGCCCAGATGGCCACAAATATCCTCACATAATGCTCATTCCAAAAGAGCTCTGGTGCAGCGTAGGGAGAACGTGTTCAGTGTCTCGTCACAGTGGCTCAGAGTGCTAAAACCGAAGTCTCCGACTTTGACATAAGAGCTGCCAGTGTAGAAGACATGTTCTACCTTCACGTCACAGTGTATGATGTTGCTGTCACAGTGAGCAATCGACACGGCAGGACCCAAATGCAGGACTGGTGCAGGTAGGTTATTTTAAAAATCTTGGAACATGGTAGTAGGACATACAGGTCAATGGAATCCCACAATGTCAGATGGAAATGTGTACAGAGAAAAAGACATTTGGGATCAAGTGAAAATCCAACGTGACTATTCCACCGCCCAAAATCCGATCACTATTTCCCTGAATTGGACTAAATTACCCACGGGGAGTAATTGGAAACTCTCTGCTAAACAAATCAAACTGAAATATATTTGGTCCTTGGAGTAGATCAGACTGGAGTAGATCTAATCGGATTCATTAGAGTAGTAATTAGGAATGAAATAACAAAACATGACAACTTTGTTGACACCTGTAACTCAATCTTCCCACCAATTTCTAATTAAACCAAAACAGGAGCATTTACTCCTCATAAAGGCAAAGGAGACTGTGTGCTATGAAAGTGAATGTGTTATGAAAAACCTAGCCTAAGGAGCCATAATGCAGGATAAAAGATTTTGGCATTCATCAATGATAAACAATATAAATATATTTCAAGTAAACACATATCTCCTGTCCTCAGATACAAATACATGCTGTGTCCAAGATCACCAAAATCCTGATTGCTACTGAAAATGATCTCCCCCACGTTGAAAAATCAATCAGGCGACAAAAATGACGTTGCATTTCACAGTTTATTTGTGACCACTGAGGCAAAGGTGCAGTGGCTGAAGATGATACAGATGAGATGTTGGTAAATGCATGCTCTAAAGAGCTCTGCAGAGCTTTATTGGGCACTTTTGACTCTCCATGGTATAAATACTGCACGAAGAACAATTAGGAAAATAGACGATACGGTGAACTTGTAGGTGTTGCCACCGTGCAAACAAACATGAAATCGAAGAGAAGGAGGATGACAACTGCCCTGATACTGACATTGAAGACTAACATTTCATGTGTAGCCTCAGAGTTGTATTGCAATGGTTGCATGGTTAATATAACCAGTCATTTTCTTATGCTGTTTTGTATTGTTTTATATATTGTACATACTGTATGTATATATGTTTTAATAAAGTTTTTTATGATTGGTGTTGATCGGTGTTGTATTTCGTAAGGAGCGAATAAATGAACAAATGAATAAACAAATGGTTCTTGTCATTGATTACTTCCTTTGGGCAGGCAGTGGTGGCCTAGTGGTAAAGGAAGCGGACTTCGGTCCGGAAGGCCCCAGGTTCGAATCCACCAACTGCCAGGTTGCCACTGAGATGCACTGAGCATGGCATCGTCCTCAAGCACTGCTCCCCGGGCGCCGACCATGGCTGCCCACTGTTCACTTGGTGATGGGTTAAATGCAGAGGTTAAATTTCATTGTGCATGGTGTGCTGTGCTGTGCTATGTCACAAATGATAAATAAAGACAAGTTTAAGTTTTTATTGAAGGGGGGCCACACGGCCATATATAAATAACTAACTATTGTCATTTAGCAAGATGGCTCATTTTGTTGCCTTGCCCAAGCTCCCCTCGGCCAAGGAGGCTGCACAGCTGGTCCTTCACCATGTCTTCAGGATCCAATTCCTCCCTCTGAATGTAGTTTCGGACAGGGGTCCCCAGTTCAACTCAGTGTTTTGGAGGGAGTTCTGCTCACTAATCGGCGCAACCGCAAGTCTCTTCTCGGGGTTCCATCCCCAGTCCAATGGGCAAGCCGAGAGGAGCGAGCGATACGGTCAAGAGGAGAGGTCATGGGTCCCATCCAGAACAATCATCTGGCTTCCAACCATCACGGTCAAGGCATCCACGACCCTCCCAGCCCTCCCTTCCACCAAGTGGGGGCAGCGCTGTATCCCTGGCGTCTGGTATGGATGGAGGTGGCCGGATCAGATGGCAACCGAGAAGTATTGAACTCACCTCTGTGTTCTGGCTGGCCTTCTCTTGCTGCTTGAGGACGTCAGCAGCCGTCCTGGGGGGGGGGGGGGGGGGCTGCTAAAAGTAGCTCGTCAATTAGCCTGCTTTCACCGGCTGACGCTAATGATCTGGCAGCGCATTTAACCTGCGCTCACACTCACCTCTCTGTCAGATCGTCTCTTCTGGTTGTGATGGTTGGACGCTATTGGCGAGCCTTGTAACACTTCCAGTGTCGTTTAGGACCTACTTCTCACCTGGATCCAAGTCGTCTCATCAGCTCTGTTACGAGCAATCTTTGTTGGTTCGCGGAGAGGTACGCCTGCTGTTCTGGATCCCGCAGCGGTGACGTCATTCCCGAGGGGATTCCCTGGATTAAGAGACTGAGACGAACTTTCCCTTGTTCCGAGCGAGGACGATTTTGTTTTTTTCCGAATCTCTCGTTTTCTGTTCGACTGGAGATCACCTGTGTTGGAGAGACTTTCCTTTGTTAAAGATATCTTTATTTTTAACTACGTGATTGCTGCATCTTTTCATTGTCCCGAACGAGGACTATTTTTGTTTGTTAAGACTCGTTTGCTCCGAGTGGAGAAGCTTTCATTTCTAAAGACTTCCTTATTTTGTAACTGCCTATCGCTGCAGTAAAGTGACCTAAACTAAACCTATTCTCTGATTCTTCTTTGTGTTTTGCACTTGGGTCCAAGCCTGTTAAGCTTGGCATGTGCCAGTGTCTAAACACTTGTTGCTGTTCAGTGTCTGAGTGTCCACCGGCGTGTACTGCAATACTTAATTTAGTTCCTGCTCCAAGGACAACACAGGTGTCCGTTGCCATGAGAGTCAGGATAAACAAATAGTACAGATGCTCCTCACTGCCTGTCCAGTAAGATATACTTCAACATCCAGTGGCTTTTTCCTTGGAAGTGCAGAACAGGACCCTAATTTAGTGATGTATATGTTACCGGCGCCAGAGCTAGGGGTCTCTGGTCCGGCAGCATGAACCACTCTGGCGGCGGGCACTGAGCGCGGTAAAACTGTGAATCTGGGGATCCAAACACAACACGAGAGCTGCTGTTAGCTCAATCGACTGCTGCTAGGCAGGTTTATTCCCTGCGCATGCGCAGAACAAAGCGGAGCAGAGACTGTGCTTGGATCCACTGGTGATAGAGCACCCTCTACTGGTGCAAGTGATAACTGTACTATTATAAACTACATGTGGCTATTTCAGACCCACTACATATAACCGAGTCTGGAAACCTGGGAATGTAGGGCTGGGCGAGAGAGAGAGGGGGCTGCGCTATTTGCGCAGAGAATCGGTGCTTTGAGGAAATTGGTGGAGGAGCGAAGTATCGATCCCAGGACAACAGTATCGATCCGATCCAGGTACTTGCTTAGTATCGATAATATCGATATTTGGATCGATCCGCCCACCCCTACTGTTCAGGACTTTCGCTCCGTAGGACCCTGATGATAAGAGAAACCTGCTCGTCTCAGAAGACTAAGAACCAACGCGCTTTTGTAGACACCATTGCCCACGGTGATAAATGCACTAGTAGCGTCTTTTTCTTAACTGAGTTAACCGGTAATTAAGTTACACAAGTAACGTAGCGCTGCGACCAAAGCAGTTATTGAAAAGTTTAGAAGCGACAGGATTCCTTCTAACGGTATTCGTGTGAACCGGCACATCGACAGTCAGAGACTTTTCCTCCCGAAACGGACTTTCGGAACCAAGAGGACTCTCTGGACACAGTGGAACCAGACGGACGTCCCCAGCTCTGGCAAGGACCCAAGAAGTGCGGACTTTCCACTACCCTCTCAATACGAGCAGACGTTCACTACAGTAAGGCTGGCATTTGGGCACGTTAGTTAACCTGTAGTATTGTTAAGTGCTATTTAAACTGAGGAACAGTTTAAGTACGCATATTGAATTTTGTTGTCTGAAATCTGTGCTGCTTTTATAGCTAGGCTGTTGCATGCACTTCTTTTCTAACCTCCTGACTCGGTGTTATACTCTTGTACACCGTCAGTATTTCAGTGTTAACTTGGAACGTTATCAGTATTGGGATCAGGAAAACTCCGACAAAGTCCTTTGTCTGGAGTAGACCACGCGGTACGCCTCCCTTCCCCCATATACTTTGATAACATCACAAGCACTGTTTCATTGTACCTGAGCGCATCTTGGTGCGCGTACACAACACCCATTCACACCTCCGTGAGCGCATACACGCCTCACGTGTTTCCTGTTGCCGTTCCTTCTACCTCGCAGTTCTTCTTCCACTGCGCAGTCGCGTATGTGAACACGCCTCAAGGGCTCAGGTGCTTGCTTGGTAGCTAAGCGGTAACATCTCTCTCTCTCTGTGTTTTCTTACTTTCCTAGTCACGTTGCGTGACCGCGCACGTCACCACGCCTCGAGAGCTCAGTCACTCGCTCCCCAGCGAGAAGATAACGTCTCTCCCTCCTTCCATTTTCTCTCCTTTTCCCTCATCTACACACACACGTACACACACACACACACCTATACACACTATTGTGCCTTGTTTTATTGCTGTGATCATTGTTTATACGTTCTATCACCGTTATTAACTTAACGGTGTTGTATTAATAAATCTGATTACTGTTAACTGTATTTGTCTGCATTGTCGTTTTATTCATTGAAGCCACCCAATTTGCCAAGATCTATAAAAATCTTGCTATAGGAAGCGTTTAGAGGTTGTTATTTCTGCAAAAGGAGGATCTACTAAATATCGATGTAATTTTTCTGTTGGGGTGCCCAAATTTATGCATCTGCCTACTTTTGTTTAAGTAATTATTGCACACTTTCTGTAAATCCTATAAACTTCATTTCACTTCTTAAATACCACTGTGTTTGTTTGCTATATGATATATTTAATTGAAATTGCTGTTCCGAAAACCCAATGATACATAAAGGAAAATCTTGAAAATGATCAGGGGTGCCCAAACTTTTTCATACCACTGTATTGCTGTAAGCACTAATAGTAAAGAAAAGCTTTTAGGGCAATCCAATCATATTCATGGAACTTAAGGTAAAAAAAAGTTCTCCATTTGTTACTATATATTACATTATACTTGGTGTTAAGTTATGGCCAAAAATAGTAATTTACACATCTTATATTATTGTTTCATTCTCCTATGTTATTTTTGCAGGTTTCCATGTTAATTGCCCACGCTGATAAATGCACTCGTAGCGTCTTTTTCTTAACTGAGTTAACCGGTAATTAAGTTACACAAGTAACGTAGCGCTGCGACCAAAGCAGTTATTGAAAAGTTTAGAAGCGACAGGATTCCTTCTAACAGTAATCGTGTGAACCGGCACATCGACAATCAGAGACTTTTCCTCCCGAAGCGGACTTTCGGAACCAAGAGGACTCTCTGCACACAGTGGAACCAGACGGACGTCCCCAACTCTGGCAAGGACCCAAGCTCGTTGGTTCTTAGTCTTCTGAGACGAGCAGGTTTCTCTTTCATCAGGGGTCCTACAGAGCGAAAGTCCTGAACAGAGAGAATGAAATTGGGGCTGACCCCCCAATTTAAAGGTTGCGGAGATCACTGATCCGGTAAATCCACATACGTCACGTATGTGAATTTACCGGAAGCAGTGGAATTATGGGAGTTAGAGTCCTTAAAAGGACTGTGGTAGTACCTACACTGCAACATGTGGAGCGCCATTTGGCATATGTGGTTCCTCTGTGGCTCGAACCCAGGACCCTCTGTGTGTAAGGCAGATGTGTAAGGCAGGCATGCTAACCGCATGGCATGCTAATACTATGCAACCACCCAGACTCATATAATATAATAATAATCTTTGTCTGAAATGGGTATAAAAGGAGCATCCACCAAAGGTCAGGTTGAACTTCACAGTCTTCTCACACTTTCAATCAGTCATTAGTTCATTCATCATCGTCTACTTCTTCCTCATCTATGGGGAATCCGGGGCCAGTTTGTTTATATTAATTGTATAATTTATATTCATGAAAGCGAAAGAATGGAGGTGTTTAAGAATGTGTAGTGTTTTTAATCATAATTTTAAAACAATAATAATAAGTTGAAAAAATATTTATTATCAATTATTAGACATTTCAGGCAACCCCACTTGGAAATGAAAAACATTGCATTAGAAACTACAATTGTACAGTGATAGCCATGGTCTCATTGTGGACTATAACTGCAGCTGCTATTTAAAAAAAAAGCGTCCAACAAATAGGGAAAAAATATATAACCACTACACTGCAGTACAATGTTCACCAAGAGCAGAACACTTCTAAACAATCTGATCCTTTTATACTGTACTTATTTTCAGGGGTTTTTTTTCTCTGCCAATTCTGGACAAACCATTATTGGTGGATGTCTGTGAAGCTGAAAACAACCGCGGTTCCATCAGCGAAGCAACTTGGCCAAGTACACGTCCTTACTCACCACACAGCCAATCATTTCTCTGGTACTCCCTAAAGGGAGGGGGGAGAGTTTGGTGCTGATCGCACTGCTAGCATCAGCCGCCTGTTCACACGCTCTAACAACGGAAAATAGGAGAGCCCATCCACAGCAGCTGTGAACTGAGAATCAGTCACTCTTTCATTATCGTCTGTCTGTACTTTAACACAGGGCGTCAGAGCAGAGCAGAAAGGAGCTGCTCTGTACAGGCACACAGCCACAGTGTGTGTTGACTTGTTCATCATTTGTTTTGTTTTTTCCCTTTTTTAACCCCCCGTCCTCCTCCTCCTCTTCCTCCCTGCTTCACCACCCAATAACACTGAGGAGTCCGGTCGCTGCTTGTATTCCATTTTCCTGCTTTTCACAGCTATTACGTTTTCAGACAATACATGTGTCGCTGCACATACATTCGCACAGGCCTCTCTGCTCAAGTAAACACATGCACAGGGGGACGTGCACTCACTCTGACAACAACCTCTCTTCACACAAAGCCAACCAGTGTGTTAATTGAGATGCACGGCTGACAAGAATAAAGAGCTGAACAGTGAAAGAACTGCCACAGTGGAAACTACGGCCCTAGGAACTGTGAAACTGGCCTCTTTGGAATCTGTGGCACAAATATTTCACATTTCCAATTCCCACACCCTTCCTCTGCTTTTATTGAGTTTATAAAAGTATCAGATTACATATCATGTGATCGTGTGTGAGTATATGGATGGGTATGGAGTAAGAAGGTGGGTGTGAATGAGGGTGTGACTGTGTCTGGTAATTTCTCCATCAGTCTTGAGCACACTAGATTATAATATGAGAAGCACACAGTTTCTTAAAGCGACAGTACAGCATGAAGCAATAATAATAAATGACATTCTTCCAACATCTCCCCAGACCCCAGATTGATAAACACGACCAAACTTGAACTTAAAGTAAAAAAATGACCATTTAGCTGAATATCTTTTTATATATTTGGAACACGTCATCTACTGCTGAAAAATGTACAGCACTGTTATTCCCCTACGTCCTGCAACTGTTCCTAGTAGGCGCTGGAAGCCGTTGTCCTCTCTAAGGCCTCGACAAAGTTACCATGACACTGTAGTTGTTAAGATATTGTAAATACATTTATTCAATCTTTACAATATATTCATTGTAAGTTTCCATATCAATTTATACTGTTTGTTTTTAAATGCTGTACTAAAAGGAGAAATACTGAAGAAAGGTGTGCATGCTGATGGTTTACATAACAGGATGGTGTATGGTACTGATGGCACTGACTGTTACGCTTGAAGATAGAGACAGGTCACAGAACCTGCCTGAACCAGTTTCTATGCCCAAATAATGAGGAAAACAGAACATCCAAAAGGAAAAGAATCCAAAGTGTATTTCTTTGATCTAACCTGAGTTACTGAGCAGAATAGCACATGTACATGTTTTCTATTGGTGGAGAATCTTTGTTTGAAGCAGCTTTTGCCAATCAGTGCTCAGAAGTTGCGCGTGAACACCACATGGCTGTAAAGGGTTAAGGTACTGACCATTGATGTGTGTGAAAAAACTGTATTTAAGCTTTGAGCACTGAGGAGTTCCTCAGTGCAGTTCTGAATGTAACCATTGTTCTGCACTCATTGCTTGCAAGTAAAACTTTTAAAACTTTGAGATCTCGTATTTGATTCTTTATTTGATCAGATCTTTATTTGATCTTTATTTGAATTCTTTGTGTGTTGGGAAACTGGGGTATGAACTAACAGCATATTTTACAGTCCTATCTAACAGAGAAAGTTTCCTGACAGTAGTGATCACAATAACACAACAATTCTACAAATGCAGTATATCTTCCTGGTGAAACTGAAAACCTGGTTGTTGTACACATAGTTTGCCATGATAGGCTGGTGTGTTGACCAGCTAACGAAAGTCCTACATCAACAAGGAGACACAAGGCAGATCCTAAAGATTCTAAGACAGTGTGTCTGCATTTGTACTGAAAAGGTTAAATGTATAAAAAGAGATTTTTCTTAATGTCACTGTTTGACAGCTGGTTGACTGTCAATTTCAGGCTGAAGCAGGTGAGAAATGTCAGTTTGGAAGTTGGAGAACACAGCACGGCCGCCTCCACATGACTCATTAGATTAATAATAATGTACAGGAGCAAATGTGTTCTCAGCTGAATCACTCTAATTTCCTTTTTTTCTGTAAAAAGGAAAACAGAACACACAGATAAATCAGATAAATCATCTGCACTGTGTAAGGCACTTTTTCATTTTTTTTTTATTTATGCATGTAAAAAAATCTTTGGTGGCGCTTTGGCCCAGAGGCAATGTCTGTCATTCGAATCCCGGTTAGGGCGGTTGGTACCTTCCAGTGGACTCACCACCCGCAGGAAGGTTTAGGTACAGTGCAATGTGATTTGGGTGGCGACTGCTGCCCCCACGACCCGGTAACGGATAAGCGGATGACAATGGATGGATGGATGGAAAAAATCTTTGTTTGATTCTTGGTTCGATGACACTGTGCTGCCAGTACTTGCTTTTATAGCCAGAGACTTTGGTGAGTGCTCCTTTATTACATTACCCGTGTCCTAAACTTTCTTGGACCACGCTGCAGGCGTTAGTTACTGGATTAGTTTTTGTTTACCAAGCGTTTTGAATATGTACTGCTCTGACTGAAAGCTCCTGGTGGAGGAAAGAAGACTCAGCAATGTGTGTGTGTGTGTGTGTGTTCTGGCATTCATCACGGTATGGGGACATCAATCTGTTTACACGTCACGCCATGGGGACCGGTTTTGTCATGGGGACCAAAAACCAGGTCCCCATAAGAAAAACCATTTTACATGAATGCAGAAGCTATTCTAAAGGTGCCCATGTTGTTTTTTAGCATTGGCCCAAAACGCATGTTTTCTGCAGTGAATTTGTTTGTGTGGAGTGCATTCCTGGACCCCTACAGGTTTGGAGCAGGTACTGCACCGCTGCCCCTCACACACACTTTTTCCAAATATGGTTGTGTAGGTGCATTGGGTCGAGTGCTGCTTAGGAGCACTCGGTGTTATTAACCAGTCTCAAATTAATAACACAACCAGTCTCGTTAAAGTTATCTTTAATTATTATAACCTACTAATATAGCAATAATATATTACTTGGAGTATTACACATATACTAAAATCAATAGTATTCAATAACAATTAAATATCTGAAGGATTTTTAGAGTTCTTGGCAAATTGGGTGGCTTCAATGAATAAAGTAACAACAAACAACAGACAAATACAGTTTACAAAATAATCAAATTTATTTACACAACACTGTCAAGTTAATGACGGTGATTGAACTCATAAACAATGATCATAACAACAAAACAAGGCATAAGTGTGTGTGTAGGTGTGTGTGTGTGTGTGTGTACTTGTGTGCGTGTGTACACGAGTGGTCATGTAAGAGAGAGAAAGAGAGAGAGAAATGTTGCCTAAAAATCTTTGTTTGATTCTTGGTTCGATGACACTGTGCTGCCAGTACTTGCTTTTATAGCCAGAGACTTTGGTGAGTGCTCCTTTATTACATTACCCGTGTCCTAAACTTTCTTGGACCACGCTGCAGGCGTTAGTTACTGGATTAGTTTTTGTTTACCAAGCGTTTTGAATATGTACTGCTCTGACTGAAAGCTCCTGGTGGAGGAAAGAAGACTCAGCAATGTGTGTGTGTGTGTGTGTGTTCTGGCATTCATCACGGTATGGGGACATCAATCTGTTTACACGTCACGCCATGGGGACCGGTTTTGTCATGGGGACCAAAAACCAGGTCCCCATAAGAAAAACCATTTTACATGAATGCAGAAGCTATTCTAAAGGTGCCCATGTTGTTTTTTAGCATTGGCCCAAAACGCATGTTTTCTGCAGTGAATTTGTTTGTGTGGAGTGCATTCCTGGACCCCTACAGGTTTGGAGCAGGTACTGCACCGCTGCCCCTCACACACACTTTTTCCAAATATGGTTGTGTAGGTGCATTGGGTCGAGTGCTGCTTAGGAGCACTCGGTGTTATTAACCAGTCTCAAATTAATAACACAACCAGTCTCGTTAAAGTTATCTTTAATTATTATAACCTACTAATATAGCAATAATATATTACTTGGAGTATTACACATATACTAAAATCAATAGTATTCAATAACAATTAAATATCTGAAGGATTTTTAGAGTTCTTGGCAAATTGGGTGGCTTCAATGAATAAAGTAACAACAAACAACAGACAAATACAGTTTACAAAATAATCAAATTTATTTACACAACACTGTCAAGTTAATGACGGTGATTGAACTCATAAACAATGATCATAACAACAAAACAAGGCATAAGTGTGTGTGTAGGTGTGTGTGTGTGTGTGTGTACTTGTGTGCGTGTGTACACGAGTGGTCATGTAAGAGAGAGAAAGAGAGAGAGAAATGTTGCCTCTTAGCTACCAAGCAAGCGACTGAGCCCTTGAGGCGTGTTCACATACGCGACTGCGCAGTGGAAGAAGAACTGCGAGGTA
>NC_024327.1:3410521-3414407 GCF_000523025.1 Cynoglossus semilaevis
TTTTTCTTCATCACAAAGGGGGGGTTGAACCGCTATTTGTCTGATCCGTCGCCTAGGACCTGTTTGCCTTGGGAGACCCTACCAGGGGCGTTAAGCCCCCGACAACATAGCTCCTAGGTTCATTCGGATACTCAAACCCCTCCACCACGTTAAGGTTGCGATTCAAGGAGAGGACAATTTAATCTAATGTAAGTCATATGGTTTTATGTACAATAGTATAAGTACTAAACAAAATTTAGTCTTGGTCAAAAGAATTTACTTTCTTACCTCAAAATCCAATTTTTATCTATAGAATCTGCATGTGCCTGTTTACAGCATTGACAACCACCATTTGTGATCGGGGAGGAAGTGGGTAAACACTGAAATGATCATATAACTCCTATCTTATCCCTAATTGGTGGAATTGGTGGTGTTACAACTCTCCCCATGTTACAACCATACCTGGTCTCCCCTATATATATAATGTATTAATATAAAATATGATACAGCAAGTTCCATATCTAGTTTTGTACTCTAATTGTACCAAATTATGTAATTTAGAAATAAAGATTGTATGTTGCTTGATGTTATATATAATGCAAGAAATACAATAAATGACAATATACTGGGTGAGTTATACGTATATGTTATATACATTTATATTTATAATACATATATTTATATTAGTTGGTATATTGGCTTTTTCTCCAAACCTTCCTCCTACTTGCAAACCTTCCTCCAAACCGTCTGTGTTGTCCCTCTAATGACCTTAGCCCTGTCCATCCTTGTCACTCCTAAAGAGAATCTTAGCATCTTTAACTCTGCCAACAGCACACCTCACCATTGTGTTTCACTGTGCGAAAAGATGGTTTAGACATGTGCAGAGGAGGGACAGTGGATACATTGGTAGAAGAATGTTAGAGATGGAGCTACCAGGTAGGAGAAAGAGAGGAAGGCCAAAGAGAAGATATATGGATGCAGTGAGGGAGTACATGAAGATAGTTGGAGTCAGAGTAGAAGATGCAGAGAACAGGGAGAGATGGAAAATGTTGATTCGCTATGGCAACCTGCAAAAAAGGGACAAAGCTGAAAGGAAAAGTAGTAGAAGAAGAAGAAGATCAAAAGTGAAACACAAGGTAAGCACATTTGTATGACAAACCAGTACAAGGGATTAATAAAGTGCTATCTATCTATCTATCTATCTATCTATCTATCTATCTATCTATCTATCTATCTATCTATCTATCTGTCTGTCTGTCTGTCTGTCTGTCTATCTATCTATCTGTTTTATTTTTCACCCATAATATTAAGTTAATTAGGTCTAACAGCTGATGATAATGATGTTTGCATGATAGCTAGTCACCTCTAATTAACAAGAGAGGCTGAGTTTTGGCTTCAGATGTTTCCTGTTACTTTATCTGATTGAGATCCTGAAATGTCTTACTACATTTAGTATTTGCATCTCTTTATTCATAAGTTTATGCAGACTGTAAATATAATTTCTATTTAGTTATTAGTGTGTTAAAACATAATCTGCTTATAAGAAACATGAAGACTGCTCTGCACAGGAAATGTTCTGCACGTACTCAAGAAATGTTTTACAATGTCTTCTGCAAAGGATACATTCTGCTCCTCATCATCTATGTGAATCGTTTGAACTTTGCCCACAAGAATGCATGCAATGAAAAATAACTGCTCAGCACTTATGTAACTTTCTCAATAAAAGGAGCTGCAGTCCTCTTTGGGACTTAGGTGAGCCAACTCTGTGAAGCTGTTGGCCTTTCTGCTCCCCCTCGCAGCAAGTAAAACTCACAACATTGTCAGGTGTGGTTCTTTTCAGGTCATTCTATCTGTGGCAGTTAGATGACAATAGAGGTTGCTGAATAATGTATTTTTGGCACCAACACAGACCTAAGATATAAAGCTAAATTTAGATAAAGCATTCTCAAACAGTAAGCTTTGGAGTGAGTTTAATTCTGTTCATAGTATTCTATCTTTTATAAAGGTAAATTTGATTTTTATTTTGCTGTGATGATTCAAGATGAGTATTTCCAGTGTTACATTTAAGTGGATTTATCAAGCAGTTTTCCATGAAAATACGAAACGCTTTTTATTTCCAACTTCCTCTCCGACGCTTTTAATTTGAAAGCGCGCCGGAAGTTACATCAACGTAACTAACTTTAAAAGTTACAGGGAGAGGATGAAAACGTGCTGCGGAAGTAACTTGCTGAAAAGACAGTCCTTAAACCGAAAATGAATCTAACGCAAACCAATTTTTTTAAACTTCTTTGCAGTTTAAAATGTCACCACGCATTACCACCCTCAAGGATGCCACTCAGCATATTGATTCAAAGACTGACAAAACATGCAAATTAGAGGTGAAGTACATTAATTCAGTGAAAGGTAAGGTGTCGTCGAATGTAATTTATTTAGGTTGGCGCTTCCACCTATAGACAACTGTTTTTGTTACTGTTGTATTTTATCTAAAACAAAGTGTGAGTTAATTGTGCTGCATTCTTCCAGATGATAGTAATATAATGAACAGGTTTTCCTGTTTTGTTAATAATGTATGTTGTTGTCTTTTACAGGATGCGGTGTATTTGCAAAGGGTTTAATTTGCAAAGGAGAGTTTGTGGTTGAATATAGAGGACATATGATAAATGATGCAGAATCACAGAAAATGATACAGCGTTACAACTCATCACGTGTTGCATTTATGTTTACATTTAAATGGAAAGGGAAAACATGGTGGTAAGACTAAACACCCTAACAATACTTTGATATTCTATACTATATCAAGAGGTTGTAACTTGATGTGTTGATATATTGTGATGTTTGCATTCTCTTATGTATACAATTTAAGTATTGACGCCTCTAAAGATCATTTGGACGGCTCGTTAACGACGACCACAGACATCCTCACTGTAGGATGAAAAAAATTGAGGTGAATGGAAATCCACACCTTTGTTTGTTTGCCTTGAATGAGATAAGAAAAGGAGAAGAAATTACCTACGACTACGGAGGTGAAGACTACCCATGGAGAACAAAAGTATGTTACACAGAACATAGTATATAGTATACAGAATGGATAAATGGTTTAGAATTTGAATCTATTAGAAATATATTAATTGAATACGTTTAGTAAAAAAATACAATTTGAGGAAGAATTATGGTTGTATAAATAAAATGTGAATTAAATGGTATTAGGATGATTTTATCACTTTATCACAAGCTTCAATACAATACAGAACCTTCTAACAATATAAATGCAAGGCACTCCAGTTGTGATGTGTCGTTCGCGAGTGATTCGTTTAAAATGAACAAATCTTTCATATAACTCGTAACTCCTGAGTCATATGAAAGATTCGTGACTCGTGACTCCCGAGTCATATGAAAGATTTGTTCATATTGAACTCACGAATCACTCACAAATCACTCACTGCAAACAAATCACTCTCTGCTAACTAATCTTTCACTGTGAACTAATCTTTCATTGCAAACGAATCACTCTCTGTGAACTAGTCTTTCGCTTCGTTCTCGCAGATTCGTTTCATTTGTCACGTGACAGAGAGCTCGGGTCTCTTTTGCTATCATTAGTGATGGGAAGACCGACTCTTTTTATTGATTCGAATCTTTGACTCTCGAACAGTAAAATGAACGAGTCGTGAACGAATCTTGAACTAATCATTTCATTCGTTTTACAGCAGGTGGCGCTTTAGCCCTATTGTGGGCGTTGTAAAGAAGGCTGCGGTTCTCCGACACTAAATAAGGCAACATGGTTTGCTTCCGCTGACAAAGTCTACAAAGTACACAAAATGCCATAAGCAATTAAAACCATGCGAAAAGCTAAGAAATAAAAACACACCACAATGTGAAGATGAATGAGAGCAAAAAAGACCCGAGCTCT
>NC_024327.1:3415895-3420938 GCF_000523025.1 Cynoglossus semilaevis
TCCAGACAGCCCCTTTCCATGGCTCATATGTAAGCACAGTGTGAAAATTCACCAGCAGAGATTGTGTCCTATAAAATTTGTCACTTCACAATATATGTTTACAGACCAAATTAATCTGGTGTATAATGCCAGATTTTCATCAAAGATTGACTACTTGTTCAGAAGAAATCTCTATTTGCTATCTTTTATATTCCAATCAAAGTGTCCATGTATGTGTTCCAATGTTATTTATTTTTATACATTCTAAAGTCTTGTGTTTAAAATCTGTGTTTACAGACAAGCACAACTGCAGCTGATACAGTATCTGTAGATGACCTCCATCCACCAGTCCAACCAGAGGTTCAGAGAGATGATGCTACAGGTCCAGACAGCTCTAGTCCACAGGTATATTCATGGTCATCACCTCAGATTTAATTCTACATTCTCTATTGGTCCTTCTCTATTTTTTTAAGCAGCTAAACCTGGGAGGTTAGTGTGTTGTGATGGTAATTAATTGTCATTCAGTAGTATGAAGCAGTTAAATGTGATGTATAAAGAAGGTTAGTGTTAGTGAACAGTTTAGGAAACATTTGATCTTTCTAGAGTTTTATCTTCTTAGTTTACTATCACTTTATTTGGAGCAGTCACAACGTCCCCACAACACACCACCAGTCAGTGTGTGAGGAGAAACTCTGAGTAGAAACTAAATTGTATGAATACTTGGACAAACTGGTCCCCACAAGAAACTTTAACATTGTGTGTGAAAAGTCCCAACAAAGCCTGTTTTACTGAAGGTGTGTGAATACAGACAGAACTCATTTAGGCAGACAAAATCTTTGAATTGATTTGAAGGAAATGTGTTTTAAATTATTTCTATTTATTTAATAGTAAATGTAATGATATTAAATGTGGATTATATTGTTGCTCCTATTTACAGATTGGGACAGAGATTGAAATTGAAAATGACATTTTGTCCCAAGATTGAGAAGATCGAAAAGCGTCATAGTAAGTTTTCATTTGCATGGTATAAAAGATAAGTTAAAATATTTAAATAGTTAAAATAATTTTATTGTGTAATGAACTGGTATTGTTTTGAATGGTGTAACAGGTTTTTTATTTCCAGGTATAGATTCCAATTTCTTTCAAAATGATAACTCAACTGGTGTATAAAGTACTATTTTATGTCACACAGAATCACTGTCTTTCAGATCAACTTTCCAAAGACCAAAAATATTTAGTAAATTATAACAGAAACCCAGAATGTGTAATTGATTATCACAATTTCTTCTTCCCTAAAGCTCAGCTAAAGATGTTTTTCTATTTCTGTTTTTTAGATAAAAGATGTAAATCTTGCAGATTCTGCGGAATTATACGATTCTACACCAAAAAGTGGAGATGACTACATTCCAGAAACCACTTCCAAAAGTCACAGTGACAGCGATGTTAGCCTTAAACTAAACCTAACTACAAAACGTCAGTCTCCTTATGATAGACTGAATACTGTATCTCTGGATCAACGAGTCCCCATGTCTGTGACTCTACAACACCAGGACATATAGCCATCAACAAGCCAACATCTGAATCCAGTGGAGCAGAGGAAGGGCCCTGTTCAAGTCAGGCCCTTGATGACTGCATAGTTGTTCGTGCATGCCGAAAAAGAGGTGGGAATAGAGTGTAAGACAAGAGACATTATTGCTTGTATTGCTCAAAGCCCTATGCTAAGATGGCAAGACATCTAGAACGTGCTCATCAAGAGAAATCCGATGTGGCAAAAGCTCTTAGCTTTCCAAAGAGTTCCAAAGAAAGGAAAAAAACACCTGGATTATATTCGTAACAAAGGAAACTTTGCCCACAATGCCTCTGTCATGGAGTTAGGAAAGGGTGAACTAGTACCATTTAAAGGACCACATGAAAAAACCCAAGGAAAAGACTTTATGCATTGTGCATACTGTCAAGGACTTTTTACAAGGAAGATTCTGTGGCGGCATATGCGTACTTGTAAACTTAGACCAGGATCACAACCCACCAAACCAGGAAAGAACCGTGTTCAGTCCATGTGCACGTACACAGCGCCTGTGCATTCAAACATACGTAGGTAAAGAACTCTGGGCAGTAATTAGTGCCATGAATCCTGACCCAGTTACAGAAATAATCAAAAATGACCATGTCATTATTGATGTTGGGCAACACTTGTTAAACAAAGGTGGGATATCAGCCAAGAATCAGCAGTGTGTGCGAGAGAGGATGAGAGAAATGGGAAGGATGATTTTAAAATGCCAGAAGATACACCACATTAAAAAAAACATGGAAGATTTCATAAATCCAAACAAGTACTTAGAGACCGTTAGAGCTGTCAAGTTTACATGTGGATATGACAGTGAGAAAAACAAGTTTGTGGTCCCATCACTGGCAAACAAACGCGGGCAAACATGCCCTTGTTAAAGTAAGCAAACTCCTAAAAGCTCAGGGTTTAATCTCAAACAACAAACTGATGGTAAAGAATGCCACTGAGTTTCTAGGTGTCCATCAGGAGAAATGGAATGCGATGATCTCAGCTACAGCACTCAGGAACATCAGGGAAGCAAAGTGGAATGTGCCTGCTCTCATGCCCTTCACTGAAGATGTCCAGAAACTTCATGCATGTCTCAGTCAAATGCAAGATGAGTGTTACAATGCACTCTCTGAAAGTCCCTGTACAAAAACATGGGCAGACTTGGCAAAGGTGTGTCTGGTCCAGATCATTCTCTTTAACCGACGCAGGGAAGGAGAGGTGGCAAGTATGCCTTTATCTGCGTTTTCATCAAGAGACACTTCTGATCCGCATGAAGATGTGGACTGGGCACTCTCTGAACTGGAAAAAATAAAGCTCTGTAGGCACTTCTCAAGGATTGTCATCAGAGGAAAACGAGGTGGTCCAGTTCCAATTCTTCTGACTCCAAAAATGCTGTGCACAGTAGAACTCCTTGTCAAGCAGAGAGAGTCTTGTGGAGTTTTGAAAGAACATTTGTATATGTTTGCAAGACCTGAAGCCATGACACATTTCCGAGGGTCAGACTCCAGCATCCGAGGCTTTGCAAAGGTGTGTGATGCGAATCGCCCCAGGTCACTGACATCTACCAGATTGCGAAAGCATGCAGCGACCCTTTCCACAGTGCTGAACTTGACAGACACAGAGATGGACCAGCTTGCCAATTTTCTTGGACATGACATAAGAATCCATCGTGAGTTCTATCGACTTCCTGAGAAGACCCTGCAATCGGCCAAGATCAGTAAAGTTCTAATGGCGCTCGAGCAAGGAAGACTATCTGAGTTTCATGGCAAGAACTTGGCATGAAATGGAGATAGAACCAAATGGTGTGTTATATTATAAGACTGTTTTGTGTGTATTTCTATATTTACGATCTATTTGTGTTTCATTTCTTGGTCTTCACTTTGACTTTTGCAGAAACGGTTCTTGACAGTGATCAGGAAGAGACGAGCAGACAGGAGGAAAACTGCTGTAATGTTGATGGTATGGATTAAATATGTAAATAAGTAAGCTACACTGACTTTTTTTTTTCTTGTGTAATTCATGCTGTAGGTGCAATGGGTCGATTGACTTTTGCAGAAAAGGTTCCTGACAGTGATCAGGAAGAGACGAGCAGACAGGAGGAAGACTGCTGTAATGTTGATGGTATGTATTAAATATGTAAATAAGTAAGCTACACTGATTTTTTTTCTTGTGTAATTCATACATACTCCTTAAAAATCCATGACAGATTTACTTTTGAACTTTGTCTGTTTCTTATCAAGACACTGTGTAGCTAAATAAGCTTGTGAATTGGTTGTTGATTTCTCTAGTATTAGAGCTAAATAAAAATTCATTATTTTTTTAATTCATCAGTTTAATAGTTAGTTTTAAATATACTTTTCAACACAGTTTTCTGCACTGCAAATAAAACCATAAATCCACCAAATGCCACATCACATGTTTTGTCAACAGTCTGTAGAGTATACAGTATATCTTTATGAAAATGTTGAATTTTTATTTTCCATGCTGAGAGGAATGAAACACCACCATCATCACCCAAGAGAAATAAACCATCGCCATCAAATGAGACAGTTGAGATCTCTTCAGGAGACAGTGTTTTGAAGCCTTCCTCCAAAGGTGAGCTCTGTACACTTTTCTCTTCTCTTGTAGATGCTTGCATATATAATTATATACGATTCTGAGTTTTAGAGTGGAATTCCAGCAACACTATTCCAAATCCTTTCAGTTACAAATCTGTCTTTCTGATCACCTGAAGGTAAAGCTGCCCAGAAGAAGAGGACACCCTGGCAGCAAACAGAGGTGCAGGCAGTGGAAAAGCACATGACTCAGTTCATTACATCGTGCATTTTACCAACAAAGCGTGAGTGTGAAAAATGTTCGAGGGCTGAACCAGAAGCACTTTAGAACAGGGACTGGCAGAACCTGAAATTTTATGTTTACAACCGCATTACAGCCTACAAGAGGAAAATGCAGTCTACATAGTGTGGGTATTGCGGTTTGTTTACAATTGCTTAGACCAATAGAGGTATTAAAATGTTATGTACAAGTTTTATGTTTTTAAAACTTGGTAAACTGGGTGCCCGTGTTCATTTGACTTCACATGTTAAGTTCTTATATGTAATTGAAGTCATTAAAAGTTGAATTCTGCAATTCAAGCCTGAGTTTGATGATTTCAAGTTCAATTAGTAATTAGTGACAGTTTTATTATAGTGGGTGTAAGTGGCAGGTCATTATGTAAAAGTAAAAGTAAGTAAAAGTCGGTTATAAAAATATGTGTATGCATTAGAATAACAGACTAGCTCTAACAGTGGAAATATGGTCTGAAAAATATGCATACGATAATGAACTACTGAATCCTTTTTACACTGTTTAATCTATAAACTCATAGAAAAATCACTGTGACATTTCAATCAAACCTAAGAATAGCAAAGAATATCAATCAAATAAATTCTGCTACTACTACTGTGCTATTAGTAATATACAAGAATATAGTAATTAATATATATATATATATATATATATATATATATATA
>NC_024327.1:3421839-3423428 GCF_000523025.1 Cynoglossus semilaevis
TGGCCTTTCCATCACTTTGGTAGAGGTTAATCTTGGTTTCATCAGTCCATAAAACTTTGTTCCAAAATGTTTGTGGCTGATCTCTGTACTTCTTTGCAAAATCCAATCTGGCCTTCTGATTCTTTTTGCTGATGAGTGGTTTGCACCTTGTGGTATGGCCTCTATAATTCTTCTCTCTAAGTCTTCTTCGAACAGTGGATTGTGATACCTTCAGCCCTGCCCTGTGGAGGTTGGCAGTGACGACAGTGACTGTTGTCTTTGGTTGTTTCTTCACAGGTCGCACAATGTTTCTGTCAACAACTGCTGTTGTTACCCGTGGCCGACCTGTTCGATGTCTGTTGCTCAGTACACCAGTAGTTTCTTTCTTCAAGACATTCCAAATTGTTGAACTGGCTATGCCCAATGTTTGTGCAATAGCTCTGATCGATTTTCCCTCTTTTCTCAGCTTCACAATAATTTGCTTTTCTCCCATTGACAGCTCTCTGGTCTTCATGTTTGCTTAACAGCAAATACTGCTTTTCACAGGTGAAACCCAAAGCCAAAGCAAGAACTATTTAATGTCTCAGCAATCAATCTGAAGGGCACCACCTGAGCTGTATATGTTTCAAATATACATCCAACAAAAACAGAAACATAATCACATCACCTATAATCTAACTAACCAAAGTTTTTTTAAATATTATTTTGTCTTTTATTAAACTGTCCAAATTAGTCTTTAAAATATATTTATATATAATATGTATATGTATTTAATTTCATCACGTTTTTGTATTGATATTCTGTAGATCTTCTTCATGACAGTACAGACATTGTAGTTCATTCATTCCTTTTCATCCTCTTTTCCTACTTTGGCCACCGTGACTGTTATAGTGTCAGATACAAATAAATTAAAATTCAAATGAACGAAAATTTCTTCGGGGGGGGGGGGGCTTGCCCTGGGAGCCAAATAGGCTCGGAACACCCCTGTTCTAAAGTGCTGCATTGATTTGACGGTGAAGGCTGTAATTTAAATGTCATAAACAGACGGTACTAAGACGGGTTTTTAAAATGATGTGATAAAAATCTGTTCTTTACATTCACGTCATTTCTAGTGTTCGATTCGCCTCCAAGATACGACTTGATTGAACAAAATTTGGTGTTCTTATTTATACACATATTGAAAATGTACAATTTAATTTCATATCTGAAGATAGTGGTAGCTGATAAGGAGTGATGTATCTACCTGCGTTCAATAGTTTACATCTGCTCTCTCTCTCCAGTGTATGAGCCGACGCATCTTGCCATCATCCCATCCGCAGAATAAAGAAAGGACTCACAAATGCCACAGACGCGTTTACGAGCCTTACATGGACGACCGCTTTCACAAGCCTCCACTGAAAACACTTTTCCTCCACCTCAACATAAGCATCGTCTTCTCCGGGGACATTGGAGTAATTCGTTCGTAGTGAAAGATTAGTTTACAGTGAAAGATTAGTTCACAGAGAGTGATTTGTGAGTAATTCGTGAGTTCAATATGAACAGATATTTCACATAACTCGGGAGACACGAGTCATACGAAAGATTCGTGATGTGTCGTTCGCGAGTGATTC
>NC_024327.1:3423717-3425942 GCF_000523025.1 Cynoglossus semilaevis
GGGCAGAGTGCGAAGGCTCGGCAGGTAATTTTATCCGTGTGCAGCACGAACCGTGCCCGCAGGTAAGGGTATTAGTAGGGCATTAGTAGGGATGGGGTCAGAGACACAGCGGTTTGTGTTTGTGTTGTTGTGTTTTAGCCAAAAGGGGGAATTAAAGCCAGGCTCTATCACATGCTGTAAAAGTCCAAGTATAAAAAAAAAAAAATCTAAATTAGGTAAAACAAGGTAAATTAGGTTGTAAATAAAGGAAACAGTAATCAGTAGCATCAGTGGTCACCAAAGAAATCAATGTTTGTTTCCTTTAACTTCAGCTCCATCTTTTACAGCTAGGTTTCACTATAATTACTAGGAACTAGGATGTATGGATGAACAAACAAACAAACACTAATGTTAAGATCAAAGATCATCAGTGAGCCTCAACTATTTACAGATAAACACATCCAGAATGTCAAAAGACAAAAATAGATTTAATTCACCCAGAATGTACCATAACATGTAGATTCCATAGACCAATAACATCTCAGCAGATAATCTGTTTATTATAGTCCATTCTGTAAACACATTTTAAACCTTATTGAATCTTACAAAAACACCATAAAACAATATAAAAAAATAAACATAAGCAAAAGTGCAGTGTTAGCAATGAACCATCTCTGTGCCACACGTCACATTATTCAACCTGAAAAATATTAAAATTAGGTAAAAGAAAAGCACTAAGAAAAAGGACATGAAACTACTGACTGATTGTTTATGCATTAAGGACTGTGATGATGGACAGCTTTGACATAAATACAGCCTTATCAGCAACAGGTGTTACAGGTTTGTTCATACATATTGGCAAAGTAAAATCACTCGGCATGATGGCTGACTGCAGGACAGTCAAGTGACATGCAGGATCCTGAGTGCAGTGTTTTGTGTGCACACTAAAAAGATTGCAGACGATACAGTTCAGGATAGGCCACCACTGTCCATGTCACGTTTTCATATGGCGACTTGTTCTATCTCCTACATGTTCAGCACCTCCCCCTCCACCTGCACTTCCACCTGAGAGTTCAACAGCTCCTGCTCTACGATCTCAGTTGAGGTCACATGCACCACCTGGATTTTCACCCCAGCCTGCTTCAGCCTCTCCATGTCCTCCTGGTACATCTCCGTCACCCCTCCGTCCTCCATCATGATCGTTGTGGTCTCCTCCATCTCCATCATATCAATGGGCTGCACCGTGACCTGCTCTACCTGGATACTGTTGTCCAGCAGGACAGTTTTTGCACCTTCTATGTTCTGTGTTGCCAAAGTGAGGGTGGTGGTGGTCAAGGGTGAAGACGAGGCGATGACCAACTCCTCCTGGGCCTTTTCCTCAGCAGAATGGACTTCTTTGATGTGAGTGTTTAGCTCTTTAGGGTGAGTGAACCACATGTCACACATGGTGCAGTGGTTGGGCTTGTCTCCTGTGTGGCTCACAAGATGGTCTTTGAACTGTTCCCAGCTATTGAACACACTGCTACAGACCTGACGGAGAAGGTGGAGGAGAAACACAGGAGCTCATAATCGTATAGAGGAACGACAGAAGTGGTTCTGTTGAACAACATGATGAATACAGGATGATAAGGTACAATGAATTTTTATCCTCTTTTCCTGTTACATTTGCATTGCACACTGTGCCCACAAGAAGGCAAACCTGCATAACAAAGTAGGTATACACCATGAACTACAATAAGACAATTAGGCCGTAAGGTGAACCACGAAAAGTCCATTAGAAATTGAATTCTGCTCCGATGTCTGGGAACTACACGATCTCAACTTCATAAATAAGAACGAGTTACGTTAAACTTGCATCAAAAAGTTTGTCACAAAATATCCTGCCCGTTTTTTTTATATCGATGCATTTTATAAAGAACTAGCGTCTTCGGGGCGCAATAAAATTTTGGTGCGCGAGCGGTGGCACGGTTCGACACGTGCTCGTGCTACACCAATCGAGTAGCTGATTGATGTCAACACTTCCGGCAACACGGCTTCCTCCGTGGTTCTACTTAACGTAACCGATAGAGAGGAATTCTCCCAAAAGTCTTCTAAAGTGGGCCAAATGTTCTAAACAGTGCTTTATTCATAGCTGCCTGCACAAAGAACGATGAGGAAAATAGACGATAAGGTGAACTTTCTATATTAAGTCATTTTGCTCAATAAGAGGAAGTAATCAATGACAAGGACCATTTGTTTATTCATTC
>NC_024327.1:3426457-3429586 GCF_000523025.1 Cynoglossus semilaevis
CCTGTTGCCCGTCCCTGTGAAAAAATATAAGCTGCTTAGTAAATTTGTCTGCAGACTTACAGCAATGACTGCCACATCAGTGTCAGGGCTCTTAACGATGACAGTTGTGTGCTCCTGTGCAGCATGCTGTGCATGCAAAAACACCCTTGACTCACATTCTTCATGATCACACCGCAGGTCTTCAACAGCATGAACAGATTGTACACCTGATTTTACGACTCTGTTGTACAGACCTGTGTAGGTGTTGCCACTGTGCAAACAAACATGAAATCGAAGAGAAAGAGGATGACAACTACCTTGACACTGACAGTGAAGACTAACGTTTCATGTGTAGCCTCAGAGTTGTATTGCAGTGGTTGCATGGTTAATATTACCATTCATTTTCTTATGTTGTTTTGTATTGTTTTATATATTGTACATACTGTATGTATATATGTTTTAATAAAGTTCTTTATGATTGATCGGTGTTGTATTTAGTTTGGAGCGAATAAATGAACGAATGAAAAAACAAATGGTCCTTGTCAGTGATTACTTCCTTTTATTGATCAAAACGACTTTACATACAAAGTTCACCTTATCGTCTATTTTCCTCATTGTTCTTCATGTAGGCGGCTATGTATAAAGTACTGTTTAGAATCCATTTGGCCCACTTTAGAAGACTTTTGGGAGAATTCCTCTCTATCGGTAACGTATCGGCGGAAGCCGTGTTGCCGGAAGTGTTGACATCAATCAGCTATTCGATTGGTGTAGCACGTGACGCTAGTTCTTTATAAAATGCATCGATATAACAAAAACGGGCAGGATATTTTGCGACAAACTTTTTACTGTAAGTTTAACGTAACTCGTTCTTATTTATGAAGTTGAGATCGTGTAGTTCCCAAACGTCGGAGCGAGATGAAACGATAATCGGGTTCACCTTATGGCCTAAATGTAAACCAGGGGTTTCCAACCTTTTATGGCTTGTGACCACATTTTGATATCACAAATCACTCTTTTAATAGCTGTCACCTGTGCAGTCACGTGATCACAGCCAATCAAAATGCACCAGCTCAAATATTTTTATAAGTTACAGTTGTTTAAGATTGTGTGTTTTATCATAATTTTAAAAGGAATAATAATTCATTTAAAAAGTATCAGTATTACATGACATTTCAGGCCATTTGGAAACCAAGTGACCCCACATGAGGTCGTGACCCCATTGATGAAAAAGGCCTAAATCCTTCACATCCTCCACCTTAATTTATCAGACAAAAATAAAGAAAGTTATATTTTTCAGTACCCAAACCCTGTGTCTTTTTTTAACCTCTGTCCAAATACTTTTGAATTGTGTAGGTTGTATCAACAGTCCATTTAATATAGAACACAGTGTGCCTCCGGTTAAGACTATGTGCGAATGTGTTTTGTACTTCACTTTAGCAAACTGTACCTGGCATTCGTAGACTTTCTTGCGTCCTTTCTTTGCTCCAGCCCCGTTCTGACAGGCTGCCATATGGCACTTCAGAGTGCTGTTCCTCGCAAAACGTTCATGGCAATCTGGACACTCATACGGCTTCTCTCCTAAACATGGACAAAGTCAAACATACACTATATTACCAAAAGTATTCGCTCACCCATTCAAATGATCAGAATCAGGTGTCCTAATCCCTTGGCCTGGCCACAGGTGTATAAAATCAAGCAAGTCGCCGACTTTCTGCACAGTCAATTGCTACAGAGCTACAAACTTCATGTGACCTTCAGATTAGCCCAAGTACAGTACGCAGAGAGCTTCATGGAATGGGTTTCCATGGCCGAGCAGCTGCAGCCAAGCCACACATCACTAAGTGCAATGCAAAGCGTCGGATGCAATGGTGTAAAGCACGCCGCCACTGGCCTCTAGAGCAGTGGAGACGCGTTCTCTGGAGTGATGAATCACGCTTTTCCATCTGGCAATCTGATGGACGAGTCTGGGTTTGGAGGTTGCCAGGAGAACGGTACATTTCAGACTGCATTGTGCCGACTGTGAAATTTGGTGGAGGAGGAATTATGGTGTGGGGTTGTTTTTCAGGAGCTGGGCTTGGCCCCTTAGTTCCAGTGAAAGGAACTTTGAATGCTTCAGGATACCAAAACATTTTGGACAATTCCATGCTCCCAACCTTGTGGGAACAGTTTGGAGCGGGCCCCTTCCTCTTCCAACATGACTGTGCACCAGTGCACAAAGCAAGGTCCATAAAGACATGGATGACAGAGTCTGGTGTGGATGAACTTGACTGGCCTGCACAGAGTCCTGACCTGAACCCGATAGAACACCTTTGGGATGAATTAGAGCGGAGACTGAGAGCCAGGCCTTCTCGACCAACATCAGTGTGTGACCTCACCAATGCGCTTTTGGAAGAATGGTCAGAAAATTCCTATAAACACTCTCCTCAACCTTGTGGACAGTCTTCCCAGAAGAGTTGAAGCTGTAATAGCTGCAAAAGGTGGACCGACTTCATATTGAACTCTGGGTTAGGAATGGGATGGCACTTCAGTTCATAGTATGAGTCAAGGCAGGTGAGCGAATACTTTTGGTAATATAGTGTATAACGTGTAGGTCGTATGATGAGTCACAGTTTGGTAATTTAAATCGACAAACCGAACCCAACCAGTTAATTTTTCCTTCTTACCCGTGTGTTTCCGCAAGTGTTCCTTGAAGTGGCCAAAGTGGTCAAAGTGCTTCTTGCAGTATTCACAAACGTGCACTTTTTTGGGGGGTTTCTGGTTCCGAGACAGCTCCTCTGTATCAAAGTGAAACGTGCTGATGTGCTGCTTTAGGGCACCCTCCCGAGTGTAGGCTCGCCCGCAGTGGTCGCAGACATGCGGCTTGTCCGGGGAGCCCTGGTGTGTTTTCAGGTGCTGTTTAAGGTGGTAGTACTGCTTGAAGCTGCGGTCACACTTGGTGCAGTGGAAAAGGTTGTCCACCTGAGAAATCTGGACTTCTACGAACTCTACATTCTCCAGCACCTTGGAAGCAGTCACTGTCTCCTCCTGATACAACTCCTACAAAGCAAGAAAACAATGGAGTTTTTCTTTTTTTTTTTTTTTTTTTTACAATTGGGACACTAGTTCACACGTTTCAAAATCCATGCCTCTTCAATATCTTCCTTTTTGATA
>NC_024327.1:3434661-3435676 GCF_000523025.1 Cynoglossus semilaevis
AGAACAGACTTTGTGATGCCTTTTGCTTGGATCTGGGTTAAAATTAGCAAGGTTAATACGTGAAAGTCATAGTATCCTTCTTTCTGTCAGAATACAGCACGACGAAATTACTATAATTAATTCGAGCCACAGAGTCCCCTAATAAGGAAATAACCTTGCTCGACATTAGCCTAACTAGCAAGGAAAGGAAAGTGAACTACTTATCATTGTGACACAGCACACCACGAAATGTGACCCCTGCTTTTAACTCATTACCAAAGTGAACAGTGGGCAGCAGTGTGTGGGGACGGTGCCATGCTCAGAGCACCTCAGTGGACTCAAACCTGAAGCCTTCCGGACCCAAGTCCGCTTCCTTAACCACTAAGCCACCACTGCCCAAACACACAACCTCGCGCAATAAATCACATTTTACCTAACCAACACATATACGTAAAATAAACGAACTTACCAGGACACAGTACACAATCTTTAAAGTGTGGGTGATCGTGAAGAGTAATTATTAACATAGTAGAGCCCACAAGACTCTTAGCATGCTCGCCATTTCGTGTTTGACAATCAACTTTACGTCATCAAACTGCGCATTAAAATACACTTTTCCGACACCGATTCGCTGATCTAACCCATCCACTCGGTTACGCACCTGGTATTTGGTCTTTGCGCTTTAGTTAGTTGTTCTGCAATTATATTACTGTCGACACATGAACCATTGTTTAAGAGTCGTCGTTCAAAAAAAGTGCGGCCGTTCAACGTTTAGGCCTTGGTTTCCCACTAGTAGTGATGTGTCGTTCGCGAGTGATTCGTTCAAAATGAACGAATCTTTCATATGAGTCGTGACTCCCGAGTCATATGAAAGATTCGTGACTTGTGACTACCGAGTCATATTAAATATTTCATATTGAACTCACGAATCACTCACTGCGAACAAATCACTCTGCGAACTAATCTTTCACTGTGAACTAATCTTTCACTACGATCTAATTACTCTGCAAACTAATCTTTCACTGTGAACTAATCT
>NC_024327.1:3436523-3452445 GCF_000523025.1 Cynoglossus semilaevis
GCTGTGAACTAATCACTATGAACGGATCATTCTCTGTGAACTAATCTTTCGCCTCGTTCTCGCAGATTCGTTTCATTTGTCACGTGAAAGAGCTCGGGTCTTTTTTGCTCTCATTCATCTTCACATTGTGGTGTGTTTTTATTTCTTAGCTTTTCACATGGTTTTAATTACTTACTTTAAATCATTCTCTGTTGCATCTTCTTTCCTTTGTCTGGGTCACCACATATTATTCACACAGACAGACACAAAAAAAAATATTTATTTGCTTTAACTCCCAGGATCTGTTGTTATTTTGTTGTTGTCTTAATGATATCTTATTATTGAATGACCACTTAGACCCTTATGTAGTAACAATTCTAACAGACATGGTTGTGTTCTGTATCTACTTCTTAACACTGACCTCTGACCCTAAAACATTTGCCACTGTCAAATACTTTAGTTCTCCTACTGTAATACACAGATATAGCACACACCATATTCAATGGTATAAACTGGTCCCATCCCCACAAAGCCTGACCCCAGTAAACTGAGAACTGTGACCTCTTTTCCCAGAACACCATGGCCTATTTCTGCAAACAGATCATATGCTTGGCTGCACCGACCCCTAGGATGTTTGATGTTTGTTTTGACACTGGCTAAATGTTACATTTCCTTCATGGACAATGAATATTCCTGTAAATTTTCTTTTTTTTTGTTTCTTCAGTTTTCTGCTTTTTCTGTATAAAATTAATTCCTGCACATGTGCTCAGGAAGTATGCATTTTATCTGTGGTGAAAAAATCTGTTTATTGCTGACTTTGCAGAAACACGTTTAGACCCATCCAGACCAATCCAGAGTCCATGTCCCACTTCCCCTTTTTTTCCCTCTTGCTTTCAATAGTTGCAAAATAAAAAAAATCGTCATTGTTCTCAATGATTTATGGACCCAACAGAATATTTATTTAACACATATACTGCCTAAGGTTGACTGTGCTTAACTTTAACAAGGTAGTTAATGAGTGTTGCCTTTGCACAGTGTTGTTGTTCTTGTCTTTCATTCATTGCACAATCGACACTTTCCTCTTTTTTCAACCCTCTTCCTGATAGAAAACAACAGGGTACAAAAGGGGGAGGCAGAGGGGGAGGAGGCTTGTTTTTGTCTGTGGAGTTGCAAGAGTGAGGAACTGAGCAGAGGGAAGGAACTTTCGGACTAAAGGGTGAGTGAAAAATTAAGTCATATTAAAGTAAATACGGCAGAAAAGAAGTTTTCTTTTATGCATTGTCTTTCTGAGATTACATTAAATATGTGCTAAAAATACCTGACTGAAGAGTAAGAGTTCCTGCTACTTAGTTTGTCAAGGAGTCAGGAATGCAATGTTTTGTGATGTGTATCCAGATACATTTTGCAACCCGGTTATTTAAGTATGTTGTATTAGTAGTGATATACTGCAGCACTTTCCTTATGCTTATGCTACCAGTATATTTTAATCTTAGTATGTTGTTTTTTTAATCAACTTCAGTTAACATTTTTTTTAAAGCTTAAGCCACAAAACTGCTTTATTTTACATTTGTTTTTTACCAACAATTTTTTTTTTTATGTCGCTCTTCACTGTTTAATCAGAACTTGTGTTCAAAGATAAACCGTCGATGAGTCAACAAATGCTAATTCGGGGGGAACAACACAATGGTAACCCTGCTATTTTGTACTTGTTTTTGTGCTCAGCAGATTTGGGGCAGTGGAGTGAGGAGGATTTAGGTGTGCCTCCCCCTGCTCCTTACTCTCTGCCCGCTCCAGGGGGGCGGAGCAGAGAGTCACGGGGGTGGGCCTCGATGTCAGCTGCCGCCATCCTGGAAAATAGGATAAGTGGAGCCCATGAAGGGAATGATGTGTCAGGTGATGATGGTGGCCCTGTTGCAAGCCAGCTGATTGTTCTGTCTGGTGCAGGCCGCCAGGTATTTGTCCATCACATGTCCCCCAGTGACCTTTACCTGGCCTTTGTTTATTCATGATTAAACATGGGTCAATCCAGTCCATGTTTATCACAAAGTGACATTTTTTTGCTTTTATTAACTTAACAATTAGGGCAATAATTTATTTTTTTCAAAAATCTTTGTAAGGGAAAAGTAAGGAATATTAAATAAATAAATACATTTAAAATGTACTAAAATTACATACAGACAAATGGGGAAAATACTGTAGGTACTACAACAGTCCTTTCAAGGGCTCAAACTCCCATAATTCCACTGCTTCCGGTAAATCCACATACGTCACGATCAGTAACCTCCGCAACCTTTAAATTGGGGGGTCAGCCCAATATCGTTCTCTCTGTTCAGGACTTTCGCTCCGTAGGACCTCGATGAAAAGAGAAAACCTGCTCGTCTCAGAAGACTAAGAACCAACGCGCTTTTGTAGACACCATTGCCCACGGTGATAAATGCACTAGTAGCGTCTTTTTCTTAACTGAGTTAACCGGTAATTAAGTTACACAAGTAACGTAGCGCTGCGACCAAAGCAGTTATTGAAAAGTTAGAAGCGACAGGATTCCTTCTAACGGTATTCGTGTGAACCGGCACATCGACAGTCAGAGACTTTTCCTCCTGAAACGGACTTTCGGAACCAAGAGGACTCTCTGGACACAGTGGAACCAGACGGACGTCCCCAGCTCTGGCAAGGACCCAAGAAGCACGGACTTTCCACTACCCTCTAAATACGAGCAGACGTTCACTACAGTAAGGCTGGCATTTGGGCACGTTAGTTAATCTGTAGTATTGTTAAGTGCTATTTAAACTTAGGGACAGTTTAAGTACGCATATTGAATTTTGTTGTCTGAAATCTGTGCTGCTTTTATAGCTAGGCTGTTGCATGCACTTCTTTTCTAACCTCCTGACTCGGTCTTATACTCTTGTACACCGTCAGTATTTCAGTGTTAACTTGTAACGTTATCAGTATTGGGATCAGGAAAACTCCGACAAAGTCCTTTGTCTGGAGTAGACCACGCGGTACGCCTCCCTTCCCCCATATACTTTGATAACATCACAAGCACTGTTTCATTGTACCTGAGCGCATCTTGGTGCGCGTACACAACACCCATTCACACCTCCGTGAGCGCATACACGCCTCACGTGTTTCCTGTTGCCGTTCCTTCTACCTCGCAGTTCTTCTTCCACTGCGCAGTCGCGTATGTGAACACGCCTCAAGGGCTCAGTCGCTTGCTTGGTAGCTAAGAGGCAACATCTCTCTCTCTCACACGACCACTCGTGTACACACACACACACACACACACATACACACGCCTTGTTTTGTTATAATGATCATTGTTTATGAGTTCAATCACCGTCATTAACTTGACAGTGTTGTATAAATAAATTTGATTATTTTTGTAAACTGTGTTTGTCTGTGTTGTTACTTTATTCATTGAAGCCACCCAATTTGCCAAGAACTCTCAAAATCCTTCAGATATTTAATTGTTATTGGATACTATTGATTTTAGTATATTTGTAATACTTCAAGTAATACATTATTGCTATATTAGTAGGTTAAAATAATAATTAAAGATAACTTTAATGAGACTGGTTGTGTTATTAATTTGAGACTGGTTGATAACACCGAGTGCTCCTAAGCAGCACTCGACCCATTGCACCTACATATTAATGGTGCCCCGTGTGAGGCAAATTGGTTTTGTTGGCTTCTTTGGATATTTGTTTCAACAATAGACAAATTATCAGTTTGCTTAGTAACTGCAAGGTTTGTTTTCAGGTGTGTTCAGACGGTTAATAGTATTTACTACTTACAACCTAATTTTATTAGATCTAGGAGATTAGTTCTTTATTTTAACAAATTATTAAACTTTACTGTTAATAATTAAATTAAAATGGCATCTCTGCGCACCTCTTACCACAAAGACACCGCTAAAGACGTGTCTCTCTTTGATGTTGTCGCAGATTTAATTCACTGCTCCAGCTCCACCAAGGCAAACTTTAAAAGGTTGAGCCAGGCTGAATGCAGGTTCACCATAGATGCCACTATAAAACAGATCAGAGACCCCAGATGCATTTCCAGTGCAGAGGAAATAATAGGTAAGCTATTCCTGCTCCACTTCAGAGACACTGATTTAGAAATCAGACGTCTTCATGAAGTGGCAGATAGGTTAAGCGACAGCCGAGACGAGCTAGCTCAGGCTAACCAACAGTTTAAAAGGGAACTCAGGCTTACTAACCAGTCCCTTACAGAGTGTGTCAGCAAGCTACAGAGAGCTGGAAAGGCTGACAAGAGGGTTGCTGAAGAGCAAATCCTCCAAAAGTGTTGCAATGACCAAGAACGAGCCAAAGCAACACATGCCCACTCTCTCTCGCTACCAGAGGAAAATTCAAAACAGGAAGACTATTCCGATGAAGATACTGAAAATCATCTTGGGCATAACCAGACAGCCCACCAAATCATCCTAGACCGCTACAAAACGACTCCATCAGATAGCCAGGCTGGAGCCATACCGCACTCGTCCAGAGCCAAATCCCTTGGCACACCCAAGCCGGTGTATTATGACATCCCTGATTCATCAGCGGATGAACTGGACCATAGACATAGAGAGCGCCATGAACAATCAGTAAATAGTTCAGACAGTGAATATTCAGAAAGATCAAGGAGGTCACGTAGAAAGGCAACCCGTGAACCTCGTATACGTCAAATTGATCTGCTAGCGCAGGACATTGAACGTTTTGATCCAGATAATAAAAACATTAATGTTAATGATTACCTACGGGAAGTTGACCGATGCCTTGTAGATCTGCCAAACGCCACAACACGGGAAAAGCTTAGGCTAATCTGGAAGACGTCTAGCAGCAATGTTCGGGCTTTCATAGAGACACTAACCCCAGAAGTCCGTGATAGCTACACGAGACTTCGTAAGTACTTGAAGGAAGAGTACGAGCAATACACTGACGAGACGTCTGCAATGTTGTGTGCTATGCAAATCGAGCAGAAACGGTCAGAATCCCCACGTGAATATTATAGACGGCTACGCAACGCATATTTCCAGGGTAGCAGTGCACCAGGCTTGGAGGAAGATAGAGGTTTCAAATCCCTCTTCTTACACAACCTCCACTCAAGTGTACGCAACCATGTCACAGTGACATGCAGACAGGGTTACTACTCCATGAGGGAAATTAGGCAGCTAGCCCAGATGACCTGGGAGACAGTCGTCAGACCAATGGACAGACTTGACGACGAACCCAGAGTCTTTAGTCTCCAGGATGCAGGAAATTCCCTGTTAGACTTAGAAGGGAGTGAAGCTCCACCAGGGAGACACACCTGGAGAAACCCTGCTCCAAAACCCCATCACCAAAGTGAGTGGGGAAGGAGACAAAATAGATACAGGAACAACCATGGTCAAAACTTCAGCAACAACAATAATTACAACAACCGACCCCGTGAAAGAGGTCGTAAAGACCAAGGTGGTTGGAAACGAGACGGTTACCAACAGTCAAACAAGAGATGGTGGAAACAGTCTGAGCGTGATCCGAAGCATAGGGGTAGGCATGTTCGTTTCTGTAACTCAGACGAACTGAGTGAGCTCCACTCAGAATTGGAGTCTGTAAAGGCTCAGTTAGCTGAAATTATTGACAGGTTTAATAGAGACCAGACCCCTCTTAAAAACGAATGAACACACCAATTAAAACAAACTTTACCCTTTAGCAGTCCTCACTCCAAAAGGGGGGTGAACGATAATTTGGTCTAACCCCTGACAACTAACACTTCTTTCCTTTCCTTCATTCCTTTTCTTTTCCAATGTGAAGAAATGAAGTTAATGGGTATTTTTAAATTGTGGTACATGAACGTGTTAGTCAGGTAGTGAGTTATCATGTACCCACATGTGTATAGCATGGTATTTGCCCAAATGCCTACAGCCTGGTATTTGCCCAAATGCCCATGCCTTGAACTGTTTGTCAGGACTCAACTTCTTCTGAGATTTTACAGGACTAAATGGACAATATGGATGACAATGGATTATGGAATATGGACTGTACAACCTTGTGCTCTCAGGGTTACGACTCTGTCATATCCCTAAGACCAAAGGGGGGATATGTAGGTACTACAACAGTCCTTTCAAGGACTCAAACTCCCATAATTCCACTGCTTCCGGTAAATCCACATACGTCACGATCAGTAACCTCCGCAACCTTTAAATTGGGGGGTCAGCCCAATATCGTTCTCTCTGTTCAGGACTTTCGCTCCGTAGGACCTCGATGAAAAGAGAAAACCTGCTCGTCTCAGAAGACTAAGAACCAACGCGCTTTTGTAGACACCATTGCCCACGGTGATAAATGCACTAGTAGCGTCTTTTTCTTAACTGAGTTAACCGGTAATTAAGTTACACAAGTAACGTAGCGCTGCGACCAAAGCAGTTATTGAAAAGTTAGAAGCGACAGGATTCCTTCTAACGGTATTCGTGTGAACCGGCACATCGACAGTCAGAGACTTTTCCTCCTGAAACGGACTTTCGGAACCAAGAGGACTCTCTGGACACAGTGGAACCAGACGGACGTCCCCAGCTCTGGCAAGGACCCAAGAAGCACGGACTTTCCACTACCCTCTAAATACGAGCAGACGTTCACTACAGTAAGGCTGGCATTTGGGCACGTTAGTTAATCTGTAGTATTGTTAAGTGCTATTTAAACTTAGGGACAGTTTAAGTACGCATATTGAATTTTGTTGTCTGAAATCTGTGCTGCTTTTATAGCTAGGCTGTTGCATGCACTTCTTTTCTAACCTCCTGACTCGGTCTTATACTCTTGTACACCGTCAGTATTTCAGTGTTAACTTGTAACGTTATCAGTATTGGGATCAGGAAAACTCCGACAAAGTCCTTTGTCTGGAGTAGACCACGCGGTACGCCTCCCTTCCCCCATATACTTTGATAACATCACAAGCACTGTTTCATTGTACCTGAGCGCATCTTGGTGCGCGTACACAACACCCATTCACACCTCCGTGAGCGCATACACGCCTCACGTGTTTCCTGTTGCCGTTCCTTCTACCTCGCAGTTCTTCTTCCACTGCGCAGTCGCGTATGTGAACACGCCTCAAGGGCTCAGTCGCTTTCTTGGTAGCTAAGAGGCAACGTCTCTCTCTCTCGTACACGACCACTCGTGTACACACGCACATAAGTACACACACACAGACACACACACCTACACACGCCTTGTTTTGTTATAATGATCATTGTTTATGAGTTCAATCACCGTCATTAACTTGACAGTGTTGTATAAATAAATTTGATTATTTTTGTAAACTGTGTTTGTCTGTGTTGTTACTTTATTCATTGAAGCCACCCAATTTGCCAAGAACTCTCAAAATCCTTCAGATATTTAATTGTTATTGGATACTATTGATTTTAGTATATTTGTAATACTTCAAGTAATACATTATTGCTATATTAGTAGGTTAAAATAATAATTAAAGATAACTTTAATGAGACTGGTTGTGTTATTAATTTGAGACTGGTTGATAACACCGAGTGCTTCACTCAGCACTCGACCCATTGCACCTACAATACTGAAAAGAAAACAAAAAAAACATGTATATGTATATATATATGCTTGTCTGTGCTTGACTTCTGCTCTCTATACAGAATGGATGGCCTGCGCCACAGCCTGGAGAGTCAGGGGTTGAAGAATGTGGCCTATCTGGTCGTTAACCACCAGGGGGTGGAAGCACAACGCTTAGACAGCAGGCTTGAAGGGAGACTGTCTGTGAACATCACGCTTTACAAACAGGATGAGCAGCAGACTGATGTGTGGCAGACACTGAACTGTGACAAGGACGACTTCTTCATTTATGACAGGGGAGTTACCTCAGAAATGGAAAGAGATAATGAGGGATTAAAAACCCAGCAGATCCACTGTAACTTTTATACTTGCCACAGAAATGTAACACTTTATTGTTTTTGAATCAGGTGCGGTCGTCTCACCCACCACATTTCCCTGCCGTACACCATCATCGGCATGGTCATGTTGAAAGTGCAATCAAAGACACCTACTGCAAATGCATCTGTGGGGACTGCACACACGAGGTACACACCACGCATAAAGGTCAACTCGTAAATCCTTTTTCTGAGTTGGTTCTACTTTCTGTTTCTTCCTACAGAGTCCTAAGACTCCAGAGGAATGCACACAGGAAGCAGTACCGCAGCCTGACGTGGATGGTTCACCAGCTGGAGCAGGACACGGTCAGGGCCATGACCACCATCACAGGCATCATCATGGTCACAGGGGTGCTCACGATTTTCACCCACGTGGCTCTGGTCATGGCCATCATCGCCACCGTGGTGGCGATGATGGCACTGAGTAGCACCACGACCATGGTCAAGGTCAGAGAAACCACAGTTTTTCTAGACAAGATGAGCAGGAATCTGCAGCTCATCCTTCAGACCTCATGCAGCAAGTAGTCCAGGTGCAGCTAATGGCCCAGGAGGCTCAGAGAGCCCCCATGAGGCCTTGAGACCAGACCAGAGTGAGGTGAAAGTCAAAGTACAGCTGACAATTGTCGGCTCTGACGGTCAGACCTCTGCCTGGCTCAGCTGATGCTGACACTGACGTAGGCCGCCTCCTGACAGTGACACGTACTGACAGGTGATGTGACCAACAATGTCAGGGAGACCTGACAGTGACGTTCGCCTCTTGTTGACTGCAGAATCAGCCAGCACCGTGAGCCCGACCTCCAGGTGTTGTGAGCTGAGGATGAGAGCAACTGTAAGCTGGTTCTCGTATTAATCAGCTGACAACACCGTGAACGGTTAGGTGATCTTTTACCATCAAGTATTACCCTGTGAAAGAACTAGGACTCACAACTGGCTGCAAAAAGACCAGATGAGACCGTGAATTAGGCTGTGACAGAAAGTATATCCTTTTGGTCACAGCCTAACTTTAAACATTTAAACAAACATACACGCAGACTGCCATTGTATGTGTTGGAGGAGGAGGATTTTGCACCGGCATCCGGCATATGTCTTAGGGAACGGACACATGTGGGCCCCCCTCGCTCCCCCACCCCCCCAGAGCAGAAGGATTGTGTTACCCTCAAGAGCCGTTTATATTTATGAGGGCAAAGCCTGCTGTGTCCCACAGGGGTCAACATCTCAACATCTCACAAGGGTCAACCACCCACTGCAGTCATGAAGTAAAAAAAGATAACGGAGCTATCACAGAACTTTTGGATTTCTACCTCTATGACTAAGGCGGAGTAAAAATAGCTTTGCTCACACATGTCTGCGGGGCATTAAAGTCCACCATGACAATCCTCACAGCTGTCGGGTAAACTACACCCTCTCCCCCCACTGACCCTGGGACCTCTGCAATTGTCTGTAGGACTTGGAGTGTAACACCCTCTGCTTTGTGTCATGTATCTGAATTGCCTGTCAGACTGTGTCTGAAAAGGTCAACAAGCAACCAGAGGTAATAGATGAGTCTGAGGCAGGCTGCATGTGTGGGTGTATTTGGGCTGAAGATCCAATACAGGGGAACAGTGACTTATGGGTAATTACCTGCAATGTCCTGTGAAGAGGAGCTGTGAGTGGTTTTGGCTCAGCTCCCAAAGAAGAGCCGGCTCTTTCGACTCCTGAATGGCTCTTAATTTAGGATTTTTTGTTGGCCTTTATTTTACCATAACTTTGCAAAAATTAATGGTTTGTGTGTTGAAAACCCTTTCATGTGCAGTGTTTTTATGAGAAGCCTTATAATTGTCTAAGTTTGTGCATTTATTCTGTTACAAAATAATTCTTTTGTTTAATATTTTAATCATGTTAATCATGCATGTTCTGGAGGTACAGCAGTCAGTTGTCAGGCAAACTGGTGGAGGTTTTTTCATCCTTTCTTGCCATAATGCACGTTCTGTGTCATATAGTTTAGCTATTGTTGTTTGGGACAATGTTTTTCTACTGGGTAGAGTGTATGTGGGATTTAAAGTTTTGACAAAACTTTTAAAACCTTGTCCTTCACAATGGAAAAGGGTTGGAAATCAGTAGCTATCATTTTAGCCAACTCATCATCAATACTGTTTGGCTGGGGTCATCTGTTTTGGTATAAACTGACTTATTTTGCTTTGAGTTGCAGTAGGAGAGGTTATACTTGCGGGAAAGCCAGTAGATGCTGCTGCAGTTGCTGTTGTTTTGGGATGAGACACACCAGGATCAGTAGACGGTGTGCTAGCTTGCCCTCTCTCCTCTAACTGCACTGTAGGATGGACAGTTCTGATATGTCTATTAGAGTTGTGACGTTCACAAACGAACCAGATCTTTTGAACGGCTCATTAACATGAACGATGGGAAACGAGTCGTGTTTGCTTGGCAGCCGTTCCTTTTTTTTTTCTTTTTTTTTTTTTTTGGTGCACACGGATGATCACACAAGCTCCTCCACTGAGTGAGACGAAGAGAACATGTGAAGGAGCGCTTATTTCAATGCATATGTATTGCATTGCATATGCATTGCATATGAAATTAGCGCAACAACTCATGCAATATTTGCATATTGTGCAAATATTGCACGAGCTGTGCATGCACTCTTCACGTGAGTGCCTCAGTAAAAAAAAAAAGGCGAGTGCGTCAGAATCGGCAGACAGAGATTCTGTCTCTCCGTAGATAAGCAGTATCCCTCAGGAGAAGGGTGTCCAAAGTGTCAGCGGTTTGCCTAACAACTGACTGCTGGACGTCAAGGGCAACGATTTCATTCATGTCTGTAACATGCCACTTCATTGAAGATTTTTTTACGTCCTCCTGCCTCCTGGACTGCTTTGAATTTAATGAGCGGCACACAGCAGACAACTTGGCAAAGAACCTCCTCAGTGTTGCAGGAGAGTGGGAGGTTGACAAGAAACTGGTGTGCTGCAAACATCACAAAGGCCATTCAGATAACAGGACGGACCCACCTCCCGTGCCTGGCACACACCATACATCTTGTTGTAAGAGATGCCCTCAAAGGTCCACAACCCATCATCAATAAAGTTAAGGAGGCAGTGGAATACTTTCATAGAAGCACAGTGGAAGCACAACAATTGAAGGAAACCACAGCTCCAAATTAAGATGGACAAACTACGACCCAAACAGGACTGTGTCACAAGATGGAACTCAACGTATTACATGTTGCAGAGTTTCCTCACCAACAAGAACCCCATTGTCTCCACCCTGATTGCCTCCAAAGTAATACTGCTGGCCAGGGGACTGCAGAGAGCCACGGCTGATTTCCAGAGGAGGGCAACAACACAGGCAGAAAAAACATGGTCAACTCGCTTTCTTCTGGTATGTCAGCGAGATTCCATAGAATGGAATTCAACCACATCCTTGTGGATGCAACTGCGCTTGACCCTTGATCAAAAGGATGGCATTCATGGATGGCAGAACTGCACACAAGGCCTTTCAAAGAGTATCAACTGCAGCAGCAAGACTCGCAATTAGCAGCAGCGAACCCATCCAGCAACCGGTCCAAGAGGAAGGAGCAGGCAGTGCTGTTCCGGAATCAGTTGTTTGGAGCTATTTCCACGAGGAGGTAAGGATGGCAAAAATTCATCACAATTTCTTCTCTAAATCTAGGATGACATCAGTCTAATATCACAATCTCATAAAAAATGTTTTATCTCCCACCCCATTGTTGTATCTCCCACCTCTATGAGCAGGTAGCTGGAACAGTAGCAACTCGGAACCCCACAGCAGACGCTGTCATGGAGGTGTGGGTGTATCTAGCGGAGCCTCTTGTTCCAAAAAATGAAGATCCTCTCAAGTGGTGGAAAAGTCGGGTGCCTGTGTACCCCAGGCTTAGCAAACTCATAGCTAAGAAGCTTTGCGTTGTGGCCACATCAGTTCCATCTGAGAGAATTTTCTCGAAAACTGGACAAATAGTCACAGAGAGGAGAAGTCACCTCAAGCCTGCAAAAGTGAGGTCACTTGTCTTCCTCAATGCAAATTTGCCGAAGGACGAGAAGGAGAGGCCATAAAGCATGGAACTGCTTTATTATTTTGGAAATTTAATTTATTTAATTTCATTTAATTTCTTCTGTTTACTCTTTATTTTGTTATTGGGGTTATGGTTCAGAGCTTTTTTCAAAGTAACTATATGCACCTCGGGAAAGTTCACTAGTCCACTGTACAGTTTGTTGTAGTTTGTAGTAGTACTAGTGGGCTGTATGCACATTTTTTTGTATTGTTAGAAATGTTCTTGTGTGGAAATTTTGCGTTAAAAATTTTTACATTGAACTTCATTGTAGCCTGCTTTGTTTTTTAATGTGTATTTATAAGTGTTTTAGGTGTTGCATGATATAGTGTTAACACACAAACACTATATACAGTGGTACATATTAGTGGTTAAGGAAGAGGACTTGGGTTCGGAAGGTTGCAGGTTCGAATCCACCAGCTGCCAAGTTACCACTGAGGTGCTCTGAGCATGGCATTGTCCCCACACACTGCTCCCCTTAAATAGTGATCTCACTGTAAACTTAGAGGGATATGGCAGTGGAATATTTACAATGAATCCATAACAGACTTTAAAATCTTGTCCACACATGTCGAATGAAGCAATCAATATTTCAGAATAATTAAAACTAAAATATTGGTGGGAAATCTAAGTTCGAAATTATTCTGATCCAAATCTCAGCCCATCATTCCTCCCAGTGATTATTTCCAGGATAAAATGAATTAGTGAGTAAATATATAAATAAAAGTGAATGAATATAAAAATTAGCCAAATGAGCCTGTCTTTTGAATGGCTCTTTGAAATGAACGGATCCCAAAGAACCATAAATCCCATCTCCACTGTCTGTCTATTAGACAGACAAAAAATTAGACAGAATATTAGGGGGCTCCACTTCACAGTGCCCCCTCTCTGTTTTCACATAATGGTATAATCCTATATCCTCACATCTGATTGTCCACGATGCTGACCAATCAAAACAAAATTCTGCCTTGAGCAGAGCCCAGGCTGAGCATTGAGGTAAGCAGCGAAAGGAAGAAAAAAAAACTGGGAGCTGGTTTTTTCCTACCCGAGTTAACTGCGCATGCATACATCATTTTCTGCTAGTCATAAAACTTGCTCATGTATCCTGCAAACTTATGTGTATGCAATTCGAATGTCTAATAGCGCAGTGATTTTCCAGCTGTTTTAAAACAGTACCTTACTAAATTAGCACAGGGTTTACAGTATTGCATAAGCTCGTTTACAAGTCTCTGATATTGGCCTACAGACTTGGATGGAAATGTATGGGCCCCTGACATTTTTCCATGAAAATAAGTATTTCTTCCATTGAGTTATTGATCGTTACACATGTTTTGATAGGTATATATTCAGTTTATTTCCTTTGTGTGCATTGGAACTACACAAAAAAATGGAGAAAAAGGCAAATTTGACATTTCCTAACCATTTTATGAATTTTGTGTGAAATTATATCAGTGTTGCCTTTTTCTCTGAGAGAAATACTTAATTTAATAGAAAAAAGTCAGGTGACCACTGTTGATCTTTCATTCTAAAATATCGTACATTGGATGAATTAGGGCTGAATGTTATATAGCAATGCACATAAACATTTTAAACTTCTGTCTATGAAGATTCTCAGTCATTCAGGTCATTGTCACGGTTGAAGAGTTCTGTTAGGCAACACGGGGGGCAACTCCTCAGGACAAGACTCAGCTGTTCACATACACCTCAAGGACAAAACACACTCCTTCGAGGACAACAACCTTTGTCAACTTGGAAAAAACAACACTCAACAGAGGAGGTGGGCTGAAACACACCCTATCACCCACAAGGTATGTGTTACTTTTGAATGGAAATTACTTGACATGATCTATGGATGTACTGTACTTTTGAACTAACAAATATATTGATCATTTTATCAGGAAGCCATATTTTATCTCAATGCCGTTGAAGCAAGCTCCCTCTTCTTTAATGGGCAGTTTAAAAGTCTCCATAAGGTAATGTAACTTTGTATTAAGAAAGTAAGTAATTTCTTTTGATGTAGGGTCCTAACTCATCTTTATTAACGTACATATTTCTATATTATCTGTTACAGATGAAGTTCCCAGCAGAGAATGTTTGGCTGTGTCCTGTGAATGTTACTGCACATTGGAATCTTGTGGTCTGTTTCCAAAATATTTGATTTCTGATGACTCAGTACTTTGACAGATTTTCTCTTTTGTTATGTAGACTCGAAGTCTCGGATGGAACAAATTAAGCAGGCTGTGCAAGACTCTGTAGAGTAACCATTAAGCATAGTAAAGAAAGTCCTTATACAGCCTGTTTATTGATATGAAATATGAAAGTACTTAGTACTTAAGGCTGTGAACATGGCAGAGAAGTTCCTCACTGTAATTGACCCAATGGGAACTGAGGATGCATACAACAGGAAGATTCTGAGCAACTGATGGTAATATATAGAATAATTTGCACAGATATGTCTTTTCAGAGGGAAAAAAAAGTTTTAAAACAATACTTTTAATTGCTGTTATAGAAACTTCCTGAGGAACAGGTCAAGGGAGGAATCCAAATATGTATGGACAGTGCACACCATGGACCACAACACACAGATGGATTTCAGCAGTTGTGGGGTTCTAGTGAACGTACTATTTCGACACAAGTTTATCTACTTTTAAGATTAAGCTAATAGTATTTAATTGTAAAGATTATGTATCTAGAAGAACATGTGTTATTATGTAGATAATGTACCAAATCAAGCACACAATTACATTCATATTTCATTGACAGTACGCTGAAGAATTCCTTCTGAGTGGAAACATATCTGATTTGCAGACAACTTCAGAAACAAAAACATACAAAAAAACTCATGTAAAATAAACCCAAATATTCTGTACTATATATTATGATCCTTTCTGTTACCATTTGTAAAAAATAAAAATAATAAACAGCTGAAAAATCCTAGATTGAGCGTGATTATTTTCTCTTTTACAGTATGTGCTGCATTTGGTAACATTTTTACATTCCCTCTGGTTTCAGATGTAAATGTAAATGTAAAGAACATAAATAAAGTGTCATGTCTGTCTGTCTCCTTTTCCTGTTGTCTGCTTTGTGGGGTAATCTGTGGGATCACACTCACCTGTCTGTAATTAGCTTCACTGGTGTCACCTGGTGCTCCCTGTGTATATATACCCCTCTCCCTCACTCTGGCTGGGTTGGATCATTGTAGTTGGATCAGTGTGATTGTGTTGGATCAGTGTTTAAGAGCAGTGTGTTTGGATCCTTGTTCTGTAGCAGTTCGTGAGTTTCCTGTTCTGTGTTACAAAGAGAATTCCATGCCTGGTAGTTCTTCCTGTTTTGTTAATTTGGACTTTGTTAATAAAATGCACCAGTACTCCATTTGGGTTCTGCCTGCTTCCTGCTATGTCGTTGCCCGCACGTGACTAGAGTGCTACTCTAAACCCTGAGAGAACAGATATATTAACAGGGATTTTCTGTGTAGCCTCAAATAATGTGCTACCACTTACATTGAGAAGCACGTATTTATAGCGATTTCATGTCAATAGTAATGTGCTACCACTCTTAATAGAGTCAGAAGCATGTATTTATAGCGATTTCATGTCTATAGTAATTTGGTACCACTCTAAATAGAGTGAAAAGCATGTATTTATTGAGATTTCATGCCTATAGTAATGTGCTACCACCCTGATCACAAATATCAGATATGGCTATAAATTTCTGCTACGGGTAGCAAAGAACTATAGGTAAGAGAAAACTTCAGAACACCGGTAGATGGTAGATTTGTTTAATAACAAAACGTCAAACACAAAAACAAACAGGTCCAAGAGCAAACTAAATAAATAAACTGGAGAAGTATTCAAGAAAATCTCGTACAACGGTTGTTAATACGCAAGGTCAAAAATAACTTCCAATGCATCATCAGTGGTCTGTGTGTGTGTGTGTGTGAGTGTGTGTGTGTGGGGGGGGGGGGGAGG
>NC_024327.1:3452780-3456097 GCF_000523025.1 Cynoglossus semilaevis
CCACAGTTCATTTCTTTTATATTTTCAATTGTTTCTTTGGTCCATCTATATATTTTTAATGTAGGTAGTGAGGTTGATTTTCAAACAGGGGATAATGGATATAATTGTAGGCCTTGCCACTACAGAGTTTAAAAAGGACAAAAATCTATTGTATTGTATCGTAGATTCTTTTAAGTGACTATCATTCAACCTGGCCAGAAAAGTGTTCTATTATAGTGCTGCTATAGAATCACCAAATACCCTGAATCTTCCCTGCTAGGAACACTCAAAATATCAAAACAAATGTTTTTTAACAGATCTGATTTAGGAGGATTATACTATATGTAGACTTCATGTTAGTGACCAAATGAAATAATTACATTTTTTTTGTGCTGAGCTGAACTAATTCCTGTTGTCAACAAGAGACAACATATTGTTGCATTGTTTGTCTCTTTATGATTGATTGATTGTATGCATTTTCTGAACATGAAGGTTTGAACGAGACCAAGAAGACATTTTCAACCTTGAAATTGACGACATTGCTCCTCTGAAAAAGATCAGAGTTCGAATTGATGGCACTGGAAGTCGTCCTAATTGGTTTCTTGACAGAGTGGGTAACGATGATGTGGCAAGAAATTTTAAAATAAAATAGTAATTTCCTGCAATATTATTATATATAAATACCTTAGTTATATTTAAGTACTAATAAGAAAACTGTTTTTCTTCAATGAAAATATTCCTAAAAACATGTTTTGGTCTCTCAAGCAAAAAGGAAACATATATTTTATCTTAATAAATGTTTTATTCAATACGTGTAGATTGTGATGCAATACCTGACCACAGAGGAAGTTTATGAGTTCACCTACGAGAACTGGCTGTCAAAGACCAAAGGGCCAAAGAGGACAAAGGTGTGTGAGCTGGGAGCAGCGGTGGATGAAGAGGAGATGGTGGAGAAGACCACCTACATCGTCCAAGTACAAACCAGTGATGTCCGAGGTAACTCAGCATTTAATAGTATAGACTTTGATGTAATATTTTAATTGATCGCTGTACCGTTACAATGACGACATATTTATCTCTCAAGGGGCTGGCACTGACGCCAACGTGTTTGTGATCTTGTTTGGGGAGTATGGAGACAGTGGAGTGCTGCCTCTGAAGATGAGCACCAACTGAAACAAGTTTGAGCGAAATATGAAGCATGTGTTCAGGTTCGGGGACATGCTCAGTCTGGGTGAACTCTCCAAGGTGCGGGTGTGGCATGACAACAAAGGTACATTTTTAATTTTATGAAAAATGTGTTTGATGTAAATGTGGTGATTTTTATCTGTTTTTGCAGCTCAAACTAAAATTGGTTCAAACGGAAAATTATTTAATCAGGTTTGCATCATTATTTTACAGATGCTTTGATATATATTTATATAAAGTATTTTTGAGCTTACGTTTTGTATGTATGTAAAGAAGAATGTTGTTAAATGTAAACATTTGATTATCAGAGTAGTAGTGGTACATACTCAATAGTATGGAAACATCCATAGTTGGCAGTGCCTTTTTATAGGCCCTGCTGCTGGTTGGCACCTGGAGTACATCAATGTGAAAGACGAGGCCATTAGGTTCCCCTGTTATTGCTGGTTGGCTAAGAATGACGGTCAGATTATGAGAGCGCTGACCTGTTCCAACAATGACTCCATAGACCTCAGTGAGAAAAGTCAGTCAGTCACGATGCAGCAAAATTATTAACTCATTGATTGCCACACATTTCCCAGGTGACTTGACTTTTGTGTGTGTAACTGTCTCTTCGTCAACCCCACAGAATATGAAATTGCCACAATAACTGCAAACATAGACAAGGCCTCCACCACGGAAAATGTCTGGATGGTTTTGGAAGGAAGAAAAATTCATTCCAAAGAGTTTGTCCTGGAGAATAAGAAAATGTTCCAATGGTAGGCGGTCAAAGAGAGCCGAGGTTCAGTGCTGTTCAGAGAGAAACCTCACTGTGTTGTGTTTTACCTGACTTGTTCTAGGTTTTTCAGCCTCTTCTATCTTTAGCTTCACATTCTCGTCTCTGGGCCTCTGCTCTCTAGAGAACTTCTCCTATGTGCTAAACAAAGAAGACGTTCTCAGGCAGAGCAGACAGTTTTAACTCTTCACTGTACAGGACCAAGCTCCATACAGGCAGTAAAAGCCTCTGTTTTCTGCTTTGACAGCGGTGCCGTTGACTCATTTGAATTCTCGTCCAAGCACCTGGGGGAGATCGCTGGAATCACCATCGGTTACATAACCAAAGATGGCAAGACGCCGAAGAAGGAAGTGTTCTGGCATGTGATGAAGGTGGTGGTGACTGAGAAAAAGCTGGGAAACAAGTGCTTTAAGCTTCTAACATATAGGTCCTGTAATTTTATATACAGTATAATCTCCAAAAAATATTACGTCGTCGTCTGTTTAGTTGCTAACTTGTGCAAACAATAAAAGGTTTCAGTGCTTTGGAACTTTTAAAATAGTCTTTAGTTGTGGGTTTGTCTTCCAATACTAAAGCAGCCTGAGGATTACTTCAGAAAATCTCTGACAGTACGTGTTTCCAACTAGCTTCTACAAATCCCAGATTTAAATCCCATTAGAAAATCTGTGAATTGAACTAAAGCAATGACAGAAGAAAATAATCTAAAGGAGCAGAGATTCACCCGAGAAAAATGGACTGGGATTGCACAAAAACATAATGCGTATGATAATTGTTGGAAACCAGATGTGGAATAGATTCTGTGGACAGTAGGCTTTTAGGGATCAGAGGATATAATAATCCTCATCATGGTATTTTCTTAATTTATGTGAAATCACAATGTTTCCATATGCAAACTAAATAGTGATAGGATTCCTGTCTGTCGTGCATAATGACCAGGTTTGATTCCAACAAATCACTATGGCAATGGCAAGAGATGATGGAAAGCAAAAATTAAAAATAAAATATATTTAAATTATTTAAATATAACATTTAAATTTAAATTATAACAGAGTTAAATTACTACACTGGCCTACATAAAGATGTTTTATACCTGGATGTGACCATAGAAAAATTTGAAGTTGAAGGCTTTAAAAATGTTTCTATACATGTAATTCATGGAGCCTGTGTCTTTAAGCTTACAGATTGTGTCTAGAATAGATGCAGTTGTCAAAAGTTTTTTTTCTGTTATAAATAAATAGCTCACCAAAAGACAGCGCCACCCAAGATACACACAATCTATCAAAGGTAGCAGCATTTGTAAGCAACATGTAAATAATGTGTAAACACTTTATTTATTCAAGTCCATCTACAGCCTAAAGGCTATTGGCTAATGTAGCTACTG